>NC_089267.1:18251024-18564571 GCF_963930625.1 Muntiacus reevesi
TATCTCATTGTGGTTTTGATTTGCATTTCTTTGATGATTAGTGATGTTGAACGTCTCCTATGCTTTTGTTTTCTGTTTGTATATTGTCTTTGGAGAAATGTCTATTCAAGTCCTTTGCCCAGTTTTTAATTGGGTTATTTGACTTTTTGTCACTGTGTAGAAATTCTTTGTATATTCTGAATATTAACCTCCTATCAGATATGTAATCTGCAAAAATTTTCTCCCATTCTTAGGTTGCCTTTCACTTTTCTTGATTGTATCTTTTGATGAACAAACTTTTGTTTGATGTTGACTCATTTGTTTGTTTTTGTTTTTGTTGCCTGGGCTTTTGGAGTCATACTCAGGAAACCATTACTTGCCAAATGCAGTGTTATGAAGCTTTTTCCGTATGTTTTCTTTTAGAAATTTTGTAGTTTGGGGGTCTTATGTTTAGGTCTGTAATTTTTTTTTTCCTGCTGATTTCTTTATATGGTATAAGATAAGGGTCTAGCTTCATTCTTTTGCATGTTATTATCTAGTTTTCCTAATACCATTCATTGATGACACTGTGCTTTTCCCATGGAGTGATCTTGATGCTTTTGTTCAAGATCATTTGCCTGTATATGTGAGGGCTTATTTATTTATTTATATTTTGGATTTAATTCTGTTTCACTAGTCTATATGTCTGTCTTTATGCACACCACACTTTTGATTACTGTAACTTTGTGATATGTCTTGAAATTGGGAAGTGTGATTTCTTTAACTTTGTCTTCAAACTTGTTTTGGCTAGAGATTCTGTATGAATTTTAGAATTTTTTTCTTATTTCTGCAAAAAAAAAAGTCATTAGAATTTTGATATGGAAATGTTGGATCTTTAGATTGCTTTGGGCAGCATTGACATCTTGATAATAATAAGTCTTTCTTTCAATCTATGCACATGGGATTCCATTTTACATGTCTCTGATCATTTCTTTAAGCAATGTTTTGTAGTTTTTAGTGTTCAAGTCTCTTACCTCTTGGTTAGGTTAATTCCTAAGTGGGTTTTTTTTTAGTGCTATTATAAATAGGATTATTTTCTTAACATCATTTTCCAATTGTTGATTATTAGTGTGTAGAGACACAAGTGAATTTTATATGTTGTTTTCTTTTTTGTCCTGCAACTTTGCTAAATACGTTTATTAATTCTTTCATTTTACTAAAAAGTTGAGAGTTTGAAATGGGAATGCAGTCAAATTTTATTTGACTTTGGTTCATGTTAACTAGTTTGTGGATTCGCCATCTAGCGGGGAAAGATACAATGACCATTCACGTAATTGAGATGAGCAGATATGTGTTTGGCTGCTGCTGCTGCTGCTGCTGCTAAGTCGCTTCAGTCGTGTCCGACTCTGTGTGATCCCTTAGACGGCAGCCCACCAGGTCTGCCGTCCCTGAGATTCTCCAGGCAAGAACACTGGAGTGGGTTGCCATTTCCTTCTCCAATGCATGAAAGTGAAAAGTGAAAGTGAAGTCACTCAGTCGTGTCCGACTCTTGGCGACCCCATGGACTGCAGCCCACCAGGCTTCTCTGCCCATGGGATTTTCCAGGCAAGAGTACTGGAGTGGGTTGCCATTGCCTTCTCCGATGTGTTTGGCTAAGGATGCCAATACTTAGAATTAGGCTGTGGGTGAAGTGGGGTGAAGATGAAATGACGTGGAATCTGTGGCTGGAACTACTCATGTAGTGTCCTGTCTAATGAAGAGAGGGCAGTTCAGCTAAGAGACAGATGGCAGACTTTCGTAGAAAAATTTTTTGATTAGTTTCCATGAGGCAACCTATAAAATTATCTATTATTTTAAAACTATTGAATTACTTTTTTTGCACTTTTAGATCTTATTTGGAAAATATTTGTACCTAAGCATTGGGTGTATTGTTCACCAAATAAGATTACATTAATGCTATTGACTAGTTTTGTTTAAATAATGATTTGAGGGACAGCTATGACTGCCTTTCCCCATATGACCTTGGTTACTTGGAGTCTGAAAGTAGAAGACAGCTAGGGTAGACTTCAGGAGGCACAGAAGTGCTAAATGACCAGCAGTGGTTCTCTGTGGTGTCTCCTACCCTTTTCTTTGTTAGGTGTGAAAGGAAACGAGATATGTCAGCATTTTCTAACTATGGGCAAAGGCTCAGAGGCACACTAGAATACCTAAATGTACGCAGTTGTATCATTCCCAAGTGCAGTGTTTGTGTAACTTTTGAAAAAATTGTCTCTGGGTGATATATTTTAAGTGTGTTTTAGAATCTTTTCTGAAACTGAAGAACCAACTCCTTTAATTATTAGTTTTACAAATCCCTACCTCATACATGTAATTTTATTTTAAAAAAGATTACACACGTACATATATATAGTCATCCCTGACCAACCTAGACAGCATATTAAAAAGGCAGAGACATTACTTTACCAACAAAGTTCTGTCTAGTCAAGGCTGTGGTTTCTCCAGTGGTCATGTATGGATGTGAGAGTTGGACTGTGAAGAAAGCTGAGCGCCGAAGAATTGATGCTTTTGAAGTGTGGTGTTGGAGAAGACTTTTGAGAGTCCCTTGGACTGCAAGGAGATCCAACCAGTTCATGCTAAAGGAGATCAGTCCTGGGTGTTCATTGGAAGGACTGATGCTGAAGCTGAAACTCCAGTACCTTGGCCACCTCATGTTAAGAGTTGACTCATTGGAAAAGACCCTGATACTGGGAGGGATTGGGAGCAGGAGAAGGGGACAAGAGAGGATGAGATGGTTAGATGGCATCACTGACTCAATGGACATGAGTTTGAGTAAACTCCAGGAGTTGGTGATGGACAGGGAGGCCTGGCATGCTGCAGTCCGTGGGGTTGCAATTGACTGAGCGATTGAACTGAACTGGCATCTGCAGGGAAGTGGGTCCAGGACCGTGAATGAGCATTCTGTGCCCTGCTTTGTTTCTCCAACAAAAATAGCTTCCATGTCATTGCAAACTTAGTTTTTTAGATGTTGCATATTATTTCCTTGGATGGATTATTAGAGGGCTTCACTGGTGGCTCAGACAATGAAGAATCTGCCTGTAATGCAAGAGACCCTGGTTCGATCCCTGGGTTGGGAAGATTATTAGAAGGGTTATTAGAACTTAGTTAGTCGTCACCTGTCCTCCTACCTGCCACAGGCTGTTCAGTTTGTTTCCAGCCACTTGAAACGACAGTCTGTAACTGGCCGACCATTCTAATCTCCTAGCTCCTGGGCCCCTCCATGACCCACTCACATTTCCTTGTGCTTCCTAGAGTTCAGTCCTGGTCTCGTTGGAGAAACATAGAATTAGCTTTTCAAGTCTCCTTCAGGAAAATTAAGCATACTGACTGGCAGAATGGTGTAGAACATGGTGATGGAGAGCAGCTTGGCCCCTGTTGAAGTCCAATTGTCTGCAGTAACTATGAGTTAATAGGATTTTTGTTAGAGTTAGTAAGAAAAATAAAAAGGAAAGTTAAAGTCCAGTTTTCATCATTCACAAGAGATGGGGTCTGTCTCTATAAAGTATGGATGTTGTTTATATAGGTTCAGGGCTACAACATCCATGGATGTTATTTATCTAGGTCCTAGGCAAAGCCCTCAAAGTCACCCCACACCCATTTTCCTCATCTCCATACTCCTTTGATTAATAAGTCCTGTGATTTTTACCTCCTACAAAATTCTGTCCTGTTTCTCTTTGAAAGCTCAGTTCAGATGGGCCTTGTTGACTCTCTCTAATTAACTAGGACACTGGTTATTCCCCATCCCCCGCATTGTGCCCCAAACCTGCCTCATTGCTCTCAATGTGACCTTCAGCTTGTAGAATTTTTTTTCATGACTTGCCTTCAACCGGTCTCTGAGTTCCTTGTGCTCACCCTCAGGAGACTCCATGGCATATTTTATCTTAGTACCTGGTACCTACAAGAACACTAGGAACATGGCACATTTTAACAAAAATTGGTTCTAGGAATGGGTGAATAGCTCCCCAGATGTTTTCACTCAAGCAGGTAGCTAACCCTATCTGTTGCATCTTGCCTTGTCAAGGTCCTGAGCATTTTGCATTCCTGTTTATTAATAAAACTCAAAGCCAGATATCTCAAAAGCAAGCTTATTGAACCATCTTATAAATTTTACAATGAACTCTATTGGGGAAATCACCTCTGTTAGAAGCTCACCTGCCCCACAGGTAGAATTTTCTTAGAAACCTTTCAATCTGAATTTGAAAATCTGTATTCCAAGGTTTTCTGTCTAAAAGATCAGAGATCTAATCAAGGGGAATCTTCTTCAAATGTTCTACTGTAAATGATCTAATGCAACATCCTCACAGATACCAGAGCGTGGTGGGAAAGGGTGATACCAATCCCTCTTTATTACTGGATGCCCAGAAGCATAGCATTTTAATTAGATATTCTTTGCAGTTTTATCTCTTCTGTAGAACCCTGTTTTTTATTCTTCTCTCTATAAATGTTTAATCTCCCATTTTCACCTCACTGAGATGTTTGTCTCAATATTCTACAGTGACACATCCCTGGGACGTGTCTTTCATGAAAATGATGGCTTGTGCTGTGAATGTTGAACATCTCCATCCATTCGGGGTACCCCAGTTGTATGCTTAGCAGTGTATCTTAATAAATATGCAAACTGGTGGTT
This sequence comes from Muntiacus reevesi, assembly GCF_963930625.1. Lineage (NCBI taxonomy): Eukaryota > Metazoa > Chordata > Mammalia > Artiodactyla > Cervidae > Muntiacus > Muntiacus reevesi. Next base: position 18,255,667 of record NC_089267.1, read on the forward strand.
TTCCTTTTGTTAAATTTTTCCTCTTTTCTGAGCCTACGAAGTTAATGAAAAGAAAACAAAGCTGTAAAGCACTAAGACCATGTTAATATCAATGTTAAGATAATAAAGTCTGTCGACAGGAGGGTCCATGATGAAAGGTCAGTCTCCCCCAGATTCCCAAGATATAGCCTCTTTTATGAGATATGCTGCTTTGTGATTTGAAGTTATCACCTCTCTGAAAACATAGAGATATAGAGAAACATGGAAATATGTTTCTCTCATGTGTTTCTCTCATATGTTTCTCCCTATGTTCTAGATACTAGAGATACTAGTATCTCTATTCCTTGATTTTAAATTGGACAGTATTTGCTCTTTTCTTTAGAGGATGAGAAATTGGAATTCATATAGCTTCTCTCATTTCTCCCCCATTTTGATTTATAAATGCATGCACACACGTACACACACGTGTGGGCACACACATATGGCATTGCTTAAGTTTAGAACAGTGACATTGTCTTCTATACCTGTAATAACTATTCTATACTATGTAAATATGTCACATTTATACTGTTTTAGACATATTATTCTCTACAGAACTGTTTAGTTGTGTGAGCAGTTGTAGCGGAGGGTATATAATCCTATTTTATTAAATTCCTGAGACTTAAAGAGGAATGACTTTATTAATGAGAGATTCTCATAACTGACTTTAGCCTTTGCACTGACTCCCCTGGGTATTTATTAAACTTTTATTGCCAGTTGCCTTTGCTATGTTTAGCACAAAGTTTTTTCCCACCCAGTTTCAGTGGGCACTTGGGTAGATGTATTTGCTTGCTCTGCCCTCTTGTATCAGAGCAGTCAGAAATGTTAAACATAAGTTAGGAATCTTAAATCTTCAGCTTTGGGCTTGTTCATATTTTTGGTATTTGGCCTAAAAGTTGTTGAATAAAGCTATTTTAGACAATTGCATCTTCCCTGTCCTACTGGGATTGGAGCCGTCAACTATTTTTTCCTTCTTTATCAAGATTTTGCAAAATAGACTATAGCATTAATGGTCCTTCACCACTGAATGAAGACATTCTGCTCAGTGGCTACTCTCAGACTTGAAAGAAATTTCAGGAAGGAGTCTGTGTGCATTTGCAGCAGCAGTAACTCTTGTTGTCTTAGCAAGAATGTTTTAAAAGAATTTCTTCTTTAGGGTAAACCACATTCTCTTTGGCTCATTTAGAGGTGGTTGCTGCCACTGTTTCCTTGTGGGCCACGTGTTGTTTGTGCTCCCTGTGGTCTTCTGTTTGGAGAGGCCCTTGGCGTGTAGAAATAATATGGGTTTGTCACATAATTGTCATCGACTTAGCATGGGAAGCGATACCGCTTTGCAGAGTGGCTGCTATGGGTTTTCCTGGCCATTCTCTTAGGGGACGCTTAAAGGGCAAAGAACTTTAAGGCCTTTGTCTCAAATGCGTGTCCAGTCCATAATAGTCTAACCATGGTGAACGGGTAATGTTCTTAAGTAAGCTCTGTGGATGAATGAAACTATTGTGAGCTCTACCTGTTGTAGATTTTATCATGAGCTTATAAATGTCTCTAACATTGGTTTTCACTTGAAAAGCAAACCCAAGTATAGGTAATGGAAGCTTCCCTCCCCCCTTTTTCTTAACAGCTATTTAAGCTCTTTTCTTAAAATTGCACCGTTTAGATAAATATCCCATTTGTAACAGTGCTCAGTTATGCTGATATCTTTATAGCCCAGAATTTTTTTCTTTTCCTGAGTAGCTGGCACTAGAAGCAGAGTGAATTTTTCAGCCTTTGTTTTAAATGTACCAGCTTCTGAAGCTGAATGGGTTTTTTTTTCTTTTTTTCTTGTATATGCTTTATGTACTTGTATTTTTCTTCAGAGGTGATATTAACTGATTATTATATTCTATAGTCACAGGAATTGTCTTATAATGTGCAGTTTGCAGGTGTGTATTTACAAACACTTTATAGAGAATGTTTTTGAGTATAAGAAATTCAGCAAGCTCATTTAGAAACTTTATAGTGAGTTTTAAAAATGCGATGCTTTTAACTTTTGCAGTATATGCCCTAGTGTGTTTTCTTTTAAATAGAAATGAATTTTGTTAAGAAAGCCAATCTTTCTCTTTTATTGGGGAATGCCTAAGGCCATAATATAAGAACTTCTATCTTTTTTTTTTTTTTAATTTAGGAACTTCTATCTTAGTAGGAGGTGATTTTAAAATTTCTAATACTGTTTTACTCAAATTAGATCATACTGTTTAGTTTATTATCTCTAAAAGAAGGTATTAGGAAGGTCTAGATTTTAAATTATCAATCACTTACTCTTTGTCTCAACATGACAGAGAAAATAACTTCTTACAATTTGAGATTCATCAGAGCACTCAAAAGCTTTTATATGTCAGGAGATACATTTTTTACATAATGATTTAAAATCTATAAGTAACTTAGAGTAGAAATAGAACTTACTCAAATTACATTACTAGCATGAGATTACCTAAAACATGATCTGTTGGTCATTTATTAACAGACACAGCTCATCACCCTCTTTGCCTGGTGTGTGTCAGGTACTGTTCTCACATTGACTTTTATAAGTAGTTTCCTTTGGATTATTTTGCTTTTAAAGTTATTTGCCAAATTTTGTATTCATCACTCCAGAAGGAATTAATTACCTTAGGTGACAGTTTCTAAACTGTTGGGAGCATTCGATTTAATATTCAGGTCAGAAGCCCTCTGGCCAGAGTGTGATATGTTAAAGGTTCATAAACTAAAAGTAATGGTTATAACTTTTATAACAAATACAGTTTAAGAGAATTTTTTATATAAATAAGTAATGTTGCCTTTCTGAGATTTCTAAATGTCTGACATTTCTAAATAACTGGTTGATGACTGTTCTTTGTTGATGACTGATCTAATTTTTAAGAGTAAAATAGTATTAGAAATTTTAAGATCACCTCCTATTAAGAATAGTTTTGGTTCAGTGTGGTTAAACGGATTGTTTATATAATGTTACATATTATAATGTTGCATTATATATATATAATATATATATATTGCATATATATATTACATATAATGTACATTATATAATGTTACATATTTTTCTCTGTGTACATAGTCTGTGTCTTATTTTATATGTATGAAACTCACTTGTGAGAGTTGACTTTATTTCCAGTTTTGTGATGTGGAGAACTGTAATCATTTTAAGATTAAGGTTTTTAATATAAACACTGAAACCTGAATTAAACATTAAGTCTTGTTGTAACTTGCCTTGTAATCTTTTGCATGCACTATATTTTCATGTTAGCACTTTGGTCTTTAAAGAAAATTCACACTACATCTGTAGCGATTGAGTCAGGTACTGTTTCTCATTTTTCATTTTTTATATTATTAGTTTTTCTTCATTCCTCTGTTTTCACACTGACATCAGAGATTATTCATTAGGTAGAACCAGGTATAAAGGTCTTTCTGAATTCAAGAGCAGGGATAACATTTTGATAACAAAGTCACTAGTCCTCAATTTTTTTTTCTCTCTCTCACTTTTGACCTTTCCCTTACCTGTTCTATTAAATCTGTTTCCTGTTCAGAGAGGGGTAAACTCTTCAAACAGGTATCTCTAGGAACTGGAATACATGGATTAGACTTCACATCTGGACAACAGCTAACGGCCCTTTTAAGAGCAGCTTCACTGAATGTGCCATCATTTTATCGAGTTCTGAAGCTTCAAGGGTCTTTGGTCGTGTCTGATACAGAAGTAAGAAGCCGTCTGAGGAAGTTAAATGAGTTGGTCGTGGTCATGACTTAGATAGTAGGTTGTCTGATTGTATGTACCACTCAATTGCCCAGAAACGAAGGTGTGACAGATGTTGGTTTGGTGCAGGTAGAACCAAAGCCATTGTAATGAAGACAGGAATGGATAGACTGGAGATATATTTTGGAGGAAGAGCTGATCATACTCAATTGTGGAACTGATGTAGAAGGTTAGGGAGAGTTAAGAATTAAAACAGCTGTCACACAAGTCTCATACAATCCCCTCTTCTCCCCAAGGAGCAATAAGTCTTGAAGGAGAGGGCTTAAGTGGAGGGTGGTATGATCAAATTTGCATTTGCTTGTTTGTTTGGGGCTTTCCCCTTTTAATCGGGGGTATAGTTGCTTTACAATATTGTATTGGTTTCTGTTGTACAGTGAAGTGAATCAGCTCCATGTCTCCATATATGCCCTCCCTCATGAACCTCCCTCCCCGCCACCCACCCCATCACACCCCACTAGGTTACCGCAGAGCGCTGAGCTGAGCGCCGGCTTACAGTTTTAAAGGATAAGTGCATCCTCACTTGAGAATGACTGGGGGGATAGGAGGATGGTTGGTGTGTTGAGGTGCCATTGCAGATGTCTAGCTTGACTTAGGGCAATGAGACTGATGGAGAAAAATAGAGAGGTTGAAAGGATATGTAAGATAGTTACTGGTTGAGGGAAGAGCGGAGCTCTCTGATGCCTTGGTTTCTGACTGGTAGAGCCTGTTAGATGGCGATTCCACTCTTCTGAGAGATGCGGCTTGTGGGATAGAACGAAGAGCTTGAAGAGCATGCCGTTTAGAACCATTATGTCTAAGAGTCTATGAACAGGGCTTCCCCACTGGTCCAGTGGTTAAGAATCTGCCTTGTGATGCAGGGGACACCAGTTTGATCCATGGTTTGGGAAGACAACACATGCCACAGTGTGGCTAAGCCCATGAGCCACGACTATTCAAACCTGCGCTTTGGAGTCCATACTCTGTAACGAGAGAAACCATCGCAGTGAGACACTTACACACTACAACTAGAGCCCACACAACAACCAAGACCCCAAAATTTATTTTTATAAATAAATTTATAAATGTATTTTAATAAAATAATTTATTTTATAAACTAATTTAATTTATAATAAATAAGTAATTTTTAAATTAAGAAAAAAATTTTTCTTAAAGAGTCTTTGAACAGTTGCTTACTTGGAATCAGAACTAAGAGGAGAATCAGAGCTAGGGATCTGAATTTAATTAGACCCATGGCTTTGAGTGAGATTCCATAAGGGAAAGAATTTAGATCAAGTAGTGGCAGAATATGGTGTGGAGAGAAACAAGTCCACCAGTTTTCACATGGTAGATACCTAAAACGATGAGACAAGCTGGATGTAGTTTAGCACTCATCCTCCTGTTACCACACTGAATATAAGTGACACATGATCAGGTAGAGAAAGTATGTGTCAAACAGGATTATTTCCTAAACCAGGGCCAATGAAATGCTACTCAACTATTTAGACCTACTTTGTTACAAAGAATATCCGTAACCACATTTTCACTGCATGGAATTTTGCCTAAATTCTACATCAAATTGAGATATAATTTTTATTAAAAGTTTTCCATGAAAAAAAATTCTATGAAATCTGTAATACCTAGAGTCATTTGAAACTTCCCAGTGCTCCACTGAGATCTTCTTCACTCAGTGTCTCATACAGTTTCTCAAATTTAACATTTTGGAAGTCAACTTCAACCTTATCCTCAAACCTGCTTTTTTTCCTCTGGTCTTTCCCCTTAAGTCACAAAGGTCAGACTTTTTTTTTTTTTTTTTTCCAAAAAATTGTTTTTTATTAAGGTGTGGGTTTTACAATATTGTATGTTTCAGGCATACAACAGTGATTCACAATTTTTAAAGGTTCTACTCCATTTATCAGTCAGTCAATTTAGTCACTCAGCCGTATCCGACTCTTTATGACCCCATGGACTGCAGCACGCTAGGCCTCCCTGTCCATCACCAACTCCCGGAGATTACCCAAAGTCATGTCCATTGAGTCAGTGATGCCATCCAAACATCTCATCCTCTGTCGTCCCCTTTTCCTCCAGCCCTCAGTCTTTCCCAGCATCAGGGTCTTTTCAGATGAGTCAGCTCTTTGCATCCAGTGGCCAAAGTATTGCAGTTTCAGCTTCAACATCAGTCCTTCCAATGAACATTCAGGACTGATTTCCTTTAGGATGGCCTGGTTGGATCTCCTTGCAGTCCAAGGGACTCTCAAGAGTCTTCTCCAGCACCACAGTTCAAAAGCATCAATACTTCAGCGCTCAGCTTTCTTTATAGTCCAACTCTCACATCCATACATGACTACTGGAAAAACCATGGCCTTGACTAGATGGACCTTTGTTGGCAAGGTAATGTCTGTACTTCATTTACAGTTATTATAAAACATTGGCTCTATTTCCTGTGCTATACGCTATATCCTTATGGCTCATCTATTTCGTACATAGTATTTTGTACCCCTCTATCCCCTACCCATATCTTGTCTCTCCTTTCTCTCCCACTGGTTTTTGTCTCTATATCTGTGAGTCTTTCTTTTTTGTTACAATCACTAGTCTGTTTTGGGCTTCCTTGGTGGCTCAGACAGTTAAGAATCTTCCTGCAATGCAGGAGACCTAGGTTCAATCCCTGGGTCAAGAAGACCCCCTAGAGAAGGGAATGGCAACTCACTCTAGTATTCTTTCCTGGAGAATTCCATGAACAGAGGAGCCTGGTGGACTCACAGAGAGTTGGATATGATTGAATGACTTTCACACTTCACAGTCTGTTTTATTTTTCAGATTCCACATGTAAGTGATATCAAACAGTATTTGTCTTGCTCTGTCTTATTTCACTAGACATAATACCCTCCAAGTCCAATGAAGAAAATGTCTTCCTTTTTTATGACTTCGTGCTGTACCATTGTATATATGTACCACATCTTCTTTATTCATTCATCTGTTGATGGTCACTTAAGTTGCTGTCAAATCTTGACTATTGTAAATAGTGCTGTAGTGGACATGGAGATATATAAATCTTTTTTGAGTTAAAGTCTTTGTCTTCTTTGAATATATACCTGAGAATGGAATTGCTGGATCGTATGGTAATTGTATTTTTAATTTTTTGAGGAATCTTCATACTGTTTTCCATGGTGCTTGCTCCATTTTACATTCTCCACACCAGTATTCAAGGGTTCCCTTTCTTTCCACATCCTAGACAACGCTTTTTGTTTGTGGTTTTTTTGATGATAGCCATTCTGATGGGTGTGAGGTGATACCTCATGTAGTTTTGATTCGCATTTCCCTGATGATGATCAGTGTTGAGCACCTTTTCAGGTGTCGGCCATCTGTTATGTCTTTGGAAAAATGTTTGTTCAGGTCTTCTGCCCATTTTTTAACCAGATTGTTTGATCAGTTGTACGAGAGCTGCTTTAATTCATTTTTCCCTAAACCTCTACGCCAGTTCCCCAATTGAGCACAATCCATTCCTCCTCCCTGTCTCTCCTCCTTCCAGTTTGTCCATCCCTGCCTCTGTTAAGATTGTTCTGGTTCAGACTGCCTCCATCTCGTACCTGAATCCCCACAGTGAGTGCCTTACTTCTCCCTGCTTCCCTCCCTCTGAGCCACTCTCCACGGGTTTGACACGGGGGTTTTCTTAAAGGAAATACAGTAAGTCCCCTACATATGAACAAGTTCTGTTCTGAGAGCACGTTCGTAAGTCCATTTTGTTCATGAATCCAACAAAGTTAGCCTAGGTACCCAGCTAACACAGTCAGCTGTGTACCGCTGCTTTTATGCTTGCTTCCAGCATCCTGTGCTTGGAATAAAGATACTGTGCTTACTGTACTCTGTACGCAAAAGCACACATAAGTACAAAAAGCACAGCCAGTTGTAGAGGATGCATACTCAGGACAGTGTACACCAGACGTGTGAACTTACGTGATTGGACATGCAAGCGTACATTCACATCTTTGAAAGTTCACAACTTGAAGGGTTGTTTGTAGGGAGCTTAAACTATATAGATCATTCTGCTTGCTCCCTTGCTCAGAACCTGCACATGATTTCCTTTTGTATTTAAGGTAAAATTCAGAATCTTTCTCTTGCTTTCCAAAGTCTGGCACATGCTGATCCCGGTCATATCTGCCAGCTTTGCTCTTCCCTGGTGTTATTTCCTGTTCCAAAGACTCCTATCCCAGCCCTTCACTTACCTAGTCCTATTCATTCTAAAAAATTTCAGCTTAAAACTCCATTTTCCAAGGAAGTATTTGCTGAAGAGTCTCCCTCTTCGGAAGTGTTGCTCCTTCTTGGCATGGTCAGGGAAGGCCGCTCTTTGGGGGTGACTAGCCTCAGGGCTGATCCGAAATGACAGCAGGAGTGACTGCTCCAAGATCTACAGAAGGAGCTGTGCACGCATCCCTGGGGCTGGGATGACTGGGCACAAAAAAAATCAAGCTGCCTTCAAGCCAGACAAGACGCAACTTACTAAAACACTTGGACAACTGAGTCTGTATGCAAAGGCAAATCATTTAAAAGATTTTTCATCCACCGAGGCCTGCTTTGCAAGAAGCAGATCTCTACTCTGAGTCATCGACTCTCATTTAGATTCCTAGACAGGTTTCAGAAGTATTTGTAATGCCATTGACCCAGCTCAGCAGTGACTTCATTAGGGCTTAGTGACTCATGTACAGGGTGCCCCTTACCTGGTTTCCTCTTGGGCAAGAAGCCTTGTAGAATACAAAAAGCATTGATTTCGGCACCAATGAAACTTGGGCCCAAATCTCAGTCCTCTTATGCATCAGCTGTCGCGCTTGGGTACCATAATTCTTTGCTCTGAGCCAGTTTCTAACCTGGTGGTGGGGATTAAATGATATGCTGGACTTCCCTGGTGGTCCAGAGGTTAAGAATCTTCGTCAGTGTGGGGCGCGGATTGGGGGGGCAGAATGCAGTGGGGGTGGGGAGGACGAGTTCCCCCTCCGTTCCGGGAAGATACCACATGCGCCACAGCTACTGAAGTCCAAGCGACCTAGAGCCTGTGTTCTGCAACGAGAGAAGCTGCTGCAATGAAAAAGCTGTGCACTGCGACGAAGAGGCGCCCTCGCACGCTGCTACTAGAGAAAGAAGCCCGTGTGCAGCAGGGAAGACCCAGCACAACCAAAAATCAAATAAATAATTTTGCAAAAACCTCTCCCATTAAAAATTATGAAATCACCTTTGAATGATGTGCTGATGATAAGACAGTGAACCCAAAGCACATGCCTACCACTGATGCTGATCGTTGTCTGCTTGCAATGTTTATTCTCTGCATAAAGTGACCCAAGGGACTTCTGTCAGATTTTAAGACCCCCCCACCCCTTCACATCCGCTTAGCAACTGTGTAGTATTTATTATACAGGCAGACTTTGGAAAAGAAAACAAGTGATGAAAACTTTGGCCAGAACCCCTTGATGGCCTCTCTCTCGAAAGTAGGAAGAGAAAAGTGATTCTGTGTCTGAGGCAAAGATAAATGTTAGAGAGAATATTTCCTCTTTGAGGTTTTATTTGATCTTTTTTTTTCTCTCTCTGAAGACATAGTCTCAAAGAATGTGGAGAAACTTCAAAAGCAGAATAGAAGCACACACGGCAACCTTTACAACTTTTCTGTTTACGCAGTGATTTTTTTTTTTTTTAAGCCCCAGATAAGAAAATATCAAGAGTGGAATTGGGAGGCTGCTTTCCAGATTGAAGTGCTTAAGTAAAAATCTTGGGTCAGAGTGACTCCACACAAATAAATGTTAGTTTGACACGCGAGTGAGCATGTTCTGACTTCCTTTCTGCTGTCGATGGTTTACATTTTAATTCCTGTCACAGGCTTTGGATTAAAAATGTGTTGCCTTCATCATGATGCTCATATGTTGAGACTCAAACAGAGCAAATCCAGTAGATTTATGTAGCTTTTCCCTGGCCTGGATGGAACAGCGGTACATTTTTTATTGACATAAAGACTTTGTCAAAAGCACCAAGTACAAATATGGTTGTTTGCTTTGTTTATTTTCTCCTTCTCCTTTTTCTAGGATTATGACAGTTTTTTTGAATCCAAGGAGAGCAACACAGTCTTTTCATTCTTAGGCCTGAAATCACAGTTGGCATCAAAGGTAGGTTAATCTTCTCTTGTTTTATTTATTTTTTTATTTTTATTTTTTTTATTTTTTATTTTTCAGTGGGTTTTGTCATACATTGATATGAATCAGCCATAGAGTTATACGTATTTAAAATGTATCTTTCTTGAGTTGTTCTTAGGGATTGAGGGGAAAGGAATGTACAGCTAGTCCTCCAGATTTTCAGCTTTTGCTTTCTTGGTGTACAGTTAGGACTGCCCAGGGTAAAGCCACATAAAGATATGGCTTTCTTTTTTTCTCATTTTTAACTGTTGCTGTATGTTAGAATTTATCTTTATTTAAAATTCAATTTATTCATAATTTGGACTTCTTTCTTCCAAGAAAAACTTAAGGCAGCAAAAAATCATAGGTGCTTCTTACTTTAAAGTGCAAGCTCACATTACTTTACCTTTTTTGAAAAAGAATCAAAGCCATGCTTTTCAGGTCTTCTCCTATTTAAGTCATTTACATTGGAAGGGACATGATTTGCAATAACAAATGGTCAATGTTGAAAAATGGGTAATTCCTAAACTAGTTCAAGTGTTTTTGAAGCCACTTTATTGTGTCAAATGTCTTTCAGAAAATGTAAAAGCCTCAAGCTTTTCTAACATTTAGAACTATAGGTGATATATATTATTGTAACTTTGTAAAGCACATAAATTCATTTTCAAAATAAAAAATACCATTTCTTTGTTAAATGAGGTATAATGTTTTTAGTGTTATTTCCCCTTCAAAAAATACTTTTTTTTTCTGATTATGAAAATAGCCTAGACTCATTTTTAAAAATTGAGAAAATGCAAAATGTATAAAATAGAAAATAAAAAGTCACCAGAGAAGACCACATAAACATTTTTGATGTATTTCCTTGCAGTCTTTATGTACATGGCAATGGAGGTTTTGACTGTATTTCAAACTGAGACTGAATTCTAAAGCCTCTATTTTTAACACTGAGTTGAAATGAAACAGCATTACTGGGAACTTTGATGTCTATAAGTAATAGGTCTTTTGAGGCCACCCGGATCTGTACCATTTCTGGAACACCTGTGGGAGGAAGGCAGAGACCATCAATAATTTAAATTACACCGCAGCACCTGTAGTTCTCCACCAATGTGAAATTGTGCTTTGTTATACATCAGTGAGTCCACAGATGGTGGTGGGTGGTTTATGTGCACATGTTTTAAACAGAGGCAGAACCCACACATGAAATATTTAAAGGCTCTTAAAACTATTTTTATAAAGATGGAACACTGAAATACTTGGGAAAATGAAAGTATTTTTATAACGTGTTTCATACAAAGATATTAAACAATCCAGATTTATCTTCAAAGAACTGGAAAAAACCGGGATAAGAGCAGTCTCATGGATGCATAAATCCCGTGGACAGTGTCTGTGCAAACATCTTTGAAAAATACTGTGTGCTTGCCATCTTTGTTCTCATTTTCCCCGAAGATGTAGATTCCTTTGAGATTCTGTGGGCTGACTTTTTTTACTCTTTGAAAATCTTTATATTCTCTTAGAAATTTTTTAGGAAACCTATGATCTGTAAAATATGCCTTCTCCCATAACTTGTGGTCATGGGATTAAAGTTGGTCTTATGTTTTAAATGTTTTAATGGATTTATAATTTACATACCGTACATTTCACTTGTTTTCACAATTCAGCTATTTTTGGTGTATTTACAGGGTTGTGTAACCATCACCACAGGCATAGAGTTCATTTATTTATTTTTGGCTGCTCAGCATGTGGAATCTCTGTTCCTAACCAGGGATCACACCCGTGCCCCCTGCATTGGGAGCTTGGCGTCTTAACCACTGGGACCACTAGGGAAGTCCCAAGGTTGGTTTGATGCCATTGAGGTTTGCTTGATTTCAGGAGACCATCACATCAGCAGTGAGGGCTCTGGGCATCCCCACCCATTCCGACCCCCATTTTCAGACTCCTGAGTGAATCACACGTGAGCAGGAGCCCATGGAGCCCAGGCGGAAGGCTGTGGTGCAACGTACGTGCTACCCTCGTGAACCATTCAAAGCCTTAAGCGTTAATAGCAACTCACGCTTCAGTTTTGTAGGAGAGAGGTACAAGTATCTTTAAGAGCAAATCAGCATCTCCCCTCTTTCTAGTTATTTATTTTATGTGTGCTCAGTCATGCCCCTCTCTGCGATCCCAAGGACTGTAGCCCTCCAGGCTCCTGTCCTTGGGACTTTTCTGGCAAGAATGCTGGAGTGGGTTGCCATTTTCTCCTCCAGGGGATCTTCCTGACCCAGGATCAAACCCGTGTCCCCTGCGTTGGCCGGCGGATTGTTTACTACTGAGCCACCTGGGAATCCGTATTTATTTTGTACCTTGGTAGTAATTTGTTACACAGTCTACACTCTTAAGGCCTAGATGCAGCCTTCATGGGTGTAATATGCTATACGATGGAACCTCCTTTCCTATCTTCTTTCCTATGCTCTCTGCAGCACAAGCTCATGAAAGACAGGGCGAGCTAGCCCACCAGGGGACATAAAGACTCCTTTAGCATCTGATTGCTCTGTGAGGGGAGAGACGCTCAATAGGAAAAGAACATTCAGCACCCAGGTGTAGACACTGGCCCGTGTTCAGAATGGACGGGACACAGGACGGTACATGGTCACAGAGTGGTGGCCTGCACCGTCCCATATGATATGTGTGTGTGTGTATAATGGGGTGATATATAGTCATGCTTCAGAATAAAATTTAATTACATTAAAGAAAAAAACATCCGTGCAGGACAGACACATCCGGAGCCAATGTGCCCTGCATAATAATGAATACGTTGAACACCAAGTTTGCTTCCAGCTTTTTGTATTCTTAGTAGTGCCCAGAAACATCCTTATATCTACTGACACTCTGCTGCATGTACGTTTTTAAAGAATTCAAGTGAGTTGCTGATACTTAAAATACTGATTTCCCACATTTCTCTAGTCCTTGAATTGTCCAAACCCTGGTTGGGAGTGGGGGAGTGGAGGCACACCCTCCTATGGATGTCTGGAGCTCACTGTGGTACCTCCCTACAAGAAAAGACCTTTTCACGAATAATTTTCAAAGGAAATCATCAATCATTCTCATAATAGACTCAAAACAGAGCCTGAAATGGAAGTTTGTGCTTTTGGATCTCCCCCATTCAGGGTTGATACTGAAAACATGTAACCACGTAAACCCTGGGCACTGAACCAACAAGGGGTCCTCTCAGAGCTCCCACCCCCTGCCCACACCGGGGGCCAACCCCCAGTGGTTGGGTCATGGTGTCTCTTGGGGGACCAGGATATCAGCTGTTCACCAACAGGTGTGGTGATGTTCCCCTTGGGTTACCCTCTGCGGGGCCCCTGAGTGAGGAGGTAACTGCCCCCCACCCCACTCACCCAGGTGCAAAAGGTGTTTCATCAGTGTTGAAAACAGGTGGCTTCCTTTCCCCTTTTCTATTTGGCAGGTCAGGTGCATGTGACGTAAATCTGGGCTCTGATCCTGAAACCTAGGATTCGCTCTTCCCCATCACATAAGGGTGATTTATTGTGAGTCCCAGCCCCTCTGTTCCCTGACATTTCAGATATCACTGCCAGGGTCCAGTGGTTAAGACTCCATGCTCCCAGTGCAGGGGCCGGGGGTTCAACCCCTGGCTGGGGAACTAAGATCCCACCTGCTGCATGGTGCAGCCAATAAATAAATTAAATGAATAAATAATACAGATCACTTGCCAGGGTAAATTTTCTTGTCCATGTAATGCAATAACTAGCTTTTTTCTTTCTTTTTTTGTTTTAAATAAATAGGCAGAACCTTAGCGAAGACAAGTGGAAGAGATGGAGATGCATTTCAGAGTCCCCTCTGGTACTTGGCGCACACCTGCTTACCTAATGCATCACTGTGACAGAAGCCACATGCGTTCAGTAACTTTGCTTGCCATGGAAAAGGTGTTTGGGGAAGACTTGGGTCTAATGGGATTGCATGATTGCTTTAAACCAAATCAGAACTGTGGTGGGTTTTTTCCTTATTTTCAGAGTTACCTGCAGTTGCCTCAGTTTACCCAGAGGAACTGTCACCTGTTCGAGGTGTGCTTCCTGAATGACTGAGTGATAAGTGGGTGGCACCATCAGAGAGAACATATTGGGTCTGCCCTGGTTTGTAGTTGATGCCAGGATTGCTCAAACCTGCTTCTCTTCTAACTACCTAGGTGATATCCTTGAAATTAGTCTGCCAGGCTTTTGGAATATTTTGATCAGAAAGAAAAATAGCAATGTTGGTTGACAAAGGGCTGAAGGTCTTGGCTGCAGAATCACAAATATTCCAGTGCTTTGTCATAACTGTAGAAAAAGTTAGATGCTCTAGCCTCCTTTTGGTGATGGAAATTCTTACCCCTGTAAATCCTCCAAGCTCCTCCTCATGTGTCCAGAAATCATAATTGATTACCGTATATGATCAGAACCGAGTTATAGGGATGAAAAGAACTGCTATTTTGAAAAATACATGCTTCTTTATCTCTTGCAAGGGGCAAGTCTCACTTAATGCATAAGATTGCATAAAAGGTATATTTCAAGAGGTGCACTAATTAGATAGTAAATTTATAGGGGACGTTATCTGACTCATATCTGAAAGCATTTCAGCTGTAGCAACTTAGTATGCATAAGTGCACATATATTTTTGAATGCAGCTCCCCTAACTAATAGCTGCTTATATATTTTGTGAAAGGATTATATTTTTTGAGAAAGGAAGATCTTGGTTAGGTGTATTTTGGGAACCCTTGATGAGGCATATTAAAAAAATAACTAATATTGCTATACATTTTAATTATTTTTTCCTGTGTTACTTTTCACTGGTCCTCTCACTTTGGCAACTCTGACCAGTGCTCAGTCCCAGATTTTCAGATTAATGTAGGTACATGTTCTTATTCCATGTATGAGCACCAGTGATTTTTCAGAACAGGGTATGTACAAGAAAGAGGCTGTCAGAGATTCACTCTGAATAGTACACAGCATGTGAAGTCTCTGCTCCCTTTGAAGTGGATGCAGATAAATACTGAACCTGTCTACTTCATTAGGGCAGAGGCTCCTTTTACTGTATCCTTGTCCCTGCTCACACTTCTTAAGAGTTTTTAGTTGCCAAATCCAGGAATAGTCTTGCATAGGATAAGCTCTCAGAGGAGTGTGTAAGATATTCTGCTATTCTCAGCATCCTGATGGTGGACCTGCCCTTTAGATTCTGAGCAGGAAGTTTGTAGGAAAGGAAAAGAACAGAAGAATTGCATTCCTATCACCTGTGTTCTCTCTCCCTCCAACTTGCTAAATGTGGACTCTTCTTAAGAACCTGTTGAATGCTAAAGCTGACATCCCCAGCCTGAGGTTTGCAGTCCAGGACTACAACCAGAAGGAAAGCATTCCACTGATTCCTACTTGACTGGAACAGACACATAATCCACAGTTTTCTCTCCAAGGAAAGCTTCTGTGAAATCTTGAGTATGACTGCTTAGTTGGCATTAAATACAATCCAGGTCACATTCCACTTGATAAATCCCAGGGACTATCCAGGAAATTGTTTTTGAACTGGGTACTGTGTTAAAGTCTGATAAGACTTAGTATTTCTTTTTAAGATACAGAAGTTTAAAACATTAATGTTACAGTGATCTAACTTACATTTTGTCTGCTCTTGCCAGTGAATACAAAGAAGCAACTTCATAAGAGTGAGTCTTTGGGAGTTAAATTCTGGGGTCATAGGATCAATACAATACTTGCCAGACCAAGAAAGCTACTCAGACTTGTTTGTCTCAAAAACCTTTGAATTACTCTGATTGTAGTAGATTCTCCTAAGCAGACTAGATGAATAGGAGAGCTAAATTTTTATGACAGTTACACACCATATGCCCTCACCTGTACTTTTTTTTTTTTTTTGATCAGCTAAGAAATAGGAGAGACCAGCTAGAGCTGGTATTGTGCTTGTTACGAGTGAGCTGAGAAGCACATTGTGTGGTATTTCCCGTGGAATCCAGGCTCTGCGGAATCCAGATGGTATTGCTCTCTGGGCTTATCTGAGCCACACTGTGTTCAGATAATATCACGCCCTTACTTGTGGTGTTGTACCAGCTGAATTCCAAACACACAATGATTTTCTTCATCCCTTCTTTAACGAGCTGCCTTTAGCTCTGGATAATCACCTAGGAAAGAAGTGGATGGGAATTGTAGACATAGATATTATATCAGGAGCATTTCAAGACAGAATTTTTCTTTCCTATAGCAGGCTTGTTGGAGCAAAGGAAATGTGCTGCTAAAAATCAGATTATGCCTTTTTAAAATTAGACAAAATACAGAGTGCCATCCTGCTTGGTATATGCAGACCAGAAGAAAATTTTATTTGGGGAAGTACTTGTTTTTCCAGATTCTGGTGTTCTATTAAAATCAAAGAGGAGAAAAGGAAGATTTTTTTTTTCTCTCAGGCTCTAATATATTTTAGATTTGTTTCTGTTTTATAGATTTGTCCAACACTCCCACGTAGATGTTTTTATATTACATGAATTTAATAATGAACTAAACTTATTTGTTCTCTGTTGTTAAAGGGTACCAAAGCTTCTTGCTGTTTTGTTTTGTTTTTTTAATTTGATTCTGCTATATAGGGTTTTGTTTTTTCTACAAATGCTTTTCATTTAATATCTTTTCTAAAGTGTCAAGACCCACTTTGATCTGCAAAATTATTGTTTTTAGATTTCAATTTGTATGCATTTGTCTCTAAAGGCATTGGTGAAATCTCAGATTTTATATTCAGCATTAAAGAGAAATAAATTCCAGAAAACATACAGTCACAGTCTGAAAATGGAGTTTTTATTCCCTCCCATGTCTTATACCTTTTCTAATTTTACTTTTGTGTTTGTTTGAACCTTCCTATTTAATTGGGCTGCTCAACCCGTACTGAAAGCTGTAGATTAGTTGTAAAAATGCATATGGCTCAGTGACCTCTCAAAGAAACACTTACATATGTTTGTGTGTGTGTGTGTGTGTGTGTGTGTGTGTGTATTGGAGGTGACTGCAGAATCGTGTGTGTGTGTGTGTGTGTGTATTGGAGGTGACTGCAGAATCATCTCAGTGTATGTGTGTGTATTGGAGGTGACTGCAGAACCGTGTGTGTGTGTGTGTGTGTGTATTGGAGGTGACTGCAGAATCATCTTAGTAACCAGGACCAAGAATGGTGTTAAATCACTCACCCCTTGCTTGGTTCAAATACCTGACACTGGTTTTCTGAGTACACTGAAGCGCTGGGATATGGATTCTCTTCTGTTGGTTGGTTGGTTTAGTTGCTAAGTCATGTCCAACTCTTGCAGCCCCATGAACTGTAGCCCGCCAGGCTTCTCTGTCCAGGGATTTTCCAGGCAAGAATACTGGAGTGGGTTGCCATTCCTTCTCCATCGCTTCCCTAATTCTGTGCAAAAAAAAAAACAAAAAAAAAGAAAAGAAAAAGTAGTGTAGCCACAACCTGTAATAGCAGGGCTCCATTTGCTGCAGCCACCTCTGAAGGCAAGAAGACATTTCTGAAGGCAGCGTCTGAAGTTAAGTGCATCACTGAACTGTTTCTAACCTTAGACGCCAAGACGAGGGAGGTGAAGGAGGAGATAAAGAGAACAGGCCGTCAGTTTCCAGAAATGTGCTAAATTGTGAAACCAGGGAAGCCAAGTAAAATCCCCGCCTACATGTAACCCAAATTTTCACACTTGCTAGTGTTCTGGCGGTGCAGGCCGGGTTAGTTTGGTCATCTGGCTAATCAGTCTGTATTGCGCTCCTAGAACCTGAGGGAGACTGTCTGAGCAGGACAATAGTCTCAGGCCTCCAGGAGGAGAGAAACAGAGAAGCATTCACAGCAAGGACAGTGGGTGGTGATTCGGGAGACAGGTAAGTTCAGGGTTCTAGGTGATGGTTCGTCTGAAACGTGGTGTATAATCTTTTTCTTTGTATGTTTCAGCCATTCTGGTTTTTTAAGTTCTCTCATACCTGCAGTGGAATCAGCATGCACGCGTGCCCACACACACACGTATGTAATATATACACGCTGACAAATAAAGAAAAATATACAAACCCGGTAGTGTCTGCCTGCAGCTTCCTGCCATTCCTGTGTGGCACCGAGTGGTTTTCCCTGACCCTGTCCCATCCCCATTTAATAGTGGGAGGCCATCCTGAACGCTGTGCCGATCGTAACCTTTCAGTTCTTTTTTATTTTACCTTTGTGTAGATACCTAAATGTACATATCTTGAATGAATGGAATTAAACTGTATTCTTCTGCCGCCTTCGTTTTTATGTTCATTGCTTTTGGACATAATCATTTTGAAGCAAGTACCCCGCTGCCGCTGCTAAGTGGCTTCAGTCGTGTCTGACTCTGTGCGACCCCACAGACAGCAGCCCACCAGGCTCCTCTGTCCCTGGGATTTTCCAGGCAAGAACACTGGAGTGGGCTGCCGTTTCCTTCTCCAATGCATGAAAGTGAAAAGTGAAAGTGAGGTCGCTCAGTTGTGTCTGACTCTTGGCGACCCCATGGACTGCAGCCCACCAGGCTCCTCCATCCATGGGATTGTCCAGGCAAGAGTACTGGAGTGGGTGCCATTGCCTTCTCCAAGCAAGTACCCTACTTTGTTTATTTTCACCGCTAAGTATTAGTTCACTGGATAAATATATCACAGTTTTTCCCTTCTCCATATGGAAACACCTTTCTTTGAAATAGAAAAGGAAATGTTGCTATGAACATTCTTCTGGGGCACATACACATGTAGATGTAAACCTTGAATGGAATTGCTATATTACATGTGCTATAAGGTGTGTCGTTAACCTAAATAGACAAGGCTAAGTTGTTTTCTAAAGTAATGGTACCTACTGACAGTCCTACTGGGGTACTAGAATTTCTGGTACTCTCGATCTCACCAGGGTTTACGATCATCAGACTCAACATTTTGCCAAGCTGAGGAGTGTAAATTGGTATCTTGTGGTTTCATCTATTTGATTACTAATATGACAAATGTGTTTTACTATGGGAATTCCTGTTTCTTCCTGGGAATCCCTCTTAGGTCTTCTACCATTTTTTCTAGTGTGTGTGTGTGTGTGTGTGTGTGTGTTTTAATTAAATTTTGAAAGTTCTTTCTAGTTTTATTGGTAAATACTTAACTATTAAAGTAGAAACCATATTTAGAGTAAAAATTCTTCTGAAACTGTTTCCAGAATTATGAAAAAAGCATGTGAACCTTTATTCTATTTGGAAGAAATAAAGTTAAATGCGTAAATTATGTGTTATGTGCTAATTTTCACCTCCTTAGCATCTCAGCCTAGAGAAGATATACCTTAGAAACCTCTCTATGTCCTGGAGGAGGAAATGGTTACCCACTCCCGTATTCTTGCCTGGAAAGTCCCATGGACACAGGAGCCCGATGGGCTACTCTCTAAGGGGTCACAAAGAGTTGGATACGACCTAACAAGTGAGCGCACGCGCACACACACACACACACACACACACACACACACACACACAAAATGTTCCTTCTTTGAAGTAATTTTAAGGCTCATCAATTCCAGTTATTTGGTAGGAAATTAATGTGATTTGTTTTCCTGCTGCAGAATAAAACCAGAAGAAAACCTTTATGTATATTGCATGTTTATTTATGCACAATTCCTTTGTATGTCAATATAGAATAGGCTTACAGCAATAGGCCAAAATGATGTCATACTTAAAAGGACATTAAAAAATAATTAAAAAATAATAATTTTTTTGTGGGGCACACAGTTTTGAGAGCATTAGCCTGTTAAGACCCCCTTTGCCTGGCAAGGGAATAAAGCTATTCTTTTCCTCTTCACCCCTTCTCCACCAGAATGATTTTTTTGAGTTTAAGGAGATGGTATTGAACCTATACTCATAATTAAATAATTCTTAAACTGAATGAAATATTACCATCGTGTGAATAAGCCCAGTGTGTTGTGATTGTTATTGTTCAGTCACTAAGTCATGTCCAAGTCTGTGACTCCATGGACTGCGGCACGCCTGGTTTCCCTGTCCTTCTCTATCTCCCGGAGTTTGTTCAAACTCATGTCCATTGTGTCAGTGATGCCATCCAACCACCTCATTCTCTGTCGCCCCTTTCTCCTCCTGCCCTCAATCTTGACCTAGCATCAGGGTCTTTTGCTATGAATCAGCTCTTTGCATCAGAGAGCCAAAGTATTGGAACTTCATCTTCAGTCCTTCCAATGAATATTCGGGACTGATCTCCTTTACGATTGTCTGGTTGGATCTCTTTGCAGTCCAAGGGACTCTCAAGAGTATTCTCCAGCACCATAGTTTGAAAGCATCAGTTCTTTTGTACTCAGCCTTCTTTATGGTCCAACTCTCACATCTGTACATGACTACTGGAAAAACCATAGCTTTGACTATATGGACCTTTGTCAGCAAAGTGATGTGAATGTTTTCATATCTGATTGGCAGGTATCAGAACAAGAAAGTATAGTGCAGTCTTCTGAGGCCCGTGCTAATCAGGGGGCAGTGTTTTTCTTAGGCCAAGGACCCTGGCATTTGAAAGCATACTAACTGAAAAAAAAAAAAAATACTAACTGAAAACTTGGTACTGCTTTACAATGAATGGCACAAAGATTTAGACTTTTTTTTTTTAAATTAAAACAGCAGTCCACACTCTTGTAATATACATCCTTTTGGGTTCTATAATCATAAACTTCACTGTCACCAGACTTTTCCACTGAAAAAGCTCTAGCGCAAATATCTATCATCATTAATGTAATGGAAATGAAAGCTCAATAGTATAGAACAGCGGCTCAGTGTGATTCCAGCAAGCCACGTAGAATTATTGGGCACTTGAAATGTACTTGGCTGACTTTGTTATGAGGTGTGAATTTAAAATATGGTTCATATTTTGAAGGCTTATGAAAAAATAAAATATCTTAATTTTTATATCGATTACATTTTAAATAATAGTATTTTGGACATATTGGTTTAAATTAAATGTTAAAAACTGATTTCACCTGTTTTTAATGTGGCCACTAGAAAGTTTTCAATTACGTATGTGGCTTGTTACAGTTCTCTTGGACAGTACTGTTCTTTACCTGAATTTACAATAAAGAAAGACCTTAAATGGGTTTTTCAGTTTTGGCAAAATATCTCCTTTATTTATAATATGAAAGGAAGTGTGAACATCTTCTGGAATATAATTTTCTAATATGCTTCCAAGATAAATGCTTTTCTCATTTGGTTTTTCTGTCCCTCTAGCTTGAACCATTCAAGGCAGAGGTTTTGTTGTTGTTTTTTTTCCTTTTCTGGAACAAAAGAGTAGTGTGTGTGTCTTGTAACATGGGACATCTCTCTGTGTCCAGCCTCTTCCTTTATTATATCACATTGATGTTCCCTGTTGAATCAGTTCACGCCTATGAACTAAGTCATGGTGGCATTTTTGTGTTGTTTTTTTTTTTTGAAAGGAGGGAATTTAATGAATCACAGATCCCGTCTATAATCTGCAGAACAGTGATGAATATTAATGGGATTTTTGTCCTAGATTTCCTAAAATGTTCTCTGTATCTGTAAAACTTATTTGAGCTCAGAAGAATATATGGATCATCTGCTTTTTAAATGTTTCATTCTGATCTCATTGCCAAAGATTAAAACAGAATGTGAGTATTAAGGGAGAATAGCTTCCTTTTCATGCCCAGAATTTTTAACCTTTTGTTGTTGTTGTTGTTGCTCTCCTAGCAGAATAGTTTGGGGGAAAACGTAGATTATTTTTGTTCTGAAAATAATTGATGGTAACAGTACTCATTACGTGGAAGAATGTTTCTTCAGATTATTTCGTTTAGGACCCTTCTCTGAACTAAGGGAAAGATTGTAATATAGCCCTTGCCAGCCAAGAGATGCCATACATCCGTGCTACTCTGGGGCTCTTGGTTTGTCATTCTAATGAGCTACCTCACTTAGGATTTAGTCTCTGGGCTTCCCTGGTGGTGAAGTGGTAAAGAACCCAGCTGCCAATGCAGGAGATGCAAGAGACCAGGGTTCAATTCCTGGGTCGCGAAGATCCCCTGGAGGAGGGCATGGCATCCCCCTCCAGTGTTCTTACCTGGGAAATCCCATGGACAGTGGAGCCTGGTGGGCTATAGTCCGTGGGGTCACAAAGAGTCGCACATGACTGAAGGACTGAGCACAAATGGCTAGAACAACTTGTCTGAGATAAATGACAGACACATTTTTCATGCTGATTTTATTTAGCTTATTGGTACTATTGTCCCATCTGTTCAGCTGAGATCATATTTTTCTCTTAATTGTCTCCCTGTCAATCCATTTCGTGTTGTGTGTTAATAGTACCGCGAGGTTGAAATAAAGATCCTGGGCTCCAGGACAGCCCACGGTTAGGCTCAGAGGGCACTCTGAGCTCCAGAACTGGGGCAGGAAGACCAGCATTTCGGCACTGACTCTCTTCCCCTTGCCCAGACTTGTCTTTTTCTCTCTCCCTGTCTGTCTTCGTGGTAAACCACTCTTAAACAATCCGCTCCTAGCCACATCCTAACCAGCATGTACAGGGAACAGAAGTGATGACAACAGCAATATTTTTACTCCCCAGATTGGCAACCAGAAGGAAGGACTCAGACAGCTGCTTTCCTTCCTGTACTGTTTTACATGCCTAAGAAATATTTATTCTACTGTATCCCAGTCATAAGTGAGAAATCAGATATGATGGGATCTCCATCCTAGTTGAAAAATGACTGGGCACAGAGAATGTTACTGGTTACGCGTTCACCAGGTAAAATGACTATAGCGTTCAGACTGGTGAGTCGTTTCTGAATAATGACAGCAAGCAACCTTTTTCCTATGCTTGCATGCTCAGTCTTGTCTGACTCTTTGCGACCCCATGGGCTGTAGCCCGCCAGGCTCCTCTGTCCATGGGATTTTTCTCAGCAAGAATACTGGAGTGGGTTGCCATGTCCTCCAGGGGATGTTCTTGACCCAGGAATCAAACCTACATTTCATGCATCTCCTGCATTGCAGACAGATTCTTTACCATTGAACTACCAGGGAAGCCCAACCTTTTTCCTATCATGGACTCATTCAGTGAACAGGTGGCCTCTTAGTGAGACCATTCCAGAGTGACCCAGTTCTCTAGGGACAGCTTTACTCAGGTCACAAAGTGTAAACAGTTAAATCTGCAGTGAGGATAGGCAGCTATTGCTGCAATCAGGTAGCGCAGGCAGAATGACAAGTGAATGAGGGGAATTTCAGTGGTACCAGTGTCTGTCCAGGGAGCAGGCTATCTTCCTAAATATGGGTCATTTTAACAGACAATGGATTTTAAGTTTTCTCCAGTGTTACTGAAAATTGTGTATTAGTCATTCTCATTGCAAATAGCCTGCTAAGTTGCTTCAGTCCTGTCTGACTCTTTGTGACCCTATGGACTGTAGCCTGCCAGGCTCCTCTGTATCTTTTTCCTGATCAACATCTGAGAAAGGACAGAATATGCCCTATCCTATTTCAGAAATGGCACGATCACCAGTCAAACTCAAACATGATGTTATTAAACCAGATCCATATCACGTGGAGTTTTATTGATACCTACATTGGTACCTGTATAGATATTTACATTTGTATGATATAGTGCTCTTTGTACCGGCTTCCCTGGTCACTCAGCAGTAAAGAATCTGTCTGCAATGCAGGAGATGTGGGTTTGATCCATGGGTTGGGAAGATACCTTGGAAGAGGAAGTGGCAACCCACTCCTATATTCTTCCCTGGAGAATCCTTGGACTGAGGAGCCTGGTGGGCTATGGTCCACGGGGTTGCTAAGAGTCGGACACGACTGAGCGCAGCACAGCACAGCGCTCTTTGTACCTTATCTAGGAGCATAAATGTGTACTTTTTAGTATCTTAAAAGCTGCTTTTTTCATTTTTTTGTCTTATATTATTTGATCTGGGTCAGCTTTATATTAAGAGAGAGGAATTACATATATATCTTTTTTACTTGTGTATAGTAAATTTGTTATGTAATAGTTTACCCTTACAGTCACATGAAATACATAGCTTATTAGCTTGTGTTAATGGTGTATTTGATAATTAAGTGTATGACCATGTACTGAAAAGTTGAATTTTTTTCTTACTGTGTCACTAGTAACTTTGATGCCTTGTGTCTTTTCTGTTGACAAATTACTGGTTGTAAAGTGGGAAATGTGTTGTATCAGACTGTGGCCAATCAGAAGATACACACCACTTGGTGATTTAAGCAAGGGAAGTTAAATGTCAAGAATTATTACACTTTGATGAAAGGGTGACTCTCAGATATGAGAAAACTGCATTTTACCCTGTGGCTGAGGGAGAACGCCCAAGGAAGGACAAACTTGGGAGGAAGGGAGGTCGGGCTTCAGAGTTCGTTGGAAAAGTTATATTTCCAGTCTACCGGTTGGCGGAGAAGTTAACAGGTTTCCCTGGGCAGGACAGGCCTACAGTTGCTTGGCAACAGGAAGCAAACACCTCCACCTGCATGGGGCTGGGATGGGGGGTGGGGGTGCCACGTGAGCATGGCCAGGCCAGAGCTACCAGTTCCCCGAGACACCACATGTCCTAGGACCTGGAGTTAAAGCAGAACCATCGGACCCAGCCCACTGACCTCACAGGGGCACCCCCTTCCTCCTGCATTGTCCCTCCAGCACCTTCTGTCTGAATAAGTGGAGCATCGTGCTCACTGTGATGGGAAGATGCTTACAGGAGTTCTGTCCATCCTTAGGGAACATGTGTTGGCAGGTGAATCTGGAGCTAAGACACAATACAGTGATGGCTGGCACATTATCATAAAGGGATTCTCTTTGTCATAACTTCTCATCTGGAATTACACATGTTCATTAAGAACAAAGGACGATCCGTGTTTTGTGAAGTAATTTGGTAATTTAAGTGGAAATTCGCATCCCAAACAGTACTTGAGGCCTGGCTGTCAAATTTGGAAAGCTGGCCACTCAGTTGCTAATTAAGCTGGTGAGCATCTTGTCACAAGCACAAATGTTACAGGAAGATGCGAAGCTCAGGATGTGACCTTGATTTCCAGTCATCCTTTCTTTGTGGTTCTCAGTTTTATAAAGCTGTTGAAATTTAATGTAAAGGAAAAAAGAAACATGATACTGAGTAATATAAAGTTTCTAAATGTGACTCTTCATGTAATCAATTCTTTAGAGAATATACATCAACCTATTTTTAGAGCATTGATCTTGGCCTAGCACTAGAATTTCTCTTGAATTCCCTAACAATAAATACCAAGAACCCAATACTTGCATAAAGGACATAGCTTATGGCTCTTTCTTTTTTTGTTTTTAATTTACTCCTGTGGTGAACAGAAAATTGAAAAGACTCTCTGTAAAATCTGACCTATTTACTCACGCTAAAAGATCTACCTCTAATGGAAGACAAGGCAGAAAAAGTTATTAGGAAACGGTAGGTGCCAGGTCCAATTAAATCCAATGATTAGGCGCTTTCCCAGACTTGCAGTCCGTGGTGGCTAGTGATTAAGCGGATGGGTAAAGGAAAGATAGATTATCCTGCCAGATAGCCTTCCTTTATTAACTTTTAAGTGAGCCTGAAGTGAAAGAAAAATTAATTTTACTGAGAAAGTAATTGGCTTCACGAGATGACCTGTCCAGTATTCTGTTTCTTCCTCATGCCTTTCTCAGCTTGCTGCTGGAATGCTTGTCTTTGGATTCAGTTTCTCAACTGTATTGGAGGGGTTTGTGTGCCATCAAGCCATATTTACTAAATCAAGAGTAACAGATATTCAGAGTAACAGATATTCAGAATACCAGCACCGTTCTGGACTTTGTTGGGAATAGAAAAGTAACTTCCGGTGTGGCTCTTTCGTTTAGGAACTTACCGTGTGATGTCACTGTTGGTGTACAAAGCCGACTTGTAGAAAAGATTTCTGGGGTGCTGAGGAGCTGCCCTGGCCAGCCTCTGCACTCTTAATTCTTAGATTCTATGGTGTAGATTTCATAGGTGTCAGTAAATCAGTGGTAACATTGGTGTTAGTTCTGGGAATTAATTTCCTTTACTCACAAGCCCAGACTTGTCAGCTGTTATTAGGTATGCCAGGGAGGTTTGAGAACTTATTACTTTACAAAAGTATTAGTTAAGTGAACATTCTAATTTCCCCAGAAGTCAAGTAGAAGAGTCACTGTTGACTCACAATGGAAGCAAACCCAGATTTGATCCTTTCATTGTGTAATTATTCACTTTCTCAATTTTTAAAAACATTTATTTTATTGAAGTTTAGCTGATTTACAGTGTTGTGTTAATTTCTGCTGTGCAGCAAAGTGATTTGGTTATAGATATGTATACATTCTTTTTTCATTTTCTTTTCCTCTATGGGTTATCGCAGGATATTGAACTCCCTGTGTTACACAGTGGGACTTTGTTGCTTATCCATTCTATATGTAGTAGTTTGCCCCCACCTTTTCAATTTGGTTGCTATTCTTTTATATACACACTTTAAAACAACAAGACTTCATGAGCACAGCCAATTCATTCACCAACATAGCCTTTGGGTTGTTTCTCTGCTCAAGGAAAAACCCTGGCCTTCCTGGGCTCCTTATTAATTTTAGCTCCAAAGTCAGAAATCAATGTGAATTGCTTTTAGAAGTCTGACAGAAATCTGCCAGTTGAGCCGTAACTAGACATAGGCCTTAATATGAGCTCACTGCTGTTCAGTATTTTTCTTGGGTAGAACAAGGAGGTGGATGATAAAAACAGCATGTTCTCTTGTCTTACAATAACCTTGATTACAGTCGAAGTTCTTTGCCTAACAATAGCTTTGGTTATATTCAAAGTTCTCAGAAAATGGCTGTCTAAATCTGAAATGTAAGATGTGGATTTATTTATGTCTGTGTGCGCACACATGCGTGCATGTGTGTGCATGTGCACATGTATACACATACACACATACATGTGTTGATGGAGATTTGTCTCAGTTTTTAGTTCTACCAAACCTTAGTTTTTTAAAAAAAAGGAAAGGCAAGAAATATCTTTAAACACAATGTTCTTTCTAATTATTTGTCTTGGCCTAGCCTATGAAATGTGACCTACATCAGCTATTAGAAATAAAATGCAATAATTACAGAGTCAGGAGCAAGAGAAATCCTAGGGTGAGAGTGACCAGCAAAACCACAGAAGCCATAGCCCTGCCATGGTGTAAATAAAGACTCGGGAACAAAGGAGGCAAGTTTAGCATAAAGAGGAAAAGTAGAAAAACTGAACTGATCATTTTTGTGAAAGTTTGTCATATGTTTTCAAATTGAAGTGGCTACTTAGAGAAAACCTTCTTAAGATCACAGAAGAGCAGAATTGGAAGGCAGACTTGCAACTCTTCTGAACCCTTCTGAATTCACCCACGCAGCATTCTTATTTCAGATTCCACATACCATGTACATACATTTATAAGCTTAAAATTTCAGAGTGGGAAAGAACCGAACATTAATGATTAACTCGTGACATTGTGGAGTATTTTTAGAACTCTAAGTGCCTCCCTTCTTTCACATTTGCTGTTTTACACTTGCTCTGAAAACCAGCTCACAGTAGTCTCCGAAAACAGATGAGAATCCAGAGGAAGGGAAAACGCTGACCGTGTTATATGAAATGAACAAATTTTTGTGTGTATCTGTAGAACTGGGTGCATCTTTAATGAATATTTTGATAGTCAAACAAAATCCAGGATGTTCCAGTGCTCATGTGGAAGACAGAACAAAAGAATAAAATTTAAAAGTAGCCAGGTACATCATTTACTTTCTTGTGTGTGTATGTGCTCAGTCATGTCCAACTCTTTGCGACCCCATGGACTGCAGCCTGCCAGGCTCCTCTGTCCACGGCCTTCTCCAGGCAAGAATACTGGAGCGGGTTGCCATTTTCTCTTCCAGGGGATCTTCCTGACCCAGGGATCGAACCCGTGTCTCTTGAGTCTCCTGCATTGGCAGATGGATTCTTTACCACTGTACCACTTTTACTCTCTTATTTGAATTTTGCTCAGAAAACTATAGCTGGAATGGGGTGGAGGAAAATGCCAATGTTCTTTAAACGTACATAATATCTAGGTCAAAAAATATGCTATATGTGTTATATAGGCGCAAACATATACATTGTATATTGGAAGTGTTAGTTGCTCAGTTATGTCCGACTCTTTGTGGCTCTATGGACTGTAGCCCGCCAGGCTTCTCTGGAATCCTCCAGGCAAGAATACTGGAGTGGGTGCCATTCCCATCTCCAGGGGATCTTCCCAACCCAGGGGTCTAACCCAGGTCTCCCATGTTGCAGGCAGATTCTTTACCATCTGAGCCACCAGGGAAACCCACACATTGTATGTATAATATATATAATGTATATTTTATGCATTTTTTTTCCTGAATAATTTCGAAATGATACTGAACGCTGAACTCCTCTGTGCAGGGCCAGCGCCCTCTAACAGGACTTGGGTGGTGGCGACACCTAGAGGCCTGATGACTGAATGCAAGTTACAGAGTGGACTTCGTTGCTGTTGATTTTTAAGCATCACCATTGCAATTAAAAGATTTACGAAGACAGCTGTGAAAAGGAAAGCTACCTTTCAAAAAAGGTCTTTTTCAGTATATATTTACATGCCTTACATTGGAAATAAAGGTCTAAGAAGGGGTAATTTTTGCAGTATTTCAGAAGATTAACCTAAGTAGGTAGAGAAACCTAGGTTCTCCAAGGAGGTAAGCTGTCCTGTGTTCCTGGGGAAGAAGGGGAGCCAGTAGAGACCCGGTGGAGGGCGAAGGATCAACAGTAGTGATGTGATTGAATTTACCTTGTTGCAGTTCTCAAGGAGTGCTGGAGAAAAACTAGAAACCAAATATTTTCTACAGCACCAACCACAGCGCCCTGCAGGGGCCCTGTCACAGAGGTGACAGAAAATATTTAATGAAGCAGGACTTTGCATTCTGGGTGGAGTGATAGTGTATTACATAAGCCCTTCATTATTCCCCCCCCACCCCCAGCCCTGCCCCAGCTGGACCAACAGAACTCGGTGG
This sequence comes from Muntiacus reevesi, assembly GCF_963930625.1. Taxonomy (NCBI): domain Eukaryota; kingdom Metazoa; phylum Chordata; class Mammalia; order Artiodactyla; family Cervidae; genus Muntiacus; species Muntiacus reevesi. Next base: position 18,284,622 of record NC_089267.1, read on the forward strand.
GTGTGGGTCTGGGGTTGGGGGAGGGGATAGAGGTAGAGGTGTGCAGTAAACCTATGCATGTGAAAGGTATCTTGCTAAGGTCCTAGAGCCATCATCCACAGCTTTACCTGCAGCTCAGGGAAACAAAGGAGACAGAAAGAGCACAGAGAGAGGAGATGAGCCAAGAGGCATTTTTCTATTCCTGCATTCTGCAAAAGAACAACATTAATTGAGCACTGTATTAGTTTCCTTTTGCTGCTCTAGCAAATTTATTTGTGGCTTAAAATAACACAAACACTTTTTTTTTTTTTTTTTGGCAGCACTGTGCTGGCATATGGGAGCAGCATGTAGGATCTTAGTTCCCTAATTAGAAATTGAACCTGTGCCCCTTGCTTTGTATTGGAAGCACAGAGTCTTAACCATTGGGCTGCCCGGGAAGTCTGATGACCAAATCAGACTCTTAGCTGAGCTAGCTTCTTACTGAGTTACCTATGAGGACCACCATCTATAATGTTGAAAATCTGATTTTCAAAAAGTTCATGCATGTATGCTAAGCAGCTTCAGTCATGTCTGACTCTTTGCGATCTGGACTGTAGCCCACCAGGCTCCTCTGTCCAGGGCTTCTCCAGGCAAGAATACCGGAGTGGGTTGCCATGCCCTCCTCCAGAGGACCTTCCCAACCCAGGGGTCGAACCTATGTCTCGTGAGTCTCCTGCATTGGCAGGCAGGTTCTTTACCACTAGCACAACCTGGGAAGCTCGTATTAGAGTTCAGGACGTCAGAAATCCAAAACGGGTCTCACCCACAAAAATCTAGTGTTGGCGTTTCTTTCTGTTGGTTTTTGGAGATTTTTTTTTTTTGCCTTTTTCAGCTTGCACAGGCCTTAGGCTCCAGGCTGCATCATTCAACCTCACTTCTCTTTCTCTGACTATGACACATCTTTCCTCTTAGAAGGATACTTGCGGCTACATTGGACCCACGCAGATAATAGTCTAGGAAAAACTTCATTTCAAGATCATGAATTCCATTTGCAAAGTCCCTTTAACCAATGGAAAGCTGGTGCAAGAGATAAAGATATGAATATCTCTGAGAGGAGAGGACATTCTTCTGTCTACCACAAGCACCATGTGATTCAACACCGCCAGCAGAGGCAGGAAATCTGAGGTCTCTGCCTCTAATAGAGTGGGGACTGGGATCATGCAGACACATCAGATTTTCTACATTACAAATGGTGGTCCTCATAGGTAACTCAGTAAGAAGCTAGCTCAGCTAAGGCCAGCAGCTCAGGCTTCCTGATCCGGATGACATTTGACCTAGTTCTGAAAGATCAGGATGAGTTAGCTACAGAAGTGAGAAAGGGAATTTTAAGCAGATCAAGTAGCATATGCAAAAGTACAGATGAGTGTAAAGACAGCTCAGCAGTTTTCACGACTAATAAAGTGTTGGGTTGTGTTGCTGGACTTGGGAAGAGATGAGGCTGAACCTAACGGCTCAACTAGGTGGTGTGAGATTTTTTCCTATAGTAGGTTGTGTTCTGGGCTCCATGAACAAGGAAGTTAATCTTTTCTCACATAAATTAGGAGGTTGGGATTAACACATATACACTACTATATATGAAATAGATAACTAATAAGGACATACTGTAATGCACAGGGAACTACACTCAATATCTTATAATAACTTATAATGAAAAAGAATCTGAAAAAGAACGTATGTATGTATAAGCTTCCCCGGTGGCGCTTGTGGTAAAGAACCTGTCTGCCAATGCAGGAGACATAAGGTTCAATCCCTGGGTTGAAGATCCCCTGGGGGAGGGCATGGCAACCCACTCCAGTATTCTTGTCTGAAGAATCCCATGGACAGAGAAGCCTGGCAGGCTACAGTTCATAGGGTCGCACAGAGTAAGACACAACTGAAGTGACTTAGCACTCACACGCACATGTGCATATATATGTATATATATATATGTATGAATATATAACTGAATCACTTTGCTGTAACCTAACACAACATTGTAAATCAACTATCCTCCAATAAAAACTTTAAAAAAACTTTGCTGCCCACCATTCATGGTGTTAGGAAAGTATGTTCAACTCTGGTCAAGCAGCCGAATGTATTTTAATCTACTTTTTTATTGGACACTTTTAATGATAAAAGCAAAAGGAGCTATAAAGCTAGAATGAAGATAAGCAATTGATCATCTCATGAAAATATTAAAGACAATATCTAGAGGAAGATGTATAATATATTTTTCATAAGTTTCAATATAGTTCTGTTCTCTTACCACTAGCCTCATGAAAATTTTAGTGAGATTTTCATTAAGAAAAAAAAAAGATTACTATGGTAAAGACCCAAAGGTGAATTGCTAAGAAATTTGAAACAAATGTGATATTATCGAACCATTTCATGCTAAAGACCTTGTAAAACATGTATTGCCCTGCTATTATGGAAATTTTATCTGATTTTTATCTTTTGAATATGGACTAATCCCCAGCTGGTGCTTATTTCACTGGCTGACAAAAGAAATGGGAAATGTATCTAGAAACTCTGAGGGTCCCTGGATCGAGGTGGAATGAAGGTTTGAAGTGACTAAGGTTTGATAGGTAATTCCTGGGCAATGTCAGGAATCACAGATGTCACGTCAAGCAGGAACCAGACTGAAGGGGCTATGGGATTTGGACATGAACTTGGAACTCTTTCTACTCAAAGTGTAATCCAAGGAGCTATAGCAGTGCAGGGAGCTGGCTATGTCCCTACCCCATCAAAGTCACATTTTAACAAACTCCTGGGTGACTGAGTCATACTGATGTTTGAGAAGCACTGCTGCAGAGATCTGAAGACATTAAAGGGTTGAAAGCAAGAATGTCAAAGAATCATATTTACATTTTCAGAAAACCAGAGTTGGCAGTGAGAGGAGAAGATGGAGTGAAGGGAGAGGTGATGTTGGAAAGAATAGAGGCTGGGAGAAAGGTAACTCAGGGATCATAAGGGCTTGGGCAACAAGGGCCATGGCTGTGTAGATGTCTTATTAGCTGTTGGGGAGAGAGATGGTGATACCCATATTTTCTGACTTGATTGGTGGAGGCAGTTAAAACAGGGGAGACAGTGACGCTGCCTTTGGCCACTATAAATCTGAGAAGGAGGTGAAACACTCAAGTGCTTAAATTCACCATCAGACAACACAGTGGCTATGATGTTCAGAAAATCCTGGAGAACCGAAAACGAAGGATCACCCGGGGAAGTATGGAAGGCAGGAGAAAGGATTCAATAGGAAAAGTCAGATCAGACAAACACTCAAGTATCCTTTGGATTTGACATTTTGGAAATTTCGGTGAGCTTCTTAATTATTTATGTGCCAAAAAATGTGGGAATGAATTGCTGAAATTAGGGGAAAGTGAACAGAAATGAAATAGGATGCATAGAGGGAAGTCACTAAAAAAATCGAATTTAGGGCAAGGGGATTTGTCATAGCAGGTGTGATTTTAAGGACTCTTGTGGAGACGGACAAGCCACTTGAAAAGCAGGGTGCCTCAGCAAAATTCTTGTAATAGCCAACTGAAGCATGGGGAGCCCAGAGATGAGAAGAAAAATGGAGAAAATGGAAATCAGAGGGATCAGAGGCTCTGTGATGATCTTTACAGAAAGAAAGCAGAGAAGAGTGTTGGAAATAAGCAGTCAAGATGGGTGACTCTTTTAAACTGTGGTTATTAAGACTTTCTTCAATTTCTTGCTATTTCATTAATAGCACAATGTTATGGAAATAGGCCTGCCACTGTCTTATTTAACTAATAGCTTCCCCGTTGGCTGTTTATGCTACACAATGTGTTCCTTTCTTTCTATCTTTGTGTGTCTATTGTGGGTTTTTTATATATGTTTCCCAAGGGGTTCATATATGTTGACTTGTAACTGTACCTGTTGGAGAAGACTCTTGAGAGTCCATTGGACTGCAAGGAGATCCAACCAGTCCATCCTAAAGGAGATCAGTCCTGGGTGTTCATTGGAAGGACTGATGTTGAAGCTGAAACTCCAATACTTTGGCCACCTGATATGAAGAGCTGACTCATTGGAAAAGACCCGGATGCTGGGAAAGATTGAGGGCAAGGAGGAGAAGGCGATGACAGAGGATGATATGGTTGGATGGCATCATAGACTCGACGGACATGGGTTTGGGTGGACTCCAGGAGTTGGTGATAGACAGGGAGGCCTGGCGTGCTGTGGTTCATGGGGTTACAAAGAGTCGGACACGACTGAGCAACTGAACTGAACTGAACTGATAACTGTACCCACTTGTTTTAAACTGGTAGTCATTTAAGTTCAGACACATTCTAAAAGAGCTACATTTTTACTTCCCCTCCCACATTTTGTGTTTTTGATGTTGTATGTTGCATCTTCATGTTTATTCCTTGTTTAGTATAGTTGTTTTTACAAGTTTTTGTCTTTTAAGCTTCATATTGGCTTATTTAAGTGGTTGATTTTCAGTCCTTATTATATTTTTGTCTTTTTTATTGGGATTTTCCCCTTTATATGAATTCTTACTTCTTTTCCACTTAGAGAATACCTTTAACATTTCTTTTAGTGTTGGTTTAGTATTGATGAACTCTTTTAGTTTTTGCTTATCTGTAAAATTCTTTACTTCTTCTATTCTAAATGATACTCTTGCTGGATACAGTATCCTAGATTATAGGTTTTTCTGTAGAGAAATCAGCTGATAGACTTATGGGGATTCCATTGTATAAGCCTTTTGGTTTTCTCTTGCTTCCTTTAGAATCTTCTCTTTTTCTTTAACTTTTGCTATTTTAATTATGATATGTCTTGGTGTGGCTCTGTTTGGGTTCATCTTGTTTGGGACTCTGTGCTTCCTGTACCTGAATGTCCATTTCCTTCTTCAGGTTTGGGAAGCCATGCCGCTGCTGCTAAGTCACGTCAGTCGTGTCCGACTCTGTGTGACCGCATAGACGGCAGCCCACCAGGCTCCCCCATCCCTGGGATTCTCTAGGCAAGAACACTGGAGTGGGTTGCCATTTCCTTCTCCAATGTGTGAAAGTGAAGTCACCCAGTCGTGTCTGACTCTTAGCGACCCCATGGACTGCAGCCCACCAGGCTTCTCCATCCATGGGATTTTCCAGGCAAGAGTATTGGAGTGGGGTGCCATTGCCTTCTCTGTTGGGAAACCATAGTTTCCTCAAATACATTTTCAATCCTCTTCTCTCTCATCTCCTTCTGGGACCCCTATAATGTGAATGTTGATGTGTCTGTGTGTGTGCTCAGTCATGACTGTCTCTTTGCGACCCCATGGGTGAATGTTGATACACTTAGTATTATTCCAGAGATCTCTTAATAAACTACTTTAATTTTTTAAAAATTTGTTTTTCTTTTTGGTGTTCTGATTTGACGAATTCCATTACTGTGTTTTCTAGGTCAGTTAAGCATTTTTCTGTATCACTCATTCTGCTAGATAGTCCTTCTAGTGATTATGATATCAGCTATTGAATTCTTCACTTATGATTGGGTCTCTTTTATATTTTCTAGTTCTTTATTACAATTTTCATTGTGTACATCTGTTCTTTTCCCAAAAAATACTGGTAGTGATGTTTTTACTACCAATACTTTGAATTCTTGATCTGACGAACTGTTTATTTCTAGATCATTACTTATTTTTTTCAGGGATTTTTCTCTTGCTCATTCAATTCAGAGTAGTCCCCTTGCCTTTTCATTTTGCTTAACTTTCTCTGCCTCTAGGCATTTAGGTGAAACAGTTACGTATTACAGTCAGGAGGGAGTGTTCTTATGTGGAAACATCCTTACACAGACTGCACATGCCCAGTGCTATTGGGAGAGGGGAGCTGACTCTGACACAAATGCCAGGTATGTCTTTTTGTCTGGGAGCTGCTGGCAGCCATCTCCTTGGGAGGGGATGAGCTTGGAGATGGAGGTGCTTGAGCTGAAGCTGGATATGAGGTGGGACATTCTGTCTGCTCGGTTGCTGTCACTGCCTCATTAGAGGCAGGATCTGATCCCACATTATTGGAGCAGAAGCCCTGAAGGTCAGGCCCAAGCTGGCTTTATTTGCTTTTAAGTGTGTGTTTTCTTCTCTGCCCACACTGGGACCCCCCGTCCAGAGCGCTGAAGCAAGTGGGGCCTGAGCGAGCTCTTGGCCCGTGTCAGCCGCAGACGGAGGTCCAGGCTATCTCTGGTGAACTGCCTGTGCATTCACCTGCGACTGTGTCCCTCGCTCTGCTCAGATGCAGCTTGGGTTCAAGTCCCCTTTATTCCTCATGGAGACCACCATCCCCTGCCTCTCCAGCCCTATTGTGAAGCCTCAAGCCACGACAGGAGGGGCCCGCATAGACTTCCGGCCTGTTTGAGGAGATGAGCTGTGTAGAGCAGCCACTGTCGGAGATCTGGGCTTCTGAGGAGCTGCTTGACCAAGGGCCAACAGCGGCCACCACCGCCCCACCCAGGCTCTGCCCCGGGACCAAGTTGCTTCTGTATCTGTTTGAGTTTTCTCCTGGTCGTGGCCATCCCAGCACGGGGGCAACAGTGTGACAGAGGGTGAGCGGGGCTGGAGTGTTTGCTTGGCTTGGGATGGGGGTACTCGCCAAGGTGGTCACAGGAGACACAGCAACCCTAGAGCAGACCTCTCTTCACCCTGCCTGGAGGCAGGCCAGCACACCGGTGCTCCTCACTAGCAGACTCCAGGCTCCCCACACTCCTCCTATTGGTCTCCATGGTCCTCCAACCCCCCAGGGGGGCTCTTCTCTCTTGCATAGAACCCCAGGACTGGGGTGTCCAATCTGTGACTCTCACCACTCACTCCCCATAGCTATGTTAATATTTACTCTTTCAATCGGCTTCACAGTTGACTAAGTGGTAAAGAATCTACCTGCAATTCAGGAGAAACAGGTTCAATCCCTGGTCAGGAAGATTCCCCTGGAGGAGGAAATAGCAACCCACTCCAGTATTCTTGCCTGGGAAATCCTGTGGATAGAGGAGCCCGGTGGGCTACAGTCCATGGGATTGCGAAGAGTTAGACATGACTTAGCGACTAAACAACAACAACATGTTCAATATAGAGAGGTTCCCTAAGATTTCCCATGCAATCTATTGCATATTCCTGAAGTTCTCTGTATTTGTTTTCCAGGGCTGCTATAACACAGTATATCACACACTGCATGACTTGAACAATGGAAATCTATTTTCTCACAGTGCTGAAGTCTAAACGTCCAAGATCGAGGTGTCAGTAGAGTTGGTTTCTTCTGAGGCCTCTCCCCTTGGCTAATAGGTAGCTGTCTTTTCCTTGTGTCCTCACATGGCCTTTTCTCTGTCTGTATTCAAATTCCCTTTCCTTATAAAGACATCAGTCATATTGGATTGGGACCCACCAGAATGGCCTCATTTTAGCTTAGTTCCCTCTTTTAAGACCTATGTCCAAATACAGTCACATTCTGTGGTCCTAAGGGTTAGGACCCCAACATATAAATTTGGAGGACACAATTCATCCCATCCATAACATTTCAGCCCTGATTTCTTTTTTTTCGAGCTTGAGATCACTTTGTTCCATCTTGACAAGTAACCAGTTTAGGGATGGTCTCTCTGAATAACTGGGTCATAAAGCTCTTAAGTGTGACATTTTCATTCTTTAGCATACAAATAGTATATCATCATCACCATCATTGCTTCATCTAGATATGTTAGCATCAACAGAAGTTGGGAAATTAAAATGGAGCATGAGTGGGATGCTATTTTGTAACAAAGAATTGTATTCATCTCAGTCTCAAACATTGCAGTAAAAAAACCCAAAAAAACAGAAAACTTCTACTTAGCTATTAGATTTAAACTAAAATATTAAAAACATAACTAGTCTATTGCATTCAGCCCTGATATCTACTCAGTAACTTAATTTCAGCCCATTATTGGGTTGTGACTTCCAGTTCCTAAACTGTTCAAGGAGAAACAGAGGGTTTCTTTTGTCAAATAACTGTCCAGCTCAGGGCTTGGTGTGCTATCTCTGTGGAGGACCACAGAAAAGGTATCTTAAGCTTCATTGGTCACATGTAGTCTCTGTTATATTTTTCTCTGTTTTTCTTTATAACACTTTCATTCTTAGCTCAAAGTTCATACACAAACAGACCACAGGTTGAATTTAACCAGCGGAGATCTAGGCAATTGCCCACTTGGCAGGTACTTCCTTCAAGCCTTATAGAAGCAGACACCATAGTAAGATAGTAAGATAATAGTAAGATAATCTGATAGTAAGTAATCCCATAGTAAGATAATCTGATTCCTCCATTCTGACTTCAGTTCTCTTTTTACAACCTCTGAAAAGAATTTATATTTTCAAGTAGATTGTCCAACTTCTTAAGAAAAATTTCCTGATCACAAAACACAATGTGCTAATTTACTTAGCAGCTGTTTTCTAATTTCAAGTTAATAAGTTGGCAATCTGAGTTTTGCAATCTGTGTGTGTGTGTGTGTGTGTGTGTGTGTGTGTGTGTGTGTGTGTATTTGTGTGTGATGTGTTTGAAAAGCTTTAGTTTGGAACTAGACCTTGGAATATCGTCCCAGCGGTTACTCCATCCTGGATGGTCCATCCAGGAAAGCAAGCAGCATACCTTCTCCAAGCACTATCCATTTTCGGTAGGGACAAGTGATTGATAGCTGAAATGACCGAATGGCTGAAATCTGACAGAGGCATTGCATTCTTGGTACCAAGAGGATAGGTTCCATTCTATCCTACTTGTTGGTCCTCTTAGAAACCATTTTACTTCTCTACCCATCTCTTTGCACATAGGCTGTCTACAAAGATGGCTGCTAACACATTTTCTGCTCTGGTACCTGCAGACCTCTTGCCCCACCAAGAGGCAGAGCCCGTCTCCCCAGCCTTGGAATCCAGGCTGGCTCAGTGAGTTGCTTCGACCATCACAACGTGGTGGGAGTGATGCTGCATTAATCCCAGGCTTCCCAAAGTCTGCTTTTGCTCTCGTGGGCTCTAGCTCCTGTGTAAAGAAGCTTATTCTGTTGTTGTTTGGTCACTAAGTCATGTCTGACTCTGCAACCCTATGGACTATAGCCCACCAGGCTCTGTCCATGGAATTTCCCAGCCAAGAATACTAGAGTGGGTGGCCATTTCCTCCTTCAGGGGATCTTCCTGATCCAGGGATCAGACCCATGTCTCCTGCATTGGCAGGCGGGTTCTTTACCACTGAGACACCTGGGAAGCTGGAAGCTTAGTCTAAGCTACTGAATAATGGCAGACCACGTGGTGAGAACCAGCCAGCCCCACCTGAGGTCCAGACACGAGTGAAGACATCTTGGATGTTCCAGTCTGAGCTAAGGGCTTGGTTAAATGCATCTTACCCTTATAATCACTACGTGGGCAGCCAAGCCAATCCATCTCACACCATCACAGGAAATAAGAAATGACTATTTTAATCCACTAAGCTTTAGTGTGGCCTGTTCCAGTGCAGTAGACAGCTGAAATACACCAAGTCTTCTCTCTCCTTCTCCTTCTCTCCAGCAGAAGGCCTCACACTCTGCCCCTCCCAGCATCAGAGGACAGCAGAACGGAGGAGGAGGTCACTTGGAAACTTCTCCAGGGGATCCTGATATTCCCCTCTCTCAGTTAAGGATAGTTTGGGCTGCAACTAATAGACAAAGCCCTGGTTACAGTGGCTTAAATGATGTGGAAGTTTCTTTCTCGTGTGAAAGCTACAGGCACTTTGTGAAACAACTGCTCAGAAACAGTGCAGAATGTCACAACATTTTCCTTCTTTTTTTTTTAATTAAGTATGCTAATATCTTTTTAAAATTTAATTAGTTTATTTTATCTCTGGTTGCACTAGGTCTTCGTTGCTATGGGCTTTCTCTAGTTGCGGTGAGTGGGGGCTCCTCTCTAGTTATGAGGCATGGACTTCTCACTGTGGTGGCTTCCTTTGTTGCCAGGCGCAGGCTCTAGAGCTCAGGCTCAGTAGTTGTGGCTCCCAGGCTTAGCTGCTTCAAGGCATGTGGGATCTTCGTGGACCAGGGATCGAGCCTGTGTCACCTGCATTGGCAGGCGAATTCCTAACCACTGGACCACCAGGGAAGTCCCACAATGTTTTCTGCTTTGGTCAAGAATATGCCTTTTCCAACTTAGTAATTCTATAGCTTTATCTGTTCCCCAATTGATGCTTTTATTTCAAATAGTATTAAAGATTATTCACTGTATTAAAAAAAATTGAAATGCCCTAAAATCTTATAATACATACATGGAAGAAATTTCCTAAAAACATACAACCTATTAAGAATAATGGGATATGAAGTTCCAATAATTTTGCTAAGCTATCAACAATTTCTTAAAAGTTCAATCAAGTCTGTCAGAGGAAAGAATGAATGGTTTTGTCTCCAGAAAACTGGATATAAAAATAATTTTACTTTTCTTATGAAGTGACCAAGGAATATATAGTAAAAAATGCTAGATATATTAGGGACTTAATTATAAGAGACATGCTTCTTTTTGCATTTGGGAATGTTGGTACTTGTCAGTCTTTTTTATTTCATAATTTTAGGTGTTATCTTTCCTCACTCTGCATGCCAAGTCACTTCAGTCTGACTCTGTGCAACCCTATAGACTGTAGCCCACCAGGCTCCTCTTGTCCATGGGATTCTCCAGGCAAGAATACTGGAGTGGGTGGCCATGCCCTCCTCCAGGGGATCTTCCCAACCCAGGAATTGAACCTGTGTCTCTTCCATCTCCTGCATTGGCAGGCAGGTTCCTTACCACTAGTGCCGCCTGGGAAGCCGCTTTCCTCACCCTAACCAATGTTTATTTTCACACCTAATTTTATAAAAACTCCATAAAATTTGAATGCACCTCTGAACACTAGAAGAAAATCCCCATCAGTTCAGCCAGATAAGATTAGCCCGTTGTCCCAGAAGAACAACAGCTTCCTGTCATGCTATATCGCTGTGAGGCTGAGGGTCCAAGATGGCGCTCTGAACCTGCAGACACTTGTTTACAAGAGCTGTCGCTGGAGAAGGCAAGGCTCCCAGGCTGTGTGGACTGTGTATTATATTATCTGGGGATGACCTATCTACTGGAAATCATTATTTCGTTACTAGTCTAGGGATTGTTCAAGTCTCTGATAGGGACAGTTCTAGTCTGTTGAATTCTGCATTCTGTCAGAGTAAGTGGAACCTCCCTGACACAAGTTCACACTCAGCTGTCTCAGGGGCTACCCCTGCTCTGCGCTGAGGTAGGTTGTGTCAGCCAGTTGTGCCAAATGCCCTGGTTTCTACCTCTGCACTCCTTAATTTGGGTTCCAAATAGTAGTTACTTGAAAACAAAGATGGGACATCTTTATTCTTTTTTTTTTCCATAGCAAAAAAGTGAGTCTTAGATAAGTTATCTATGTGTTTTACTTTTAAATTTCATCTCTAAGTACATCTTTGCCCCATAAACAGTGAACTTGGTTGTATTTACCTTAAGTTTCCTTATTTACTCTTTAAAATAAACATTTCTTTACGATGAAAATGAATAACTAAATCATTTGCTGTACATCTGAAACTAACACAACGTTGTGCATCCACTACACTGTGACTGCAGCCATGAAATTAAAAGACACTTGCTCCTTGGAAGAAAAGATTGACAAACCTAGGTGGTGTATTAAAAAGCGGAGACATCACTTTGCAGACAAAAGTCCGTATAGTCAAGGCTATGGTTTTTCCAATAGTCATGTGTGGATGTGAGATTTGGACCATAGGGAAGGCTGAGCGTCCAAGAATTATACTTTCGAATTACGGTGCTAGAGAAGACTCTTAAGAGTCCCTTGGACTGTGAGGAAATCAAATCAGTCAATCTTAAAGGAAATCAACTCTGAATACTCATTGGATGGGCTGATGCTGACGCTGAAGCTCCAATACTTTGACCACCTGATGTGAAGAGCTGTTTCATTGGAAAAGACCGAAATGCTGGGAAAGATTGAGGGCAAGAAGTGAAGGTGATGACAGAGGATAAGATGACTGGATGGCATCACTGACTTGATGGACATGAGTTTGAGCAAGCTCCAGGAGTTAGAGAAGGACAGAAATCCTGGCCTGGTGCAGCCCATGGGGTCACAAACAGTTGGACACGACTTAGTGATTGAACAACAATGTACTCCAATATAAAATAAAAATTTTTTTAAGTGAAAAAACATACATATATTTCTCTCAAAGCAATTCACTTTTAAGCAGAGAAGAAAAAGACATAATAATCAAGAGTAATCATTACACAAAATAAGTTCTCCCTTTATTTTAATGTATGTTCCCTGGACAGTATCTCGGCTTCAAATATGTTAGCAAAATGTTTTATGCATCACCCTCTAATTAGGGTTCAGCAGGTGGTTCTCCCAGCAGATGAGAAAAATATTCTTTTATTTTGACATTGCACCATTGTTAAATTTATGGAGTCGGAGAAAGCATCTGAAATAAGTTTTCACCATTCATTAGTATTCATGACAGGAACTGACCTGAACTTCAAGATTTTTAAAATAACCTTTTAAGAAACCAGACATTGAAATGTGCTTTATTTTCATTTAAAAGGTACACAAATGATTTTTTTCTGAGCTGGCAATTTGTCTTTTGAAGTTTTGTTTTTCCTTTCCTTTTGGAAGCATTTCCTCAAGTTTTAAAATCTAATTCTAATTGCCTAAAGAATCACATTACAATGTAAAAGGAAGAATTTAATCCATAAGTTATTTTTTTAAATGGAAAAATGTAAAAGCCTTTACAATAAACCAGTTACATTTTATTTTCAGGTTTAACTCTTTATCTTCCATGTTGGTAGACATAAATCATGCAAAATTAGATCATTATACCCTTTAATTCTTAATATAATTTAGCTCATTTCACAATATAATCAATCTATTTTACAGAAATTAGTCTAGCTAGAAACATGTTTCAATATCAGTGCTGTCAATTCCTGTCCATTCTAGTTACTTATATAGTTGTGAATTAATTAGCAGAAGATTTAGATGTTTTGGACACCTTTTTAAATATAAAACTGGATAGTCTATGTTTTCTCACTATCACATTAAATCTAATTTTACATAGAAATAATTAATTCTGTTCATCAAAAAACAGTGGTCTAAAGTTTTAAATTTTCTCCAAGCCAGTTTCCTCAAGTATACAAGATCAATCTGATAATTGATTACCTTCCATTTCATATCTATAAGGAGCCATCTTAATCATGAAATAAATAATTTTTGTTTATGGTATTCTTTTTCTTAGTCTCATGCAAACTCTTTGCCTTTGTTCTCATGCAAACAATAAGTGCATTTATGGCCAGTGTTGGCAAGAACCTCCATGTCAGATGAACATGACTTTTGGGTCAGTCATCCCAAGCCTGTCTGATCTGCTCAAATCAGGGCTCACTGATGCAGCAGACAAAGTTGTCTTTTTTTAAAAAAAATGTTGACTTATTTATTTGGCTGCATCATTTCTTAGTGCTGCAAATGGGGCCTTTGCTGGGGTGCAAGGGCTCTCTCTAGTTGTGATGCTTGGGGTCCAGAGTGCAGGGGCTCAGTAGTTGTGGTGTGTGGGCTTAGTTGTTCTGTGGTGTGTGGGATCTTAGTTTCCCAACCAGGGACTGAACCAGCGTGCCCTGCATTGCATGGCAGATTCTTAATCCCTGGATCAACCAGGGAAGTCCCTATTCATGGACTCCTGTTATATTTTGTCTTCAGAAGCTCTAGATGTTGTGTCCATTAGGACTCTTTCCCAGCTTGTAAAACCTGAGACGCACAGTCTTGTTTACCACTCGTCTCTCTTCTACTAGATATTCTAGAATATCTACTAGAATATCTAGCCTACTAGACTTGTCTGTTTTCTTTATGTTTATATAACTCTTCTCTGTGCTATAACTTTGAAGAATGCTAGTTTCTTTTTCTTTCTTTTTACTTAGACAAACTAGTTTTCTCCATTATCAATCTTGGAAATCCTTTATCCTGGCTTTCATAAACTTTCCCAAACCCCAGTCCCTACCCTTCTCCTCTGTCTCTGGCTTCTGCCCCTCAGAGTGATGTGCTTCAGCCTGGTTGATCTCCCCATTTGGGGAAGGGTGCCTTTCTCCCCACAATGCTGAGTCATTGCTCGTCAATTTCCCCATCCAGAATTTGTTCCCCTCCCCTCCGCCTAACCAGCCTTCAAGCTCCAACCTAGTTCCTTCCTTCCTTCTTTAGAACGGCTTTTTCTTTTTTAATCTATTTATTTATTTGACTGCTTTGGGTCTTAGTTGCATCATGAGGGATCTTCCTATGCGACGCACAGGCTCTCTAGTTGTGGTGCTTGGGGTTAGTTGCTCCATGGCTTGTGAGATCTTAGTTCCCTATCCGGGGGTCAAACCCTTGTCCCCTGCTTTGCAAAATAGATTCCTTACCACCAGACCTTCAGGGAATTCTCTAGGAGGGCTTTCTTGACACTCCTGTTGATCTGTAGCTCATTCCTTTCTAAATGGTTCCGTCATTTGTTTCCCAAATTTCTCATTTGTCACTTGATTATCAGCAATAATCCAATATATTTTCTTATCTCCCCAAGGAGATTACATATTTTGGGGGGGAACAGGGGCCAACATTCAGGCTTCCTATCCTTCCTCCCTGTTGACTTTAGCACAAGGCCTTCCCATGGGAGGCACTAGAGAGGCACCTCTTGACCAAACTAGTGGCAGCCTCTGATGCTGGACTCTACTGTCTCATAGATGGATATTTGCCGGTGTTGAACTGGGCCTCAGAAAGGCTAGCTGATTCATTGGTCACACAGTTTTCTCTGTGTGTCTAGTTTCCTGCTATCCTTATCAATAAAAATCTAGCAGTTTACATGGAGAGTTTGATGGAGAGTTTTTTCCCAGTTCAGCAACTCTCTATGCCTCTCACCATTTCTAATCTTTTAAAAACTTCTCTTTCATTCAGGTTCCCCATGAGACAGCCATGTTTTGGTGACACCCATTCCTGGCCTCCGTGTTTTTCGAGGTCTGGTAGACAGATCCTTTTTCTCACTATTGATCATACAGGACGAGGTTGACTAACCTTTTCTATAAAGGGCCAGGGCATAAGTATTTTAAGCTTTGCATGCCCTGTGGTCTCAATTGAGACCACTCAACTCTGCCACTGGAGCATGAAATCAGCAATAAACAATATATATGTAAACAAATGACATGGCTGTGCTTCAACAAAACTTTTTATGAACTTGGGAATTTGAATTACATACTATTCTCATGTGTGATAAAATATCCTTTTTTTGTTGTTTATAATCATTAAAAAGTATAAAAAAAGATTCTTAGCTGGCAGGCTTTACAGATACAGATGGTGGGTCAGATTGTGCTTGCCAACCCCGATACAGTATATCAAAGTGCAGCTTAGACATCAACCAGGGTAATTTAGTTACAGACAAGATTGGCTTGAACCCAGTTTCGGCTTGCGGAATTCTAGATCTGTCCCTAAGATTCCCGTCTATTCTTGATGAATACAAGACTCCCTCAAACCTCTTGACTCTTCCTTCCTCATTTCAAGCTTCTACTCTACTCGCTGCTGACCCTCCTATGAAATAGAGCCCCTTTACTGAGCAACTCAAAAAAGTCCCCACCCGCAGAGGCCTTGAACAAAACAGACTTTACTGAAGATTTCAAAGGAGAAATTTGCCACAAGCCTAAGCTATATCTAATGGGATCATGACACTATACTTTTTAAAAAAATGTATTTTGGCCATGTGGCTTCTTAGTTACCAACCAGGGATCCAACCTGCATCCCTTGCATTGGAAGCACAGAGCCATACCCACTGGACCACCAGGGAAGCCCCAATTATACACTTTAAAGGCTGTTCTATCACTTCACCAGAGTTCTCTTCCCACCCCACCCTCAATAAATATTTAAAAATAAAAATTTAAGAAGACTGGGAGCTTCCCAGGGGGCACTAATGGTAAAGAATCCACCTTCCAAGGCAAGAGAGGCAATCCACACAGTTTCGATCCCTGGGTCGGGAAGATCCCTTACAGGAGGACATGGCAACCACTCCTGTGTTCTCGCCAGGAGAATTCCTTGGGCAGAGGAGCCTGGCAGGCTACAGTCCATGGGGCTGCAAAGAGTCAGATATGAGTGAAAACATACAGCACACAGGAGGACCGGTTCACCGTTTTACCAAAGCGGTACCTTTTTTCCCCTCTTGAACTTTGGGCATTCATTTGTTCATTCAATTTGTGTATCAAATTTAATTTATTTCTTGAATGCCTAATACAGTTCGGTCTAAAGAAATTTTCCATCATGAGTAAAATGTTCACCACTCAACATAGTGGCCACCTGTGACTACTGAGCACTTGAAAGTGTCTAGAAAGACCAAGGAACTGAATGTTAAACTGTATTTCATTTAAATTAATTTAAATGTAAACAGCCACACGTGGCTACTGCTATCAACCTGAACAACACAAATCTACTATGTGCAGGCCACTAAGGTTCCCTTCAAGACTCTATTAATACTCAGTTCCTAAAACTTAGCACAAATCTGGGACTGGGCTTTCACTGCCAGTGAGCAAGATTTAATTAAAATTCCCTGGTTTATCATGGCTGCCTTGTAATCAATAATGTTTAAAGCTTTCACTCTTCACTTCTGTCATGTAACTGAAGAAAGTCCCTGGCTTTCAAGGTTCTCTTCTATTTTCCACTTCAGTTGCACACAAAGGCAAAGGCATTTTTTCCCCCAAGGGCGTATTCCTCACACAGAACACATCTTCAGCCATGTGTCCAAATGCTATATTGATTCCAGCTGTTTCTTTACCAAGTTCATAGGCACAACAGCTGGTCTTTGTTTTTAACACCTCTCCGTTTAAGCAAAATATTTCATTTTAAATACTCCTTTAATATGTTAACGTGTGGACGATCCATATGGAAACTATCCTATGGAAATATCAATAGTTTGTACACAGGAGGATTGATCTACCTGGATTAGGAAGGTTTTGAAATAGTGCTAGGACATTTCTCAAAAATGTCAAGGAATACTTTT
This sequence comes from Muntiacus reevesi, assembly GCF_963930625.1. Taxonomy (NCBI): domain Eukaryota; kingdom Metazoa; phylum Chordata; class Mammalia; order Artiodactyla; family Cervidae; genus Muntiacus; species Muntiacus reevesi. Next base: position 18,301,608 of record NC_089267.1, read on the forward strand.
TAATCACTGTAGACAAACACAGTCCCTTTGGAAGTGCAGCCAAACTTTTGGCACCGTCCCAAGGATATAATAAACCTGTGTTCTATAGCAAAGCTGGGATCTATGTTACCACGTCACTTCGAACGTTCTGCTAGAGAGGGTAGTATTCAGATCCACATGGATTTAGGAGAAGCTTGGGTCTATAGCCCTAGAGACTAAATTTGTGTAGGAATTCATTCCAAAATTATGAATCAAAACAAGATGGTACCTAAGAGGGCCAGCGTTTTCAGGAGACCAGTTATCTCTAGTCTTTCCTGGTTGTTTGAGTCACTTAGTAAGTGCTAGGAGTATAGGGTTCAAAATGTGAGATATTGATAGCTATTTTCCAGATTAAAAGACAGATTAAACATAGGCAACAAATTTGGAGTGGTCCAGTGGTTAAGACAGGGCTTCCCAGGTGGCTCAGTGGTAAAGAATCCACCTGCAATGCAAGAGCCACAGGAGACACGGGTTCAGTCCCTGGGTCAGGAAGATCCCCTGGAGGAAGGCATGGCAACCCACTCCAATATTCTCGCCTGGAGAATCCCATGGACAGAGGAGCCTGGCGGGCTACAGTCCATGGCAGACTAAGCACAGCATGCACCAGGCAGTGTTAAGACCTCCAACACAAAGGCTGTGGGTGAAATTCCTGGTCGGGGAGCTAAGACCTCATAAACACTGAAGCCCCAGAACTAGAACATAAAAGACAACAATAGCAATATTGTAACAAATGCAATAAAGACTTTAAAAGTGGTCCACAGCAACAGCGAAAAAGCTTTAAATAAAAAACTACCCAATTTGGATCTTGTCATACAATAATATCCTAGCAAATGTTAATTCCTTTTTCCTTGATTTTACTCCTTGGCCATTGAGATTTCAGTCACTGCGGAGGTGCCACATTGAAGTTATCTCTCCCAGGGATGCTGTGACCAGATAACCTTCATGGAATGGAGGTGCCCTGGAGGGACTGTGAACCAGTCCAGAGCTGAACATTAGCTCTGACCAGCGGATCCAAACAAGGTTACAACAGTGGGAGATGGTATTGTTCTCTACTGCAAGAGATGCAAACCCAACAAACAAAAAATCCTTTCAGAAGCCATTCCAGGAAACATGGGTTCATTAAAAAACCTCTTAAATGCAAGAAGAAATAAGCTACCATAATCAAGATTTAGCAGAAACAGCAAACTGCAGAAGTAGAGGTTTGGTATTGGAGATATTTGATACTGGAATATAAAAATATTACTATGCTTAAAGTAAAATGAAAAATATTGAGAACATGAGTGGGACAAAGAGACTTACAAAATGATTGGGTAGGGTAAAAAAAAACTTTTGGAAAATAAAGAAATATATAATTATTGAAATGAGAAACTCCACAGATAAAGGAGATTTATGAACTGGAAGCTAAATAGAGCTGAAGAAGTTACTCAATTAAATTAGAGATAAGCAAGATCAATAGATATAAGAGGAAGATCTCTAGTAAGAAGTTTTAACTATATTCAATCCAGAGTTTTAGAAAAAGAAAATATCATAGAGGAAAGGAAATATCCAAAAAGATACTCAAAATTTTCAAAATTGTGGAAAGACTCAAATTTTCAGATGCAGGAAACCCAAAAATATTCCAAACCAGATAGTCTGAATGGAACTTTGGGGAAAAACCCAGTCAGGGTGGACTTCAAATGGATTAAACCTAAACATGAGACAGAAAACTTGAAGGGACAATGAATGAACAGATGCACTCAATTATGAAAAAAGTGTTACTTCATTTCATGATCAAATATTAGATGAAAAATCTCTTAGCAAAAAAACCAATGAAATTCTAACTGCAAATTCTCACATAAGCAACTGTCAATGGGCCTTTCATGAGAAAGTCCTGAAGGAAAATTTTTAAGTTAATAACAGATTGACAAAGTTGTAGAAATACAACTGGAGAAAATTTGCCTTCCTAAAATCTAAATTTTCAATGGTTACAGATCAAGAGAATAAAAAGTTGTGAAATTAGCTATGAAGAATATTAAAAAATGAGCATTCCCACAGGACAGTGAGAGTCATAAAAGAGAGGGTCAGCAGATGAAGAAATATTAGGACTGAGGTAAATCAGACAGAAGGCTAACACCTCCTCTAGCCATGCCCCTAAGGGTTCTAGGAATTCTCCATGAGACCATGCTGGAAGTTATTATAAATACCACTGTGCACAGTGCTTACAGTTTGTAGTGAAGAATCAAGCCCAAGCTAATTCAGAGTAATGTGTTTATACTTCTTATTCCATATGGTCTTCATTAAGTTTCCTCAATTACTCCTTTTGTCATCTCTATGCAGGGTTGCGTTAATGAGCATCTCTAGTACCAAAGTCTATATCTAATTGATCTCAGTTGGTGTATTAACCAGACCTTTGCTCTCCTGATGCTTTGACATCTTGAGACCTTGCTGACCCTGGTGGGACTGCTCAGAGGTAGCAAACAACTCACTTGTGAATGAATGCAACTTTCCTAAGGAAACCAGCCAATCCAGAGCCCACGCCCTTCAAGTACCTCCTTTATCAGGGTCTCACACTCTGGGCCACTATCCACCTGCCTAAATCACCCCAGGGTCAGGTGCCAGACAACTCGAGATGGCCCCTATACCCCCAGAGTCTGCTGATATCCCAACTAGTGAATCCTAAGCCAGTTCAGCTTGCCTCACCAGTTTCTTCTCATAGGAACTAAAATAAAGGCTCTTGCCCACATTTCCCCCTGGCACCCTCTTCTGATTTAACCTGGTGCATTCCCGTGTGACCCCTCATGACATGGCATGTCCTCTCCTCTTAGAATCTATGAGTTTAACAAACTCTCTCTTTCATGGCACTTGTGTCAATCTGCTGACCTTGCCATATCTGAATGATAATCAAACCTGTATTCTATAATGAATGATAATTACCCTTCAGATTCTGGTACCCTAGGTGGGAAGGCCAGGTCAGAAGCTCTCTTGACTGAATGCCAGCTTGGCCAGGTATACCCTTCTCTGGATGTGTGATACACATTTCTAAAGACCTTGACAGTGTTCTTTCCACCCTGCCCTTAGAAGAAAAACACGTGATCTGGCAAATGTAGTTATTCTGGCCACTCAGTAAAGAATTCCTGTGGGTTGGGTGAAGTGGATGAAATACAATTGTATTCAAGCATCTTCTGTAGGCAGGGGAGGAAGCAAAGAAGAAGGGTGCTTGCGGCACAACCCCATTCAGGGCTGGCCAGTGAGTGGACGCATAAGAATGCACCCAAGGGGAGGAAGGAACGAAAGCAGTCAACAAACCAAAGTCAAAAGTATTTCACAAACTAAGGGTAAAATTATTTAAATATAAGAAATATAAGAGTTCTCTTTTCTCCACATCTTCTACAGCATTTATTGTTTGTAGATTTTCTGATGATGGCCATTCTGGCTGGTGTGAGGTGATATCTCATTGTAGGTTTTTGTTTTTTTTTTCTTATTGTAGTTTTGATTTGCATTTCTCTATTAATGAGTGATGTTGAGCATCCTTTCATGTGTTTATTGGTCATCTGGATGTCTTCTTTGGAGAAATATCTGTTTAGGTCTTCTGCCCATTTTTTGATTGGGTTGTTTGTTTTTCTAATATTGAGCTGCATGAGCTGCTTGTACATTTTGGAGATTAATCCCTTGCTTTGGGAAACCTCCTGCACTGTTGGTGGGAATGTAAATTGGTACAGTGACTATGGAGAACAGGATGGAGATTCTTTAAAAAAAAATTAGGGATAAAACTGCCATATGACTCAGCAATCCCACTATTGGGCGTATACCCTGAGAAAAGCATAATTCAAAGACACAGGTGCCCAGTTTTCACTGAAGCAATATTTAAAACAGCCAGGACAAGGAAGCAGCCTATATGTCCATCAACAGATGAATGAATAAACAATTTGTGGTATATATATATATGTGGTATATACATATATGTATATGTGTATAATAGAATATTACTCAGCCATGAGTAATATCAGTAACAATCTGAGTGGAATGAATTCAAGTCAGTTGAACTGAGATTGGTGAATCTATATCCTGTTATACAAAGTGAAGTAAGTCAGAAAGAGAAAAACAGATGTCATATATTAATGCATATATTATGGAATTTAGAAAAATGGTACTGATAAACCGATTTCCAGGGTGGAAATAGAGACACAGGCATAGAGAACAGACTTGTGGACACAGTGGGGGAAGGAGAGGGTTCAATGAATTGAGAGACCAACAATAAAACACATACATTACCATATGTAAAATAGCTAGTGGGAAGTTGCTGCATAACATAAAGAGTTCAACCTAGTGCTCCGTGACGGCCTATGGGGAGGGATGGGGGAGTGGTTGGAGGGGGTATATGGATACTTCAGGCTGATTCACGTTTTTGTACGGCAGGAACCGATACAACATTGTAAAGCAAAAAAAAAGTGTTAGTTGTCACTCAGTCGTGTCCAACTGTTTGCAACTTCCTCTGTCCTTGGAATTTCCCAGGGAAGAATACTGGCATGGGTCACCATTCCCTTCTCCAGGGGATCTTCCCGACCCAGGGATCAAACCTAGGTCTCCTGCATTGCAGGCAGATTCTTTACTATCTGAGTCACCAGGGAAGCCCCTGTAAAGCAATTATTCTCCAATTAAAAAAAGAGAGAGAAATATGAACCATTCTCATGGGCAACATGGAGACTTGAAGTGTGGGACAGAAAAAAAATTGTATGTGTCGGTGTGATGAATGTTTGATTTTTGATATTTTAGGAGACAAGGAGCCCAAGCTAGATTGGAAGATCCCACTGGCCCCCCTCCTTCCTTGGCATCACATAACTAGGATTCCTGCTTCCCTTCTAGACCCCAGGGGCCCCCAGGAGTCAAGGGATCAGAGGGAACAGAGGGAAGTTTACCCACTTCTCCTCTGGGAGCCAGGAGAAACCTGCAGAAGTAGCAAGCCCTTCATCATGAAATGTGACAGCTCTAAAAGCTGTCACAGTGGGGCTGGCCTATCACTGTGTCTGCAGGGAGCAGCAGGGCCTTGGTTTCCTCATCGGTCACCTCTGAGGCTTGTTGTTGATTGAGAGAAGTCTGCAGAGCGGTGGGCACACAGCCAGATCCAGAGTGCTCACTAAGAGTTATTAATATCAATCACTACTATCTATGTAACATTTCACAGATGGAACTGCATCTGTGAGTTCCTAAGAGAAGCTGCCTAACTATCTATTTTATACGTGGTAGTATATATATGTCAATCTTAATCTCCCAGTTCATCCCACCCTTTCTTCTCCCCCTGGGGCCACATGTTCATTCTCTGCATCTACTTAATTATTCCTGCCTTAGAAATATGTTTGTACCATTTTTATAGATTCCACATATATGTGTTAATAAGCAGTATTTGTTTTTTTCTTTCTGACTTAACTTCACTTTGTATGACAGACTCTAGGCCCATCCATGTCTCTACAAATGATCCAATTTTGTTCCTTTTTATGGCTAAGTAATATTCCATTGTATGACTATATCAGGACTGATGCTAAAGCTGAAGCTCTGATAAGTTGGCCACCTGATGTGAAGAACTGACTCATTGGAAAAGACCCTGATGCTGGGAAAGACTGAAGGCAGGAGGAGAAGGGGATGACAGAGGATGAGATGGTTGGATGGCATCACCGACTCAACGGACATGAGTTTGAGCAAGCTCCAGGAGTTGCTGATAGACAGGGAAGCCTGGCATGCTGCCTGTCCATGGGGTCACAAAGAGTCAGACCTGACTGAGAGACTGAACTGAACTGATGAATATATCACATCTTCTTTATTCATTCATCTGTCGATGGACATTTACATTGCTCCCTTGTCTTGGCTATTGTATTAATATATGCTATGAAGCACAGGAAGCTCAGCTTATTGCTCTGTGGTGACTTAGATGGGAGAGATGGAGGTCCAGAGGGAAGGAATATATTTATATGTATAGCTGATTCAGTTCATTGTACAGCAGAAACTAACACAATATTATAAAGCAATTATGGCCACCTCATGCAAAGAGCTGACTCATTGGAAAAGACCCTGATGCTGGGAGGGATTGGGGACAGGAGGGGAAGGGGACGACAGAGGATGAGATGGCTGGATGGCATCACCGACTCGATGGACATGGGTTTGGGTGGACTCCGGGAGTTGGTGATGGACAGGGAGGCCTGGCGTGCTGCGATTCATGGGGTCGCAAAGAGTCGGACATGACTGAGAGACTGAACTGAACTGACTGACTCCAATTAAGCATAAATAAGCTAGAATAATAAAGAGGCTGCCTAACTCTCCAGGGGCAATTGTTGGTAAATGGCTGGGCTGAGCCGAAACCCAGATCTGACTCCCCAGTCCATCCACCCATTACTATGGCACTTCCTCCCAAGCAGCAGAGACCATTTCCTCCGTGAGGCTGTGCTGAGACCTGAGCAACTCAGCCTTCTGACTGCCACCTTCCTTTGTTCCAGTCCTATGCTCACCAAGTAGCCTTCTGATCCTCCCCAGATCCTGGTGGCAAAGGGGGTGCTCCTGTGGCAGAAATGTAGGACCAGGGATTGTCCTGACCATGGATCTCTGGACTAACAAATTGACATTGTCACTTAAAAGGATTTGCTTGGCTTTTTGTTTTTCATATCACACGAGCCTGATATTTCTGAGACCATTGGAAAAATTCAGTTCCTGACCCCAGGGAGCTGGTACGTAGCTGTTGGCCATGGTGACCATAACAAGGACACATCACACTACATACACACTGTCCTCTGGCCTGCTCAGTCTGTCTACCTCATCCCTCTCAAGCTGTCTCAGGTAGCATGGAATTCTTCTGACAAGGTCCCAATTTATTTTGCTTTCTATGTCATTCTATGACCTTAATATGGGTCAGTGTTAATATTCTTCTCAACACTGAAATAATTTTCCATCTCAGCAGCTGTTGTTTTTGCTCTGAAGAGAAGTTTTAAATGTGACCATTATTTCTGGCTTTTCACAATGTATACACTTTCTCAATATTATTCATAGGAAACAAAGGTTACACTTCTGAGTGAGGGCAAAAGGAAGGGAAGGCCCCTAGGGGAATCCTCCAACTCTTGGGAAGAAACATGGATATTGAGTTAAGTAGTGTGATTTATTTGCTTTTTCCAAGTTTGTGAGAATATTGGAAACTATTGTCTGTCATTGGTGGCCCCATGGTAACTAGGTTTTCTTTTGCACTTAATGATGAGATGTATTGGTAAAAAGGAAGATAGCAGACTTGCTCAGTCTTCTTTCAAAGAAGGTTTTCTATTTTTTTTTTTTAAAGGAGAGAGACATCCTTTGCAGTTTGCTCTAGCACTCTGCATGGCAATGGTAGGCACTATATCATTGTATTCAGAAATCAAAAAGAAAAATCCTTCTGTGGGTAAATGGAAAAAAAAAAAAAAACATGCTCACCTACCCTGTCATAAAAGTGATAATATGCAGCTGTGCCCCTGTGTAAATGAATTAAAAAATCCAGAGGCTACTCTGGTGGTCCAGTGTTTAGGACTCTGAGCCTCCAAGGTAAGGGTTGAGGGTTCGATCCCTGGTTAGGGAACTAAGATCCCACATGCTGGGATGTGGCATGGGCAAAAAAAAAATAAAATAATACAATAAAAATCCAATCATTTTGCAGGTACATGGGGGTCATTATTTTTCCTTTATAAAGTTAATTCTTCCCAGGAAGAGTCCTTTAAAGACTGGATGTTGGTTTATCTCAAATAACACAGAAAAAATACACTTAAGCATAACTTTAGATACACCTTCTTTCCTGTGTCCTGTACTTACATTCCAGTTGAGTGACACATTTTCTTGTTCCTAAATCTACCATCCTGGTTCATGCCTCTGGGCCTTTGCACAGGCTGATCCCTTCACTGGGAATGCCCCCCACCTCCCCCACATTCTACCAATACTTGGGCCACCTGATTCAAAGAGCTGACTCATTGGAAAAGACCCTGATGCTGGGAAAGATTGAGGGCAGAAGGAGAAGGGGGCCATGAAGGATGAGATGGTTGGATGGTATCATTGACTCAATGGACGTGAGCTTGAGCAAGTTCCAGGAGATAGTGGAGGACAGGGAAGCCTGCTGTGCTGCAGCCCATGGGGTCTCAAAGAGTCAAACGCAACTGAGCAACTGAGCAGCAGCAACATTCTACCTGTTGGAATTCTGTTAGAATTCCCAGGACTTTTCAAACTTTCATACCTACATGGCACTTATATTGGTCTTTCCCTCATGTCTTTATACAGTTTGTTTGTGTTCACTGTGAATGTATTTTCTGCCTCCTAATGATAAGCTCCATGAGTAAGAGGAAAAAGACTCTTTGTACTTCTCAGGGCTATGGGACTAATTCCTTGTCTTGCATAGAACATTCTCACATTTCCCCCCAGGTATTACTCAGAGCAAAGGAGTATGTGCCTCCATATTGCTTTAGGATAAAATTTCTTTGAAGCTGTGCTTTATCTTAAAAATTCAAGTAAATTTTACATTCAAATCTATCATATAATATTAGTAATTTTTACGAAAAAATGTTTAAACTAACTCCTGTGTAAAATTTAGACTCTAGAAACTGCCCTGCAGTTTTTGCTTTTTAGCTAGTTAGACTTTCCAGCACACGACCCTTGGGATACACATTTCTCAGTTAAAAAGGGTACAAGTAGAAGTTTAAAATGTTTATTGAATTGAATTAAGCAAATGTAACATAATGGAAAGTGAGGTATTTGTTCAAAATGCCAAATAATTGAAAAAATACAGTCAAGACTGATAAAGACCACTTGTCATTAGGAAGCCTAGAATAATTTTTCAGAGAATTATTTAAATAGCAAAAGAGGGATTTCCTTGGCAGCCCAGTGGTTAAGACACATCCATTGCAGGGAGGCAGATTCAATCCCTGGTCAGGGAACTAAGATCCCACATGCCAAGTGAAACAGCCAAAAATAAACCTAAAAAATAAATAAAATAGAAAAAGACCCCCAAAATGCTTTGTATGCACATTTGCTGATGTTTTCTCTTTCAGGTCAACTTGTGAAGTGATTAACATCCAGTTCTTCTGAAAACCCACAAATGGTCTATGCAGACCATCCTGCAATTTCTCTTTGTCAGTTACTTTAGCCTATGAGCTTCTGAATCCATGTTCATTTTAAGATTATATTAGAATAAAAGCTGAGAAGGCTGTAAAGGTAACTGACAGGCATGCACACCAAGTCACTTTAGTCATGTCCAACCCTGTGTGACCCCACCGGCTGTAGACCATCAGACTCTTCTGTCCCTGGGATTCTCCAGACAAGAATACTGGAGTGGGCAGCCGTTCCCTTCTCCAGGGGATCTTCTTGACCTAGGGATTGAATTTACATCTCTTACATCTCCTGCATTGGCAGGAGTGTCATTTCGTAAACCCAAGTAACTGATACTTAAACTTAATACTTTATCTAGCAGCTGAGGAAGTAAGATTCAGTTTTAATGGGCATGCCTCATAGAAATTTCTAAAATGACCTGGGAAAATACCATATTAACAAAAACCCTTAGGATAGAAATAAATTGCCAAGTTTGAGCATATAAATAAATAAAACACCCCGAACTCCTACCCTTTTCTGAAATGAATCCTAATGCTCAAGCACTTGAAGAAACCACTCCCCAAACATTTTGATGGCCCCAAAGATGCTAAACACCTCCCCAAGTAAATATCTCTAACTTGACATAATAACAATGGAATCTTGTGTTATAAAGAATTCACTGGACTCTGGGAAAATGTGTTCGTGCAAGAACAAGATTGTCTTCATTGTAACCTCCAACTACAATCACATCCATGATGATAAAGGGCATTGTTGACCAAGCAAGCCCACCTGAGCACAGATGTGACCTGTTCCCTTTGCACTTTCTATATTTCCTAACAAGATCCTTATTAACATCTGTTGAATGAAAAGTGAAGTCGACCCGCACAGACAACATCATGATGGAATTATCTTTTCCTGTGGTCATGCCTCCCTCTCTAGTTCTTAAACTCCTCTTCTAATCTAGTGTAGTGGACTTGGGCCATCTGTGAAAAGAGTGCTTTTCCAGTTTTCTCTCCTTGAATATTTGCTTGTCTTTCTCCTTCCTAGCCTGCTTACAAACCCAGCATGACAAGATTTTTCTCTAGTCTGGCCTTGACAATGGAATGAAATGCCAGGTGTCCATTGCTCCTTTCTTTCTTTTTTTTTTTTTATTATTTATTTATTTATTTATTTCATTGCTCCTTTCTTAATGCTTATCATGCTGCCCTGTTCCTGGGGTCTCTGAAACAGCCAATCTGTCATTTATGGCTTGGCTGTCTTTCTGGTGCTGCCCTTATTTTGAGCATCTTCTGTTGCACTTGCCTGAAATCGTATATAAGCAGTAAAATCCCTGAACTGTGGAGGATCTGCTGTCTGCTGCTCCCTCAAGGCAAACAGCCTCTGCAGGGGCAACTCATCATGGATGCGACGATATTTCAGTCACGCTGTGACTGCGCATGCAGGTTTAATCAACTTCAAAGCAGACGTAATTCACAGTGGATCCCTTTTGTTTCACTTATCATCAAAATGAATACACACAGGAAGCTCATCTAGCCCCAACATTCATCAGTGGCTGCCATATTAAACATTGATTTTATAGTCCCAGGTCAGAATTGATGAAATCAATATCTAACATGGCAAATTGTATTTGCTCGTGCCTTTTTGCTCAGATTTCCTGACAAACTTCAAACATTTGACGTTGCATTCATTTTACAGAGTAAATGTGTAAGCTTATATTAGCTGGTGGGCTATAGTCCATGGGGTCGCAAAGAGTCAGACACGACTGAGCGCCTTAACTAACTTTAGCTAACTATAGATTTACATGTCAGTAAAGGTTAAGAGTTAATTGCACATGAAACTATGTTAAATTTTAAAGTGAGAGTTATTATTAAATACACAGTGAGGTATTGCATTATTTTATCACTATGATCCAGTAATTTATCCATCATTGCTGATTACTCTTTTAGCATATATGAATGTAATGTTTAGTATTTTTTCAGAGCTTGAAAATAAAAGATTAGGTATTTTGCACTTGAAAGGATTCTCAAACTGTGAAACTATCATATCTGGAATTACTTTTTGTATTTCAATTAATTTATTCATCTGCAATGTTAGGCACTCACTGTGCTGTGCTGAGAAATGTGGATTCACAGACAACTAAGAACTAGTTCCCACTCTCTAGCAACTCATAGTTTAGAGGGAGAGATACAGGCACAGAAAAGAAGAAATTGGTAAAGAAGTCACAGAAAGGTGATCTCATCCATGATTATCTCATCTCATAGGTGGTCTCCTGCTCCATGGCTAAACAGAGGGGCAGAGGATGCAGAAATCAAAGAGAACAAAAATATCAACTCTGAAGCAGCTTGAGATGTTCAGGAATGCTGAAAAGTTATGGAACAGGGGTAATAAGAAAGAGACCAGAAAAATGTAAGGAGGAACCAAGATGTGGAATGCTATGGGGCTTAGATTTTGTCCTTCAGTCATGGGAAACTGCTGGGTGATATTGATGCTAAATAATTGTATGTCACATCAAAAGTTTTTACCCTATACCGTAGTTAATTGTATTACTGAATGTGGTTTATTTTATGGTAAAGTTAATAGTAGTAATGACAAGTTAAGGGTGCTACAATAGACCTCATTGATTTCCACAGGACTTCCTTTGGTCTTGGACCTTACTATGCACACCATTTCTTACTATGCACACTTTGCACTGGATCTTTGTTGCTGCCCGTGGCTTTCTCCAGTTGTGGAGAGCAGGGGCTACTCTTCATTGCGGTGGTCAGTCTTCTTACTGTGGTGGCTTCTCTTGTTGCAGAGCACAGGCTGTGGGCACGTGGACTTCAGTAGTTGCAGCATGGGCTCAGTAGTTGTGGCACATGGGCTTAGCTGCTCCAAAGCATGAGGAATCTTCTCAGACCGGGGATTGAACCCATGGCCCTTGCATTGGCAGGCAGATTCTTATCCACTGCACCACCAGGGAAGTCGACACATCACTATTTCTTTGAGAGTGTTGTGAGTGCTGTTTTAGACTCAAAAGACTTGAGTCCAGTCATCATTCAAAGCTTATTAACCTTGTGAGCTCGTGTAAGCCACTTGGTTTCACTAAGATCTGGTTTCCTTATTTAATAAATTGGGGTGATGATACCATATTCCCAAACTATCCCAATCTCACAAGATTGCAGTGAGAATCAAGTTAAATAATGGACGTGAATCATTTTTAAGATGGTGGAACATGACACATGAGGAAGGTTTTATCAGTTGTCAGGAAGCCTTTAACAAGAGGCTTCCTGTGTGCTGTTTTGAATCTGTCAGGAACCCTCTGGCCCTTATTAATTCCTGAATATTCAGGAATTAAGAGGACAGGCACGCCTTTCCCGGGGCTGAGGAATCCAGGCATTTCCTTTGTTAGTTTCTCATTATGGTGATAAGTACCCTCTTCTCTCTTTAATAGGGATTGCCTTGTGTTTTGTAAGTCTGGAATTTAAATCTTTATCTTTGCTGAGAATAACTACCTTGTAAAACAGTATATATGCCCATGCCATGTTGATTAAAACATCTTTGCTCCATCAGAGCTTTGGTCCCTGTGTCTGTCTTTCTTTCTCTTCCTCTCTTTCTCTTAATCTCTCTATTTCTGGCTGATTCCCTGGAACGCGGAAGCCGGCTACGTAACCAAGGGAATATTAGCCTCTTTCCTCCTTTCACTTTCTCATTGTCAACTCCGGACCAATAGGTTCCAGTCCATTAAAGACCAACAATCAGTAACGTTATAATCATCATTATTGGCAGGCTACAGTCCAGGGGGTGGCAAAGAGTTGGACACCACTGAATGAGCATATACGCACACATATTGTTTTATTATTGCTATTTAAAATCTGAGACAGTTCTGTGTGACTTAGCAATTTGTCATCAAAAACAGTCTTCTTTTCTGGAGCACCAAGTATGTAGGTAGTTGCTATTACAGACATGTAGAAATTTCTGAATTAAGCATCAGTTCTTTGAGAACTGACAAAACAGTCTCTTTGCTAATTGACTGAAATGGGTTAAAAATTAAAGGCTCATAACTTCTGATGTGAATGGTGCCCCTGGAATTGTGCAGTGCAGTACCTGCTCAATCTTTATCAATACAGAAACTTGATAAGAGAACAAAAAGAGAATAATGGAAAAACGTGTTTGAAGAGATTTGAATGGGGAATTTTCCAGAGTTGAAGGACACAATTTATTAACCCCACAGCACATTCAGAGTACTGAGTCTGAGAAAGATCAATACACTGTTCCAGTTCTGCCACCCACTGACTGTGGACCCTGACCACGATGCTTTAACTCTAGGTGTGTTGATTTCCTCATCTATAACACAAGCATATTAATAATGCCTACCCCAGAGGGTTGCTGTGAAGTGTAAGCTCCTATTTGTGCTCAGCACACTGATTGAGGGCAGGAGGAGGAGGGGATGACAGAGGATGAGATGGCTGGATGGCATCACAGACTCGATGGACATGGGTTTGGGTGGACTCCGGGAGTTGGTGATGGACAGGGAGGCCTGGCGTGCTGCGGTTCATGGGGTCGCAAAGAGTCGGACACGACTGAGCGACTGAACTGACTGACTGACGCTGGCCCAGAGCAGGCAAAGAGTGTCAGCCATTATGACAAAGGAATCACGATTAGATTGAGAGCATATTTGTTACAGGCAGCAAAGAATGACAGAGGGCAATACACTAATATCTTTCAAGTGCGAAAGGGACAATAACTATCAATCTAGAGTTTTGTTAAACCTAGGTAAATTATTACCCAAGAATGAGATTCAAAAATAGACATTTTCAGATTAAAGTTAAGTATTTTTTAACCCATAGCCCCACTAAAGGATTCTTAAAGAATGCACTATACAAAAAGAAGTGAATTCCTAAGTCTTGAATTACAAGAAACAAAATTCATCACAAAGAGATTAAAGTAAGTCTTAAATTAGCTATTGAAAGTACAGCTTCTACTATTTTTTTCTGTTAAAATATTAAAAGATAAAAATAACAGGAAGGAGGGAGTTGTTCACTGAACAGCTGAAGCATGCTGTGGCTTGTATCCTCTTCAGGAAAATAATTGAAATACTGAGAAACTCTAAGTACTGTTTGAAAAATATATAGTTAAATATTTATATTTAAAAAGTAAAGGTAATTTGTCATGCATAAAATACAAACCACGGCTTCCAAACAGAGAGGGCAAGCTAAAGTAAATAAAAATAAAGATAAACAAAAAAATATGAAATAAGATTGTTGAAACAACAGCCTGGCAATAGCCAGCAGTCAGGAAACAGCATTACCAAGAGGAGAATGGATAAATAAATGCTTTTATCAGTCACTGCTCAACAGCTAACAATAGAGTTGGTCACATGAACACACTGAAGCAGCAGGTATCAACCTCAGGCTAAACTGAAGGGAAAAGCAAGCTGCTAACCATATATCGAGAATGAAAACATTTACCTAAATTTCTAAAGTATAAAAACTTGGGAGGGAAAGAAGAGAAGAGAACCAAAATTGACTAACAATTTTGTCTATGGTTAACATTTCCATGTGTTAGCAATTATTGTCACAATTTTTCAGGCTTTTATTTTCATGAAAGCCTAGATGGTTTTGTAACATCTCATGTGCCTATTTGACAGTAAGAAGAAGATATTTTAATAATCCCCAAATATTTGGAAATTTAATACACAGTTCTAAATAATAATACATGGGTCAAAGAAGAAACCTCAAAGTTCTAAAATATTTTGAACTGAATGGAGATCAAAATTTCCAGCTATAACTAAAGCAGTACTTTGTTGCGTTGTTTAGTTGCTAAATATATCCCCCTCTTTGCAACCCCATGGACTGTAGCCCACCAGGCTCCTCTGTCCATGGGATCTGCTAGGTAAAAATACTGGAGTGGGTTACCATTTCAAATGACAAGGTTCATTTCAAAGGTACCAGGTTCATACAGAAAAATCAACTGTATTTTTATAGTAATGTTAAGAAATTATCCTTTCCAAAAAAATCCAGATACTTATGTATAAATTCAACAAAACATATGTTGTTTCTCCATACTGAAAATTATAAAACCCTGATGAATAAAATCACAGAACTCGATAGTTAGAGACATATGCCATGTAATGGAAAGCTCAATATCATTAAGAAGTCAATACTTGTATCTATAGATACAAGAAAATCCTAATAGAAACTCTGACAGAATATTCCTTAGTTAGCAAAAATTTGATTCTAAAATTTTTATAGAAAGGCAAAGAAACTGGAATAGCCAAAATAATTCTGTCAAAGCAGAACAGAGTTGGAGAATGAATGATACCTGATTTCAATATTTTTTTTCCTATAAAGCTACAGTAATTAAGATAGTATGATAGATGTGTAGTTCCATGAAACAGAAAGTCCAGAAATAGACTCACTCAAATATAGTCAACTGGCTTTTAACAATAATACAAAGGCAATTAAACAGAGAAAGAATAGTTGTCAAGCTATAAACAAAGAAATGGGCACCAAATAGGTTATGATTCTAAATATAAAATATGAAACTGTAAAACGTTCAGAAGAAAAGATAGGAGAAAAGCTCTGTGACCTTAAATTGGAGAAAGAAATCTTAGATATGACTCCAAAAGCATGACTACAACAAAATGATCAGACTTCATCAAAATTGTAAAACTTGCTCTGTGAAAGACACTTTCAAGAGACAAAAGAAACAGACTGAGAGAAAACATTTACAAATCACATATGAGGAAGAATTTGTATTCAGAATATAAGAAAAAATATTAAAACTCAGCAAGAAAGCAAAAAAACCCAATTTAAAAATAGGCAGATGATTTGGATAAACTCTTTACCAAGGAAGATAAATGGATAGCACTTAAAAAGGTATTCAGCATCATTCCTCAACTGGGAAATTCAAGTTAAAAGCATAAGATACTATTACACTCATATGTTAAAATGGCAAAAATTAAAAAAAGAAAACAGCTAGCAGTATCAAGTGTTAGGGAAGACAAGGAGCAGATAGAATCATCATGTATTGCAGGAGGGTGTGCAAAATGGTATGTCTTCTCTAGAAAATGGTTTGGCAGTTTTTTAATAAAAGCGAAACATATAAAAACCAAACCACCTTGCAATCTCACACCTGGATATTTTACCCCAGAGAAACTACACAAGTTCATACAAAAACATGTATGCTATGCAAAAGTTGATAGTAGTTTTATTCATAATCACCAAAAACTGGAAACCATCCAGGTGTCTTTTGATTGTTGAATGGATAGATACACTGTGGTACATTCACACAATGGAATATTACTCAGCAATCAAAATGAATAAACAGGTAACATGATGGAGGAATCTTGAAAGCAATATGATACTTCGGGGGTGGTTTAGTCACTAAGTCATGTCCAACACTTGGACCCCCATGAACTGTAGCTCTCCAGGCTTCTCTGTCCATGGGATTTCCCAGGCAAGAATGCTGGAGTGGGTAGCCATTTCCTTCTCCAGGGGATCTTCTCAACCCAGGGATCGAGCCCGGGTCTCCTGCATTGCCGGTGGATTCTTTACTGAATGAGCCACCAGGGAAGCCCTCTGCTAAGTTAGGAGTCAGCAAACTATTTGGTCTGTAGGCCAGCTCCAGCCACACCGAGTCATTTATGTATTGTCTGTGGCTGCTTGCATGCTACTGTACCAGAGTTAAATAGTTGCAATAGAGACCAAATGGCTCACAAAACTATTTCCTACCTGGGCTTTTACAGAACAAGTTTGCCAATTCCTGTGCTAAGTGAAGGAAACCAGACACAAAGGACTACATATTCTATGCTTCCATTTATATAACATTCTGGAAAAGGCAAAATTATTGGAATGCAGAACAGATTGCTGATTCCCAGGAGCCGGGCTTGGGTACAAAGAGTGACCATATAGGATGAGCTTAAGGACATTTTGAAGCCTGGAATTGTTCTGTGTTTTGTTACAGTGGTTGTTACATGACTCTAGGCATGTGCCAAAGCTAACTTAAGTGAAATAACTGCACATCAGAAAAAAGAAAAAAACAAAGAGTTTTCCTGTATGTAAACTAAAACCTAAATTTAAAAAACAGGGCAAAAATGAATGCAGTAAAAATGGCTCATGTATGAGTCTGGACTTTGGGGTTGCAAGTCGCAAAAACAAATGATTGTTTTTGTTTTTTTTAATTTTTTGGCCGAGTTGTACAACATGTAGGATCATCATTTGCCCACCAGGGATGGAACCTACATCTACCTGCATGGAAGCATGCACTGAACTACTTAACCGCTGAAAAGCCAGGGATATCCAGAAGCAAAAGATTTTTAAGCAAAACAAAAAAAGAGAGAGCTGATTGACTGCTCAGGTAACCCAGATGAGCTCCTGTGGCAGATGACAGGCCTAGCGGCAGGGCTTCAGGAACCAGCGCTAAGAGATAGACCTGGAGGTCACTGGGGCCATTCTTTCTCCGCATCTGGCTTTCAGGTCTTCTACTCATGGTCGTCCTCTCCTACTGATCTCCTATGGCAGGGGAACCTGTCCCCTGGCAGTCCTAATTTAGCAGAAAGAACTTTTTTCCTCTGTGTGTTTATTAATTTATTTTTTAAAATGACTTATTATTTATTTAGCTTTTTTGTGGCTGTGCTGGGTCTTCTTTGCTGTGGGCTTTTCTCTAGTTGCAGCGAGCAGGGGCTACTCTTCTTTGAGGTTCGAGGGCTTCTCACTGCAGTGGCTTCTCTTATTGTGGAGCACAGGCTCTTGGGCACATGGGCTTCAGTACTTAGGGCTCCCAGGCTCCAGAGCGCAGGCCCAGTAGTTGAGGTGCACCGGCTTAGCTGCTTAGTGGCATGTAGGCTCTTTCCGGCTGAGGGAAAGAACCCATTCCTCCTGTATTGGCAGGTGGATTCTTTACCACTGAGCATCAGCCACCTCCTCTGTGTGTTTCTTTATCAACTCCAGGGAAGGAGTTGCCCTGCATAGATAAGGACACACTTTGATCACTATAGTTGCCAAAGTAGAAGATGCATGAGGATTAATTAGCTCATCCTAGCCCTGTGTTTTGAGAACAGGATTGGCAAGTTTATTGAGAAGACAAAATCCAGTTGTGGGCTCAGTCAACGTCATTAACCATACATTAATAAGACTGACACAACCAGTATTCTCTTTCTAGTGAGCATCTATTTAGAATTTCACAGCTGCTTTTCTTACAATGGGCATACACTACAGGCATTTCAAAAAGGTTTTTAGGCACCCAACCCAAGCGGTCTGGGACTTAAAGGACAGGAAGACAAACTTAATTACTTGGAAAAATATTTATTTCCGGTCCCAGTGTATTTTATTGAAGTATTGCTGTTTCAAAAATGATAAAAAGGCAATTTCCTAATGCTGGTAGTGTGGCCCAATTAAATAACCTTAATGTATAGATGGAGACCATATTGTGGCCATTGTGATTAAGCTTTTTTCCTTTGAAGTCTGTCTTTAAACATTTTTGGATTTTTTAAAAAATCAGATCTAGATAGCCTCTCATTAAAAGATAAAAGATGCATGATTTTAAAAGTTTTCTCAGGAAACCATCAGTTATGTTGACTGAATTCATCTTAGCAGCTTTCCTGCCTCTGTGTCGGTGAACCAGAACCAATATTCTCTGTAAATGGAGAACAGAGGTTCAGAAACCTTTATCCTTACGTGCAGTGTATATTGTAGAGAAGCTACTAAAGAAAGTACAAACACCCTTCCAAAGTGAGAGACACACACGCTTCACGATTTTGTTTTTCTCTTTCCCTTTCTGCAACGATACTCCAAGGGCTGTACCTGAAGGGCTCTGTTACACAGAGAAAGGTCAAGTATACACTGATCTCAAGACCCTAAATCGCCAACCGGTAACAGGAAGAAAAACAAACAAAAGCCGTCTTCCATTTGCCCAGCCTTCTGGCTCATCCTCCAAGGAACACAGCCTCACTGCTCATGTTCCATCAGTCCAGCACTGATGACTTCTCCCCAGGAGGGAACCACACATCATTTGCCCTCAAACTCCCATTCTTGCAGCCTGGAGAAGCAAACGCAAATAAGAAACAAGAAGATGACTTGCCTGAGAGCAACTCTGAACAATTGCAGAGAAGATTTTTGTAACGTAGTCTCAAAATTTTAAACTTAAAGTAATAAGTACACATCTTTGCAAAGTAACTGGCTATGTGTATCAGAACCATGTTTGTCTTTCTCAACCGGAAGCAAAAACAAAGTATCCATTACCGACAGATCCTGTCAGTATTGCAGCAGCTGCAAAGAAGTGAATTCATCTGATTTTTTCTCCTGTGCATTAAAGGGGTATGATCACAAATTTTAAATGTTTCTACTGTTCTATTTTGTGAAAAATATTTGTGGAAAATTCTTAAAGAGATGGGAATACCAGACCACCTGACCTGCCTCCTGAAAAATCTGTATGCAAGTCAAGAAGCAACAGTTAGAACTGGACATGGAACAATAGCCTGGTTCCAAATTGGGAAAGGAGTACATCAAGGCTGTATATCGTCACCCTTATGGTGACCCAAGGACGAACAAGCAAAGAAAACCAAGGAGGGTCTTGGAGTGCAGAAATGGAAAAACCAGACCCTTATCATCCTTCTCTCTCCCATGTTGTAACTATTAACGGATTTCAGTAATATACTGTTCCTACTGAACTGTATAACCTGTCTCCCCTCCTACCCTATAGGGAGAAGGTATTTGCCTTGCTCTCCCTGCCTGCCCACCTCATATATGTGCCTCATTCAATCAGCAAATGACATGCAAGACCTCTATCCCACTCCTTGTACCCTGGGTATATTAGTGGACTAAAGTCCCCTGTTCAACGTCTGTTCTCCTTTGGGCTGGCCCGCTGTTCTAATACCATCTCCCACTCTAATAAACTTTATTTCCCTCTCATTCTGTCTCAAGTCTGAAAATTCTTTTCCAAACCATGCCTGGACCACGACAACCCTGCTTATTTAATTTATATGCACAGTACATCATGTGAAATGCCGGGCTGGATGAAGCACAAGCTGGAATCAAGATTGCCAGGAGAAACATCAATAACCTCAGATATGCAGATGGCACCACCCTTATGGCAGAGAGTGAAGAGGAACTAAAGATCCTCTTGATGAAAGTGAAAGAGGAGAGTGAAAAATTTGGCTTAAAACTCAACATTCAGAAAACTAAGATGAAGGCATCTGGTCTTGTCAGTTCATGGCAAATAGATGGGGAAACAGTGGAAACAGTGAGAGACTTTATTTTGGGGGGCTCCAAAATCACTGCAGATGATAACTGCAGACTTGAAATTAAAAGACGGTTGCTCCTTGGAAGAAAAATTATGACCAACCTGGACGGCATATTAAAAAGCAGAGACATTACTTTGCCAACAAAGCTCTGTCTAGCCAAAGCTATGGTTTTTCCAGTAGTTGTGTATAGATATAAGGGTTGGACTATAAAGAAAACTGAGTGCTGAAGAATTGATGCTTTTGAACTGTGGTATTGGAGAAGACTCTTGAGAGTCCTTTGGACTGCAAGGAGGTTCAGCCAATCTATCCTAAAGGAAATCAGTCCTGAATATTCATTAGAAGGACTGATGCTGAAGCTGAAACTCCAATACTTTGGCCACCTGATGCAAACAACTGACTCACTAGAAAAGACCCTGATGCTGGGAAAGATTGAAAATGAGAGGAGAAGGGGACAACAGAGGATGAGATGGTTGGATGGCATCACTGACTCGATGAACGTGAGTTTGAGTAAGCTCCGGGAGTTGGTGATGGACAGGGAGGCCTAGCGTGCTGCAGTCCATGGTGTCCCAAAGAGTCAGACACAACTGAACGACTGAACTGAACAAGTCTAAGTGACAGATACTTAAAGGTGAGAATTTAAGAAAAAGATTATTAAGGAAAGTCTCAAAATTATCCCATTAAACTAAAATTAATTTATATTCATATTAAATAATATCAATCTGGTACAATCAAGTTCAGTAGAAGAAATTGATTCAAGAACTGATCTCCTACTTGTTTGAAAAGGTGTGGTAGTGTGAGGACTGATCAAAATCTTTCCTGTTTTCCAGAATTGAAAAGAACAGCAATTCTGAGAATAAATGGTACTAAGTACCCGACATGCTAGTTCAAAGAATGATTAGGCATGTTGGAGGTGGGGTTGTGGTTTGCTGATTGTCCTTAATGGCACAAAGCCTGCATTTAAACCTCAGCCTTTCCTCTATGATTGAGATGAGATGGCCCAGAGGCAGAAGGAGAGGCTGGGTGGGAGGCACGTTTGTGGGGGGAAACTGAGGAGGGGGCTCAAGCGGTGGTACATCTAGAGGTTCCCTAAGGTATTTGAGAGTATCTTCATATCCTCCATCATGAAATTGTTTCAGTAATTATCACAGGCTGAAACAAGAACGTAATAATGGACAGAAAAGAAATGCAAACAGTGAAAAGTGTGCTGTTAATTTCTGTAACCACAATCATGCCAGAAAAATAAAATAAAAAATTAACAAAATATTGCAGAAAAAGGTAAAAAATAATAGCTAAATATATTTAAATTATATTAATACATTTCTTGAAAAAAGGAAAAATATATTCCTTCATATTGGCCTAGCACAGTAATGAATAATATTACAATTTCTATTTTCAAGCCTTAATGTTTCAAAATGGATCTTCTTCACATATTCATATTTTGCTGCCTTTGTCCATCTATCTTCCCTCATGGTCTGTTGAAAAACTACTTTCTATTCATTTTAATTTCAAGAGATTTTTCGCATGATGCATTACATATACAAATAACACTGAAAAGTCTTAAGCAAAGGGTAAGTTTGGCAGAGATTTATAAAATTTGCATTTCAAAATAAATTCCAAAAATTGCAGCACTGAGCATGTCATTGTTTCTTTGGACTCAATTCTGGCAGCTTTCAAATGTCTCTGTTAGGTAGCTAGAATAGGAAAAAGGAGTCCGAAATAGCAGTGGCTAAAAGACAAAGAAAGGAAAAAGCCCACGAAAATAGAACAAAGGAAGGTCCAAAGACCAGAGTGGAACCTCAGGTGAAGCCCCAGTTTACATAGGGCAAGCTCAGGGTGAGGAGAAAAAACATATAAAAAGAAGAGCCAAAAATTGATGGCCCCCCCTTCTCTTCCCTTCTTTTGTGTTAGCCTGCCCTCATGCCTCAAGGATGTATTTTCCTTTGCTTTCCAAATAAAGTTAAGCTGTAACCCCGAGCTGTAGCACTGGTCCTTGCGTCACTTCATATTTTTGCAGCGGTGACACAGAACTGAGGAAATTACATACTCCCCAGATGTCTCCATCAAAAAGCTTTCCATTAGAATATCTTCAGCTAGTAAACTCAACATGTATTTTTATCTTTTTTCATATACAAACTTTCAGATTTTTCTTTCTTCTGAAAAAATCAGAGAGGCTCTTTGATCCCTCACATTAGAACGACAGTCCACTTCTTGGTAGACAGTGAGGTGGTTCAATCCTTTGCTGTTGTTCAGTTGCTCAGTTGTGTCCAACTCTTAGCGACCCCATGGACTGCAGGCCACCAGGCTTCCCTGTCCTTCACCATCTCCCGGAGTTTGCTCAAATTCGTGTCCATTGAGTCGGTGATGCCATCCAACCACCTCATCCTCTGTCAAACCCTTCTCCTCCTGCCCTCAGTTTCCCCAGCATTAGGGTCTTTTCCAATGAGTCGGCACTTCACATCAGGTGGCCAAAGTATTGGAGCTTCAGCTTCAGCATCAGTCCTTCCAATGAATATTCAGGGTTAATTTCTGTTAGGATTGATTGGTTTGATCTTATTGTTGTCCAAGGGACTCTGAAGAGTCTTCTTCAGTCCCATAACTTGAAAGCATCAGTTCTCTGGCACTCAAGCTTCTTTATGGTCCAACTCTGACAGCTGTACATTACTACTGGAAAAACCATAACTTTGACTAGACGGACCTTTTCTAGCTGTTTTTAATATATTCTAGTAGTGTAAGAATAGCATCTCTTGCTATTCCTCTTGGCATTCTTCTTTAAATTTTAATTTTTTTCTATGTAAACATCCATTCTCTTGTATTTAATTGGATAGGAAAACTTTTTCTCTACCACCTTAGGACTGTATGGCCAGGGGCCTGTGAATTAATTGGCAATTAAACAGGACAAAAATTAACAGACAGATTAACAGGATAAAAATGTATTACACTTGTGGGAGTACTTTACAGAGACACGTGGGGATAAAGGTTTCTATACCAGCTTACCCTGTATAGGAAGGGGTGCTGAGTTACAGCATCAAAGAATGGAAGAAGATTCTGATGAGGCTTGTTTACCCATTTAAAAAAAAAATATTCCAGTGCCTAAGGACAGTTGCCTCTATGATAGCTGATTTTTGTCATTCAGATATGATTTCTTTCTGCTTCTGCTCTAGCTCAGATGTTTTCACTTTGATAACATTTTGGTTGACTTTTGTCCCTTTCAATGTAATGTGGTGTAATTACAGCCTTCTTCAGAATTTCTGCATGTTGATCTTCAAGCAATCATTTTAAAACTTGCTGTTTCACTATATGTTACTCAAGGTTGATTTGGGCTGTTTGTAAATATTTTGAGGTCTGATTAACTTCATCTAACACTTCACGTTAGAAACAAAGGTAATTCAGAAAAAAACATTGCATGCAACAGAGAGAAAATGTAAGCTAATTCTCTTGGGTCCACATTTTCTTTTGGATTGGATTGTACTTTGAAGATTGAAATCAATTTTTCAAACTTGTTTTGACTGTATAGATCCATAATGGGTGTGGCCTTTAGTCTGGGAAGGTCTTTTCACTGTTCAACACATACTCTGCAGTGTTTTCCACCAGTGAGGGGGAAACTGAATGAATGAATAAATATTTTCCAAAGTTGAAGAAGAACAACGACACTTCCAAAAGAAGAGAGGTCTGCAAAAGTTCAGAGTGCTTTACATAAGACACACAGGAAGGGGAGTAGTTTTTTGATTGATGCCTCACACCACTGTAAGTATTTGTCATAGTTTCAGCTTTTCACCATTCAGTTGTTTCAACATCTATTCTGTGGGCTTAATAATGAGTTTTCCAGAAGAAGCAGATGAACCTAAGAGTGACTCTTTTATTTCAACTTTTCCATCGTCAATATGGTTGTATCTGACCACTTTGCAAGTTTGATTAGTGTATGAAACATGGAGAGTAGTGGCAGAAATGATTCCTAAGCATTGTGCTTTTAAAATATCTGCCTCTATTAAGTGCTACTGATCTCAGCGAGGCAGCAGTGAGCGGTGACATGAAGTGAGATTTTAATTCACTGACCAGAAGTTAAACCTGGGTAGCCTGAATGAGAACCAGGAATCCTAGCCACCGGACCAGCAGGGGCTAGAGGCTGGAAGCTATTTTTTCCTGGATCTTTGCCTCCAGTGAAAAATGCATTTATCACGGAGGCAGAAACTGTAAATGTAGGTACAGAGTTTATATTAGAGACATAGCACAAGCAGTGGAAGAGCACATGGAGAAACAGCTTGTCTAGTTAGGACAGAAGCAAGGCAAAGATGCACACCTGGAGAGAAAGGCTGTGGGTGGCCCCCTCACGAGCAGGACCACAGTGAAGAGGCAGTCAAGTCACTTGTATAGGTCAGCTCTTCTGGCTCTTTTTCTTCCATCGGGCCAATTATCTGGTTTCCTTTTATACACCTGACCTACCCTGGGGCCCTCCCCTGGGTGTGCACACATCCCTTAGCCAAGACGGATCTCAAAGTGAAGGCTTCTGGGAGGAGCAAGCCTCACTATGGCCCGGAGTTACCCCTTGACTTTTGACCCACAAGGAGCCTTTCTGCTCATGTGTAGTGTCTTCCTTGTCCTAAAAAAAGGGGGGCATGAAGAGCCCTTAATCCTTAACTCAAACAGGGTTTTGCCCCTCTTTGTCCTTCCCAAGAATTAATATTCTTGACTATTGCCATGATGATTTCTGTAAGGTATTTACAAGAGACATACACTGGCTATTTACCTGCTTCTATTGTTACTTCCGTTTCGGAGGGCAAACAGGAGGCTGATTGTAAATGCTTGAACAGGAATCCAACTATCTCTTGTCTCAGAAAATGCTAACGGTTGTAAGTATCCAGCCTGAAGCCCACTTCTTCATGCCCCATGAAATACAAACAGGAGACCAGTTATTTATATTTATACCTAACCTGGAGCCCATCTATCTCCTACATCAGCACCATTGATTTAATGTTTTATTTTCTTGATTCATTCCCTAGTTAGCAATTTTAAAAGACTGTACTTCAACTCTTTAAAGATAGCAATCAAATTCAGTAAAATATTACCTGCACAAACTGAAATTTACAGAAACCAACCAGATATATCATACCTCACAGTTTGCAGTTCTACTCTTATACATTTCAAACAAAATAAAAACTCTAAGTGGCTGCATAAAGTAACAGAACTGAAGTTCTCTAGTTCTATTTCTTTCTCGTCACAGTTGCTATGCTATCATTATTTGTTTCTTTAAAATTAGAGAATTAAAATTTCTTTCTTCTTTTTGCTTCTTTAAAATTGAAGTTTAGTTGATTTACAATGTTGTATTAGTTTCAGGTATACAAAAAAGTGATTCAGTTATATATACATATTTATCTTCAGATTCTTTCCTCTTATTATTATTACTATAAATTACAAATTTTGTTATAAATATTGAGTATAGTTCCCTGTGTTGTACAGTAGATCCTTATTGGTTATTTACCTTATATATGGTAGTGTGTATATATTAATCCCAAACTGCCATTATTTAACTTTGAATCACTAAAAGAAGGATTCAGCTGGAAAGAAGGAATATGGAGTACCATAGTGGTTATGACCAAATTGAACCTTAAAAAAAATTGAACTTACTCTTGGAAGGAATGCAAGTAATAGTATTCTTGTGTGTTGAGAGCCAGCTGATTAATGGGGAGTTCTTCAAATTAACTTCCACACAGAATAAATATTTATTAAGAGATAAACAATAGAGACTTTTTTGGCAGTCCACTAGCTAAGAATCTGCACTTCCACGGCAGAGGGCACAGATTTGAGGGCACGAATTTAATTAAGTTTTAATTAAATTTAAAAGCCTTTGCAGAGGAAGAGAAACCATAAATAAAATGAAAAGACAGCCCTCAGAATAGGAGAAAATATTTGGAAATAAAGCAACTAACAAGAGATTAATCTCCAAAATATACATTAGACCCAGAGGAATCGATGGAGAGGGAGGTGGGAGGGTGGATCGGGATGGGGAATACATGTAAATCCATGGCTGAGTCATGTCAATGTATGACAAAAACCACTACAATATTGTAAAGTAATTAGCCTCCAACTAATAAAAATAAATGGAAAAAAAACCCACAAAATATACAAAAAGCTCATGCAGCTCAATAAAAAACAGACAAACAAACCAATCAAAAAGTGAGTGGAAGATCTAAATATTTATCCAAAGAAGACATCCAGTGGCTAAAACGGACATGAAAATATGCTCAACATCACTAATTATTAGAAAAATGCAAATAAAAATTATAATATGGTATCACTTCATACTGGTCAGAATGGCCATCATTAAAAAGCCTACAAATAATAAATGCTGGAGAGGATGTGGAAAAAGGGGAACCCTGTTACACTGTTGGTGGGGATGTAAATTGGTACAGCTACTATGGAAACAGTATGGAGGTTCCTTCAAAAACTAAAAATAGTTATCATATGGTCCAGCAATTCCACTTCTGATCATTTGTCTGGAGAAAACTGTAACTGGAAAAGATACATGCACCCCAAAGCTCATTGCTCCACTATTTACAATAGCCAAGACGTTGTTGTTGTTCAGACAGTAAGTCATGTCTGACTCTTTGCGATTCAGACCGCAGCACACCAGGACTCCCTGTCCTTCACTATCTCCTGGAGTTTCCTCAAACTCGTGTCCATTGTCACTGATGCCATCCAACCATCTCATCCTCTGTTGCCCCCTTCTCCTTCTGCCCTCAATCTTTCCCAGCATCAGGGTCTTTTCTAGTGAGTCAGCTCTTTGCATCAGGTGGCCAAAATATTGGAGCTTCAGCATCAGTATCAGTCCTTCCAATGAATATTCAGGGCTGATTTCCTTTAGGATTGACTGGTTTGATCTTATTACTGTCCAAGGGATTCTAAAGTCTTCTCCAGCACCACAATTTAAAAGCATCAATTATTTGGCACTCAGCTTTCTTAATAGTCTAACTCTTACATCTATACATGACTATTGGAGTAAATCAGAGCTTTAACTATAGGGACCTTCGCTGGTAAAGGGACTCTGCTTTTTAATATGCTGTCTAGGTTCGTTGTAATTTTCCTTCCAAGGAACAAGTGTCTTTTAATTTCATGGCTGCAGTCACCATCTGAAGTAATTTTGGAGCCCAAAAAGATAACATATGTCACTGAGCCAAGATATAGAAACAATCTAAACATCCATCAACAGAAGAATGGATAAAGAAGGTGTAGTATATCTATAGAATATAATATTACTCAACCATAAAAAGGAATGAAATAATGCCATTTGCAGCCACATGGATAGACCTAGAGATTGTCTTACTAAGTGTAGTAAGTAAGACAAAGAAAAACAAATACACATGATATCAATTATATGTGGAATCTAAAAGAAGGCTACAAACGAACTTATCTACAAAACAGAAATAGAGTTATAGGTGTAGAAAACAAACTT
Source organism: Muntiacus reevesi (assembly GCF_963930625.1). Taxonomy (NCBI): domain Eukaryota; kingdom Metazoa; phylum Chordata; class Mammalia; order Artiodactyla; family Cervidae; genus Muntiacus; species Muntiacus reevesi. The sequence continues at coordinate 18,329,351 of NC_089267.1, forward strand.
GTGGTTTACCGAACGTAAAGAGGAGGAGGGATAAATTGGAAGTTTGGGATTGACATATACACCCTAGTATATATAAAATAGATAACTAATAAGGACCTACTGTATAGCACAGGGAACTCTACTCAATACTCTGTCACGGCCTATATGGGGAAAGAATCTAAAAAGAGTGGATATATGTATAACTGATTCACTTTATTGTACACCTGAAACTAACATAATGTTGTAAATCAAGTATACGCCAAAAAATTTTTTTAAAAGTACACTCCGAATAAGGAGTATAAGTTATAGCCTTTTGTCTATAGCTGTCTTTTGTTTAGATTGTATTATTTAGATCTATTATTGGCTCTTCTATGTCATAATCATTTCTGAGGTATACAGGAAGAATATTGCTACTGATTGTAATTATGAAACTGGTATTTTTGAATAAACAAATCAGTATGGGTTCAAGATTAACCTTTATAATAACACTTTCAGTCACTTACATTCTCATGTAAACTCTTATAATGTGAGGAAGGAAATAATGATAGTTGGAAGCTTATAATTGTAAATCAGCCATGGGAATGTATTCTATATGTGTCATCAATCATGTATCTCAGCAGAAAAGTAAATATTTAAGAAGAGACGTTCTGTAGTAAGATCTTTGTTCATAAGGATAATCTTCACTTATTTGTGAATCTGTAGTGCTTAGCACATAGTAGTTGTTCAATTATTTTTTGAACATATGGATAAAAATACAAATAAGTGGGGTGAAAAAAAGACCATGTTTCCCCTACAGAGGACATGGGTTCAATCTTTGGTTGGGAAACTGAGATCTCATATGCCAGGGGCGAAGGAAAAAAAAAAGCAATAAAAATATGTTTGTTTGAAGCACACAAACACCAGTAATTGTTTAGAACTTAGACCAACAAAAGATACTTACACAGAGAAATATTTTGTCACTAATGTTGTTTAGAATTGGTGATATATGGTGATGATCAAAATCACTGCGACTGATAGTTTATTACGGTTTTTTAAATTTTTAAAATTTAATTTTTGTTTTATGTTGGAGTACAGCTGATTCACAGCATTGTGTTAGTTTCAGGGGTACAGCTAAGTGATTCATTTATACACATATATATCCATTCTCTTTCAGATTCTTCAGATTCAGTTTACTATTGTTTTTAAATTCTCCACAGATAATGTACAGCCTCACTGTCTGCACTGGGGGGACCTCTCCAGCACCCTGTCTTTTTACAACACAAGTCTCTAATGATTCTCCAGCCTAGAGAATGACTTTTAAGATCTGCGGTCTTATTTTTAAAAGGGAAACGGGCTGCTTGTTTCCTGAATGAGTGTTTGCTTGGCCATTGGGCTTGATGGCATGTGCTAACCAAGTTGTCGCTAAATGAGAGATAGAGAGGTCACACAGTGGTGCAGCATGATGGAGGAGGGACAAGGCTGTCCCCAAAGTTCCAAGCAAGTGCCTGTAACCGAGGCCCCAGAGCTGAGTTATGACACCTGGGAAGTTGTTTAGAGTTCATTTCACTTCAGTCGCTCAGTCGTGTCCAACTCTTTGTGACCCATGAACTGCAGCACATCAGGCTTCCCTGTCCATCACCAACTTCCCTGTCCAACACCGAGCTTGCTCAAACTCATGTCCATTGAGTCAGTGATGCCATCCAACCATCTCATCCTCTATCGTCCCCTTTCCTCCCACCTTCAATCTTTCCCAGCATCAGAGACTTTTCTAGTGAGTCAATTCTTCATATCGGGTGGCCAAAGTATTGGAGATTTAGCTTCAGTATCAGTCCTTCCAATGAATATTCAGGACTGATTTCCTTTAGGATGGACTGGTTGGATCTCCCTGCAGTCCAAGGGACTCTCAAGAGTCTTCTTTAACACCCACAGTTCAAAAGCATCAATTCTTCGGTGCTCAGCTTTCTTTATAGTCCAACTCTCACATCCATACACAACTACTGGAAAAACCACAGCTTTGACGAGACAACCTTTGTTGGCAAAGTAATGTATCTGATCTTCAATATGCTGTCTAGGTTTGTCATAGCTTTTCTTCCAAGGAGCAAGCGTCTTTTAATTTCAAGGCTGTATTCACCATCTGCAGTGATTTTGGAATCCCCCAAAATAAAGTCTCTCAATGTTTCCACTGTTTACCCATCTATTTGCCATGAAGTGATGGGTCTGGATGCCATGATCTTAGTTTTCTGAATGTTGAGCTTTAAGCCAACTTTTTCACTCTCCTCTTTCACTTTCATCAAGAGGTTGTTTAGTTCTTCTTCACTTTCTACCATAAGGGTGATGTCATCTGCGTATCTGAGGTTATCGATATTTCTCCCAGCAATCTGGATTCCAGCTTGTGCTTCATCTAGCCCAGTGTTTCTCATGATGTACTCTGCATATAAGTTAAATAAGCAGGGTGACAATGTCCAGCCTTGACATACTCCTTTCCCGATTTGGAACCAGTCTGTTCCATGTCCAGTTCTAACTGTTGTTTCCTGACCTGCACACAGATTTCTCAGGAGGCAGGTCAGGTGGTCTGGTATTCCCATCTCTTTCAGAATTTTCCACAGTTCGTTCTGATCCACACAAGCCAAAGGCTTTGGCATAGTCAATAAAGCAGAAATAAATGTTTCTCTGGAACTCTCTTGCTTTTTCGATGATCCAACAGATGTTGGAAATTTGACCTCTGGTTCCTCTGCCTTTTCTAAATCCAGCTTGAACATCTGGAAGTTCGCAGTTCACGTACTGTTGAAGCTTGGCTTGGAGAATTTTGAGCATTACTTTGCTAGCGTGTAAGATGAGTGCAATTGTGCGGTAGAATGAGCATTATTTGGCATTGGCTATCTTTGGGATTGGAATGAAAACTGACCTTTTCCAGTCCTGTGGCCACTGCTGACTGTTCCAAATTTACTGGCATTTTGAGTCCAGCACTTTCACAGCATCAGATTTTAGTATTTGAAATAGCTCAACTGGAATTCTGTCATTTCCACTAGCTTTGTTAGTAATGATGCTTCCTAAGGGCCATTTAACTTCGCATTCCAGGATGTCTGGCTCTAGCTAGATGATCACACCATTGTGGTTATCTGGATGATGAAGATCTTTTTTGTACAGTTCTTCTGTACAAAAGAAGATCATTTCGTTGCCTTGGAAATGAACAGAGATCATTCTATCATGTTCTTGCCACCTCTTGTTAATAGCTTCTGCTACTGTTAGGTCCATACCATTTTTGTCCTTTATTGTGCCCATCTTTGCATGAAATGTTCCCTTGGTATCTCTAATTTTCTTGAAGAGCTCTCTAGTCTTTCCCATTCTACTGTTTTCCTCTATTTCTTTGCACTGATCACTGAGGAAGGCTTTCTTGTCTCTCCTTGCTATTCTTTGGAACTCTGCATTCAAATGGGTATATCTTTCCTTTTCTCCTTTGCCTTTCACTTCTGTTCTTTTCACAGCTGTTTGTAAGGCCTTATCAGACAATCATTTTGCCTTTTTGCAATTCATTTTCTTGGGAATGGTCTTGATCTCTGCCTCCTGTACAATGTCACGAACCTCCATCCATAGTTCTTCAGGCACTCTATCAGATGTAACCCCTTGAATCTATTTCTCACTTCCACTATATAGTCAGAAGGGATTTGATTTAGGTCATACCTGAATGGTCTAGTGGTTTTCCCCACTTTATTCAATTTAAGTCTGAATTTTGCAATAAGGAGTTCATAATCTAAGCCACAGTCAGTTCCCGGTCTTGTTTTTACTGACTGTATAGAGCTTCTCCATCTTTGGCTGCAAAGAATATAATCAATCTGATTTCGATATTGACCATCTGGTGATGTCCATGTGTAGAGTTCTCTCTTGTGTTGTTGGAAGAGCGTGTTTGCTATGACCAGTGTGTTCTCTTGGCAGAATTCTATTAGCCTTTGCCCTGCTTTATTCTGTACTCCAAGGCCAAATTTGTGTTACTCTAGGTATTTCTTGACTTCCTACTTTTGAATTCCAGTTTCCTATAGTGAAAAGGACATCTTTTTGGGGTGTTAGTTCTAGAAGGTCTTGTAGATCTTCATAGAACCATTCAACTTCAGCTTCTGAAGGTTGGGGCATAGACTTGGATTACTGTGATATTGAATGATTTGCCTTGGAAACAAACATGGATCATTCTATCGTTTTTGAGATTGCATTTAAGTACTGCATTTTGGACTCTTGTTGACTATGATGGCTAGTCCATTTCTTGTAAGGGATTCTTACCCACAGTAGTAGATATAATGGTCATCTGAGTTAAATTCACCCATTCCAATCCATCTTAGTTCACTGATTCCTAAAATGTTGATGTTCACACCTGCCATCTCCTGTTTGACCACTTCCAATTTGCCTTGATTCATGGACCTAACATGCCAGGTTCCTGTGTAATATTGCTCTTTACAACATCGAACCCTGCTTCCATCACCAGTCCCATCCACAACTGGGTATTGTTGCTTTGGCTCCGTCTCTTCATTCTTTCTGGAGTTATTTCTCCACTGATCACCAGTGCATATTGGGCACTTACTGACCTGGGGGGTGTCTTATCTTTTTGCCTTTTTATCCTGTTCATGGTGTTCTCAAGGCAAGAATACTGAAGTGGTTTGCCATTCCCTTCTCCAGTGGACCATGTTCTGTCATCACTCTCCACCATGACCCGTCCATCTTGGGTGGCCCTGCATGGCATGGCTCATAGTTTCATTGAGTTAGATAAGGCTGTGGTACATGTGATCAGATTGGTTAGTTTTCTGTGATTGTGATTTTCACTCTGTTGCCCTCTGATGGAGAAAGTTAAGAGGCTTACAGAAGCTTCTTAACTGACTGACTGGGTCTTGTTCTGGTGGGCGGGGCCATGCTCAGTAAATCTTTAATCCAATTTTCTGTTGATGGGTGGGGCTGTGTCCCCTCCCTGTTATTTACCTGGGGCAAAACTATCCTGGAGGTAATGAGGATAATGGTGATGTCCTTCAAAAAGGTCCCATGCACACACTGCTACATTCAGTGCCCCCAACCCTGCGGCAGTCCATGGCCGACCCACATCCCTGCTGGAGACTCCTGGACACTCACGGGAAAGTCTGGGGCAGTCTCTTGTGGGGTCACTGCTCCTTTCTCCTGGGTCTTCGTGTGCACAAGGTTCTGTTTGTGCTTCAAAGAGTCTGTTTCCCAGTCCTGTGTACGTTCTGGCAATATGGTGGGGTAAGCCCTCCAAGAGGGCTTATGCCATACCCAGGTCTGCTGCACCCAGAGCCCCCGCCCCTGCGGCAGTCTACTGCTGAGCTGTACCTCCACAGGAGACACTCAGACACAGTTCTGTCTCAGTCTGGGTGGGGTCTCTGGGTCCTGGTGCGCACAAGGTTTATTTGAGCCCTCTGAGTGTCTCTGGTGGGTATGGGGTTTGATTCTAAATGCGATTTTGCCCCTCCTACAATCTTGCTGGGGCTTCTCCCTTGCCCTTAGATGTGGGGTATCTCCTCAAAGTCGCTCCAGCACTGCTCAGCCACCTCTGCAGCACCTTCCATCTTGCTGCGGCTTCTCTGCCTTTGGACGTGGGGTATCTCCTCACAGCCAGTCCAGCACCAGAATACTGGAGTGGGTAGCCTTTCCCTTCTCCAGGGGATCTTCCCAACCCAGGAATCGAACCAGGATCTCCTGCATTGCAGGCAGATTCTTTACCAACTGAGCTGTCTGGGAAGCCCAATCCTGAGAATTGGCCTCGAGAAATGTAAACAAGCCAACCCTGGAACTGAAGGTTAACTGTACCTAAAACAATCAAGGTGTCGCTGGTCAGTCACTGATGATTGTCACTGATGACCAATTTCAAGATGACTGTCAGAGCTGACTGTGCTGTTTCTGCATGTACACCCCTCCCTCAGCCTATAAAAGCTCTTGCCCACTGATTGTCGGGGCGGTGTTGGGGAAAGGTCAACAGTCAGCTTTTGGACAGGCGTCTGCCCTTCCCCCACCCCAGTTGCTGGCACCCAAATAAAGCAAACTTCCCTTTCCACCAACCTAGGCTTTTTAATGGTTTTTGAGCAGTGAGCAGCAGTCCCTTACCTCCCACTTTCAGTTACACTTTGGCATTAATAACCTCAGGGCTTTGACTTTATCCCCAAATCACCAAATTTTCAAGAATTCCAAGGGGCAATTGTTTAGTTCTCAAACTGTCCCCCAAATTAGGTACCTGGGTCCAACAGGCACAGAATTCGCTCTCACAAACTAGCTGAAAGCTATTGCATTAATCAGAGCAACTTGCCCTTTTTCATATGACATGCTTTCCTCTTTTTATTTTCCAAATGTACATTATATTCTATTTCTTTTTCTTCCCATTTGTTCTGTTCTGTATTTCCCAGAGGAGTGCCCCATAATTTTCTCATGGACTAGATAATTATCAAGCTGAAATGATTTTTTTAATGTAAATATGTTTCTAAATTGTTAACATACTCAAGTTTCTCGTTTAAATAATGACCAGAAATTGTTAAATTTGAGTTATGCATGCAGAAAGCATTTCGTCACTGGAACATTGGAAAATCTTTGGAGGATATTGATTGGATTGCATTAAGAAATTGCTTTTCTTGTTTGTGTTTACAGAAAACAGAATATGCAATTGCAAAAGTGTTTTATCTTTGGACTTATCTCTCTCTAAATGTGTAGCTATTGAGCCCTGTATCTTTTGTGGCAAAAATTGTAAGGATATTAAGATTTTTAAAAAGATGCAAGTCAAATTTGATTATTGCCATTATTGTCTTGGGAGTCTTTGAAAATGTCTTTTTTTAGAGTTTAGAGTTTTATGACAATATGTTTGCCACAATTAGGAATAATTGAGAACAACCAAAGAAAGACAGAGCTCATAATTCCATTCCTTATTTGCCATCATGAGTCAAACCCCATGAGGACTTAAAGATTCTGGTATGTTTTTGTTTTCTGATTTTAATACCCATCTGAATTCTCCTCTTGGATTTTGTCAAAGTCATATTTCTCTAAATGTCCTCAGACCTCTACAAAACTAGGCCACATAATCCACCCTCTAGGAATGAGAGTAAGAGATAAGGTGACTGTCCACCAATGAGGCTTGAGAGAGAGCCGAATAGGATTTTGACATACCTTGTAAGTCCAGGTAATGAAATAATTCCTGGAAATATACTACCTATGTATTCCAAAATTCCAACAAAAATAATGATAGCCCCATGCACATAAAGCTTATAAACTCTAAAGGTTTATACCATGTGTCCACATCTTAAAATTTACTCTTTCTCATGGTAATTCTCTAAAGTAAGTATCATTAGCCTCATTTTTAAAATATTTATTTATTTATTTTTGAGTATGCTGGGTCTTCATTGCTGTGCAGTCTTTCTAGTTGCAGCAAGCAGGGGCTACTCTATAGTTTTGATGCCCAGACTTCTCACTGCCCTTGTGGCATCTCCTCTTGCAAAGCACAGTCTCTAGAGTGTGCCTGTGCTTCAGTAGTTGCAGCACGTGAGATTGGTAGTTGAAGTTCCAGGGCTCTAGAGCACAAGCTCAGTAGTTGTGTGCATGGGCTTAGTTACCCCATGGCAAGTGGGATCTTCCCAGATCAGGGCTAGAATCCATGTCTTCTGCATTGGCAGGCAGATTCTTTACCACTGAACCACCAGGGAAACCCTCATTAACCCCACTTTATAAGATACTAATTTACTCTCTTAAATGATGGGCCTCAAAGTTTGATCCCACGGTGAGAAATGCTTTGTTGTTGTTATGCTTTCTCATCCACAACTTTGGCTCCGCTTCTGGTGGACAGAACCCTAGACAATGCCTGGGCCACTTCTCAGCCCCCAGGACATAGGAATCCCCTCTGTGTGACTCACAGTATTTCTGAAGTCACTGGATAGGCAATTATAATGTGAAATGGGAAATTCCCCCCCCCCCCCCAAATGACTCTGTATCCTCTATGACCCATTTAGGTACAGGTTTTGTGGTCAGCCATTTAAAAATTCATACACTTAAATATTTAAGGGAATCTCAAACTATAAACTTTTGAGATGTTGAATAAATTCCATATTCTCCTTTAACTTGATTGAAGTGAAAAGAATCAAATATCCTCTTCAACTCATTCACTAGTGCACCCCCCACCCTCATTTCCTCCTCTGGAGAAGGGAATGGCTACCCACTCCAGTATTCTTGCCTGGAGAATCCCATGGACAGAGAAGCCTGGCAGACTATGGTCTATGGGGTCACAAAGAGTTGAACACAACTGAATGACTAACACTTTTACATTCCAGGTTCCCTCTATCAGCCTGGCTATGATTCTTCTCATTCATCCTGTGGTTCCTCAGCTGAAGCTGAGTTCCCCCAAGTCCCAAGAAAAGTGGGGACTTTTCTCTGCTTTGGCCCAAGGACTTTTGCTGAGACCCTTGGAATAACTATTCTCTCACCTGTCATCTGGCCTTTGACTTGGCACCATCAAGTCTTCCCAGGGAAATAGCCAGAACTCACTGGCCTCTGATGGTTGGCATTCTGCCTATTTTTAGCCTTTGGTGGCTGGACTCTTAGAATGTCAGGCAGTCTCTAGGATGAGGCTAAGAATTTTGTCTTGTTCATTTTTATATTTCTAGTACATAATACACTTGGCACCTAGAGGTTCTATAAACATATATTGAATGAATGAAGAAATCTGTATCTTCTCACTTTATGGAGGAGAAATACTACAATGAGAAAGTCAAGTGAATTGGTCAAAATATGTGGTTGTTACTGACAGAAGCAGATGAAATAGATGAAATAAATAGATTTCATAGATGAAATCCAATCTATGGATTCCCATTCTGATGTGTGCCTGTTTGGGTGTCCCTTTCAGTCACCTTTTCTGCTCCTATTCAATGCATTCCCAGCAGACATATTTGCTTCACTTTTCACAAACTCAACAAGCTGGGAGCTGAGTGGCCTCTTCTGTGTAACCTCTCAGCCTCTTTTCTCCTAGAACCTATAATTTCTATAGCAGTCCTACCACTTTCATTGTAATACACCATGTCCTTAACAGCCCCATTTCACGTGGTAACATGGTGTGTGGATGGGGAAAAAATCATTTAACCCATCTAGGCTGCCATGATATGTTCACATTCTTTGTCACATGAATAGGATCAAAATTTTACAGCTTTTAGATTTTCCTGGTGGTCCAGTGGTTAAGAATCTACTTGCCAATGCAGGGGACATGGATTCAATCTCGGGTCCAGGAAGATTCCACATGCTTCATAGCAGCTAAACCCATGTGCCACCTCTACTGAACCTGTGCTCTAGAGCCTGAGAGCTAAAACTACTGACCCCCACTTGCAGCAACTACTGAAGTCCAAGGGCCTAGAATCTGTGCCTCACAACAAGAGAGCCCACCACGATGAGAATCCCGCACACCACAACTTGAGAGTAGCCTCCACTCACCTCAACTAGAGAAAACCCACACACAGCAACGAAGACCCAGTGTGGCCAACAATAAATAAATAGTTTTTTTAATTTACATATCTTTACAAATTATTTTCACTAAAAAAAAAAAAACTGTAATAAAAATTTGAACACTTCAGAGGGTAGAAAATGAAGAGCAGAAATCCTACTCCCCCCTCCCCGCCCCCCACACTGATCTCCAGTGTTCCTTGCAAAATGTGAATGCTATTAAAAGGGTCTTAAATGTGCCACCAGGAAGCTGTCTTCCAAAACCAAGCACACACATATATCTTTTTAAACAAAAAGCACATTGGCATTCACACTCAAAAGCTGCTGAATGAAGTTCTGATAAATAAGAAAGCAAGTTGAAGAGGTGATAACATTTAAGCAAATTTTAAAGGGCACACAAAACAATAATAATGTATTCATGTTACTTACAGATATGTGAAAAGGTATAAAAATAGATTAAACTCATGATTCTCAAGAGGTGAGAAAGGTGCAAGGGATAAGGAGTAAAAGACCTCAGATGTACCTGGAATTTTTTTACATATATACTCATTGTAGGAAATATGATCAATGTTAAGAATTGTCAGTTTCAGGAGGGAACAAAATGGTGGAGGAGTAGGTGGATGTGGAGTACATCGCTCTCCTCAGATACATCAAGAATACACCTTCAGACACAAACATGCATGCAGAACACCAGCTCAGAGTAGACAGGAGTACCTGACAAGCAGAGAAGTATATATAGAACCACGCAAAACTCGAGATCAAACCCTGAGCCTTTGGAGTGGGAGCACTGACTCCAAGACCCTAGACTACCAGAAAATTAACCCTAGGGAGTGTCAAATAGTGAGAACTAACACAAGGGAAACCACTTGAATACAAGACCTGGCATCACCCAACCACCAGTAGCACCCTGTGCAGGACACCCCTTCTAAACAACAAACAAAACAAAACCAATCATCTGCAGGCAGGATCACCACCTCACTCAGCCTTGCCCATCAGAGGAAAAACAAACAAACAAGCAAACAAAACTCAGCACAAATCTCATGCTATACAAAGCTTACACAAACCACTGGACAAACCGTAGGAGAGAGGAAACCAAAAGGAAGAAAGAATTCAACCTTGAAGCCTGGGAAAAGGAGACCTCAAACACGATAAGCTAAAAAATAAATAAATAAAATAATTAAAAGGCAGAGAAATACTACACAAATGAAGGAACAAACTAGAAACACAGAAGTCCAAATAAATTAAGAGGAAATAGGCAAACGACCTGAAAAAGAATTCAGAATAATGATGGCAAAGATGATCAAAAACCTTGAAAACAAAATGGAGAAAATGCAAGAATCAATTAACAAAGATCTAGAAGAGTTAAAGAATAAGCATACAGAGACAAACAACATGATTACTGAAATTAAAAACACTCTAGAAGGAATCAATAGCAGAATATTTGAAGCAGAAGCAGGAAATCTGTGAGCTGGAAGATAAAATGGTGAAAATAACTTCTGAAGAGCAGAATAAAGTAAAAAGAATGAAAAGAACTGAGGATAGTCTCAGAGACCTCTGGGACAATATCAAACGCACCAACATTCAAATTATAGGGGTCCCAGAAAAAAAAAAGAGAAAAAGAAAGGGAAGGAGAAAAATTTTGAAGAGATTATACAGCAGAAAAAACCTTTGATAAAATTCAGCACCCATTTATGATTAAAATTCTTCAAAAATGGGCATAGAAGGAACCTACCTCAATATAGTAAAGGCCATATATGAATTTCACCTTTTTCTCAAGTGCACACGGAAACTTCTCCAGGATAGATCACATCCTGGGCCATAAATCTAGCCTTGGTAAATTCAAAAAAAACTGAAATCATTCCAAGCATCTTTTCTGACCACAATGCAGTAAGATTAGATGTCAATTACAGGAGAAAAACTATTAAAAATTTCAACATATGGAGGCTGAACAACACACTTCTGAATAACCAACAAATTACAGATGAAATAAAAAAAGAAATCATAATATGCATAGAAACAAATGAAAATGAAAACATAACAACCCAAAACCTATGGGACACTGTAAAATCAGTGCTAAGGGGAAGGTTCATAGCAATACAGGATTACCTCAAGAAAAAAGAAAAAAGTCAAATAAATAACCTAACTTTACATCTAAAGCAACTTGAAAAGGAAGAAATTATGAACCCTAGGGTTAGTAGAAGGAAAGAAATCTTAAAAATTAGGGCAGAAATAAATGCAAAAGAAGCAAAAGAGACCATAGCAAAAATCAACAAAACCAAAAGCTGGTTCTTTGAGAAGGTAAATAAATTGACAAACCATTAGCCAGACTCATCAAGAAACAAGGAGAGAAAATCAAATCAACAAAATTAGAAAACAAAATGGAGAGATCACAACAGACAACACAGAAATACAAAGGATCATAAGAGACTATTATCAGCAACTATATGCCAATAAAATGGACAACTTGGTAGAAATGGACAAGTTTTTAGAAAAGTACAACTTTCCTAAACCAAACCAGGAAGAAATAGAAAATCTTCACAGACCCATCACAAGCATGAAAATTGAAACTGTAATCAGAAATCTTCCAGCAAACAAAAGCCCATGATCAGACGGCTTCACAGTTGAATTCTACCAAAAATTTAGAGAAGAACTAACACCTATCCTACTCAAACTCTTCTAGAAAATTGCAGAGGAAGGTAAACTTCCAAACTCATTCTGTGAGGCCACCATCACCTTAATACCAAAACCTGACAAAGATGCCACAAAAAAAGAAAACTATAGGCCAATATCACTGATGAACATAGATGCAAAAATCCTTAACAAAATTCTAGCAAAAAGAATCCAACAACATATTAAAAAGATCATACATGATGACCAAGTGGGCTTTATCCCAGGGATGCAAGGATTCTTCAATATCTGCAAATCAATCAGTGTAATACACCACATTAACAAATTGAAAAATAAAAACCATATGATTATCTCAATAGATACAGAGAAAGCCTTTGACAAAATTCAACATCCATTTATGATAAAAACCCTCCAGAAAGCAGGAATAGAAGCTTATTAGCAGAATACCTCAACATAATAGCAGAATACCTCAACATAATAAAAGCTATATATGACAAACCCTCAACAAACATTATCTTCAATGGTGAAAAATTGAAAGCATTTCCCCTAAAATCAGGAACAAGACAAAGGTGCCCACTCTAACCACTACTATTCAATATAGTTTTGGAAGGCCATATATGATAAACCTACAGCAAACATTATTCTCAATGGTGAAAAACTGAAAGCATTCCCCCTAAGATCAGGAACAAGACAAGGGTGTCCACTTTCCCCACAATTATTCAATACAGTTCTGGAAGTCCTAGGTACAGGAATCAGAGGAGAAAAAGAAATAGAAGGAATCCAGATCAGAAAAGAAGTAGTAAAGCTCTCACTGTTTGCAAATGACATGATACTCTACATAGAAAACCTTAAAGATAGATAGTATCAGAAAATTACTAGAACTAATCAGTGAATTTAGCATATTTACAGGATACAAAATCAACACACAGAAATCACTTGCATTTCTATATACTAACAATGAAAAGTCAGAAAGAGAAATTAAGGAATCAATCCCATTCACCATGGCAACAAAAAGAATTTAATATCTAGAAATAATACCTAAGGAGACAAAAGTACTGTACACAGAAAATAAGACACTAATGAAAGAAATCAAAGATGACACAAACAGATGGAGAGATATGCCATGTTTCTGGGTAACAAGAATCAATATTGTGAAAGTGACTATACTACCAAATGCAATCTACAGATTCAATGCGATCCCTATCAAATCACCAAAGGCATTTTTCACAGAACTAGAACAAAAAATTTCACAATTCATATGGAAACACAAAAGATCCCAAATAGCCAACAGTCTTGAGAAAGAAGAATGGAGCCAGAGGAATAAACCTTCCTGACTTCAGATTATACTACAAAGCTACAGTCATCAAGACAGTATGGTACTGGTACAAAAACAGAAATATAGAACAATGGAACAAGATAGAAAGCCCAGAAATAAGCCTATGCACCTATGGGCATCTAATTTTTGACAAAGGAAGCAAGAATATACAATGGGGCAAAGACAGCCTCTTCAATAAATGGTGCTGCGAAAACTGGACAGCTACATGTAAAAGAATTAAATAGAACATTTCCTAACACCATACACAAAGATAAACTCAAAATGGGTTAAAGATCTAAATGTAAGACCACAAACTGTAAAACTCTTAGAGGAAAACATAGGCAGAACACTTGATGACATAAATCAAAGCAAGATCCTCTATGATGTACCTCTTAGACGTACATATTATAGTAACAGAAATAAAAACAAAAGTGAACAAGTGGGACCTGATTAAACTTAAAAGCTTTTGCACAGCAAAGGAAACTGTAAACAAGGTGAAAGGACAACCCTCAGAATGGGAGAAAATAATAGCAAATGAAACAACTGACAAAGGATTAATTTCCAAAATATACAAGCAGCTCATACAACTCAATGGCAGAAAAACAAACAACACAATCAACAAGTGTGAAAAAGACCTAAACAGACATTTCTTCAAAGAAGATATACAGATGGCTAACAAACATGAGAAGATGCTCAACATTGCTTATTATTAGAGAAATGCCAATCAAAACTACAATGAGATATCACCGCACACTGGTCAGAATGGCCATCATCAAAAAGTCTACAAACAATAAATGCTGGAGAGAGTGTGAAGAAAAGGGAACCCTCTTGCACTGTTGGTGGGAATGTAAATTGATACAGCCACTATGGAGGACAGTATGGCAATTCCTTAAAAAACTAGGAATAAAACTGCCATATGACCCAGCAATCCCACTCCTAGGCATATATTCCAAGGAAACCAAAATCGAAAAAAACACATGTATCCCACTGTTCACTGAAGCACTATTTACAATAGCTAGAACATTGAAGCAACCTAGATGTCCACTGACAGATGAATAAATAAAGAAGTTGTGGTACATATACACAGTGGAATATTACTCAGCCAGAAAAAAAGAACACATTTGAGTCAGTTCTAATGAGGTGGATGAACCCAGAACCTATTATACAGAGTGAAGTAAGTCAGAAAGAGAAAGATAAATATCATATTCTAATGCATATATACAGAATCTAGAAAAATGGTACTGAAGAATTTATTTACAGGGCAGCAATGGAGAAACAGAGATAGAGAATAGACTTATGGACATGGGGAGAGAGGAGGAGAGGGTGAGAGGTATGGAAAGAGTAACTTGGAAACTTACATTACCATATGCAAAATAGATAACCAACGGGAATTTGCTGTCTGGCTCAGGAAACTCAAACAGGGGCTCTGTATTAACCTAGAAGGGTGGGATGGGGAGGGAGATGGGAGGGAAGTTCAAAAGGGAGGGGATATATGTATACCTATGGCTGATTCATGTTGAGATTTGACAGAAAACAATAAAATTCTGTAAAGCAATTATCCTTCAATAAAAAAATAAAAAAAAAAAAGAACTGCCAGTTTCAGGAGTAGGTTTATGGGTGAAACTTACTCTCTGTATGGTATTTATTTTTAAGTGTATTTTAAAAACAAAATTTAAAAGCAAAGTAGATTCATTCAACACATACTGCTCTGCACTGTACTCTTTCCATTTAACCATATATATTGGAGGGTATTAATCATTCTAGCAAACAGAGATCAACTTGGTTTTAAAATGGTTGCATATCACTGAACTGTATACCTAAGAATGGTTAAAATGTGGCATATTATACATGTATTTCATCAGAATTTTTAATCACTGTAAAATGATTGCATAGATGTATTTCTTTATGTTTCAATCATTTTACCATCCTATGGATGGGCATTTATGTTGTTTGCAGATTTTTTGCTATTATAAATACTGCTGTCATGAATTTGAATACACATATCACAGGCATCTCACTGGAAAAAGAGATTTTTCTAAAGTGGCTTTAGCTAGCCACAGAATTTTGATATAAAGTTTTAAACCATGGCAAATTTTTAGGTTACATTCATTTCTAATTACAGAACTTAGCCAAGGTATTTCATTTACGGGTATTCTTTATGCTTGAGGGCAAAGCTGTCAGTCCCTTTCTAATATTTTAAGTTTAAAATTTGGTTCTTTTCATGATTTTGGTTAAAATTCCACGGTCAGAATGTTTTAATTTTGGCTTAAGGCATAGCCACTGGGAGTCCATCTCCAGTTGTTTTTACACTTTATCATGAGTGAATTTATCAGCTCCTTTTCTAAGATTAGTTTTCCAAAGGTAAAATATAAATAAATCAATCTTGAAGACAGAAGATATTACAAGTGTGCAGAGAAAAATTTCTTCCAAACCGAGGCTGAGAGCCTAGAAGACAAACATACCTCCTACAAAATTTTAGGTAGGACAGACCCTAATATTTCATAAATGTTCTCAGTATATTGACACCAACCTGTCACTCTAGTCTCAAAGAAGATTTAAAGATTATAGCGATGAAGACTTTAATGTCTGTGCCAACCGAATGTGAAACTATGAGATTTTTGGTGCTATTAAAATTGACCTTTTCATTGTTGCTCTAAATTTTTGGGTGGGCTTTATCATTAGGGGCATTATATTAAATATTTCTATTCAGTCTCATTTTTAGGTCTCCACATTCCACAAATATTGTAAATTATGGGATAAATATTTGCCTGGAAATTTGGGCGGATGCATGATATTTGCTGAGGCCAATCACAAGACTACATCCACAGAGGATGAGCATGATTGACAGTTGCCACTTACAAATTCCCCTCTCTCTATATATATGTGTAATATATACAATCCTGGAGCAAACACTGACCAGCATTTCCCCCTATATATGTACTGCGTGTGCATGAGTGTTCAGTCACTAAGTTGTGTCCAACTCTTTGTGACCCCATGGACTGTACCTCACCAGGCTCCTCTGTCCATGGAATTCTCCAGGCAAGAATACTGGAGTGGGTTGCCATTTTCTTCTCCAGGGGATCTTCCCGACCAAGAATATTTGCAGGCCTTGTTTTAAAAATATGGTGAGGAAGAGTGGTGTGTATCTTTTAAACAGAGAGGAATGGAAACTGACAAACGAATTAGCAATGTAAACAACTCTGCTTGGGAAGACCAAGTCTCCCCCATCCTGGGCCTAAGACCTTCCTGTAAGTGTGCTGACTCACCCAAGCGTTCCTGTGGAGGTAGCTAGCCTTCACTCCAGACCACCTTCCTCAGCCACAGAGACTGCAGTTACTTCTCTTATTTATGCTTTTGCTTTCATCTGAGCCATTGCCGAGCCTACACATCCTGGCATGTGGCTCCGCTCAGCAGCCCTAACAGCTGTGATGGAAACTGGATATCAGCGCTGATGAAGACAGAAAATGAAAACAGAATCCCCTACCTTAATACCCTTGGGTGGGGAGGGAGTGGGGAGCCACTCTCACTATTTGGAGGCAGGTGTAAGCTTTGGATCAGAAATGCAGATATGATTTAATGAACAGTCTTTATTTTTGCATCACGTATCTCCTCAAGGATTTACGTGCTGACTAAAGAAAGAGTTTTAGATTCGAGCTCTGATAAAATCTTTTCTTTTTAAAGTACAGATGTTCAAGTCTGGAGCAAATAAATTCCTTTGTAGAAAAACTGGGTATATGTACTAGTTGTATATAAATAACTCACCCCACAAGCAGGTATGTACACCTCTGTGTATAATTTTAAATGACAGGCACCGATTTAACGCAGAAGCTAGGGTTCATTAGTTCCCTGAGAAGGATTGATTCACCATAGCTGGAAAGGCACATACAGCTCCCAGATCAGTTGTAATGAACTGAATCTTCCTTCAGAATACCTAATTAGTAAGTCTTTTCTTCTGCTGCTTAAAAGGATCTAGACATTTAAACAGATAAATGTTTGGAAATTTTGTAAACATGCCAGAAAGGCATTAAGATTTCATGTGCTTGGGCTCTGAGGGGAAAAAAAACATGGGAGAAGAGAACAATTGATTGGGGAAAATGAGGTTGTCACTGTTTGGCGTTAAGAGCGTCATTTTCTGGGTCATTTGCAGAATTACTTGGCAAATTCTATGTGAAATACGTCCGTCAATGTATTTGATTGCCTCTTGGCTTTGCCAGACTTCCCTGGTGGTTCAGACGGTAAAGAATCTGCCTACAGTGCAGAAGACCCAGGCTCAGTCTCTGAATCGGGGAGATCCCCTGGAGAAGGGAATGACGACCCACTCCGGTATTCTTGCCTGGAAACTTTTCACACTTGGCTTTGTAGCTGGATGAGTGGCTCTTTGGCGCCCCTACTGGTAAACTGTGGGAATCACTGGAGGACGTTTTTACCTCAAGGGTTTGCACACGAGATCTGCTTTTCACTGCAGTGGCATATACACAGGGTCACCCAGAAGAGAGATGCTGCCTCATGTACTGCGAAGTTTCCACTCTGTTCATAAATGTATTGCACTCATTGACCCTAGACCAAAAATAGGCATTTCTGACAACCCTGTGAAGTGGATGATAATTCAGGCTTCTGTCTCAACTTTTCTTGGAAGTAACCATCATTTCAAAAACCCCACATGGCATAGATTAGACATTTAGAAAACAATCTAGTAATCTTTAATTACATTCCATCTTGAGGTGAATAACTGCCCCATTTCCTGTCACCAGCAGTACCATATGTACTGAACGATGACAAACATTAACAAATAATAAGCCAAGAAAATAGAGATAACTCGGTGGGCTGATGGTGTGAGGCAATAGATAATAATTCAGCATCTATAGCCCTTCAGAGCATAATGAACCTAACTGCATATGCCATGTCCGATGAAGATTAAATGCTGTGGCCAAGGGTGAGGAGCTGAGGACTGCTCACCAGCTGGTAACAGTCTTTCTACATGAAAATGATTTAGATCAATAGGAAGCAAGACTACCAGTCCTGGGATAGGATAGGAATTGACCTCTGAAAACAAGATATTTAATAAAGTTTATGATATGAACTTCCCTGGTTGGCTCAAACAGTAAAAAATCTGTTTGCAATGCAGGAGACCCGGGTTCAACCCCTGGGTTGGGAAGATCCCCTGGAGAAGGCAATGACATACCACTCCAGTATTCTTGCCTGGAGAATCCCCATGGACAGAGGAGCCTGACAGGATACAGTCCGTGGGATCGCAAAGAGTCAGACATAACTGAGTGAATAAGCACACGTATGATCCGAACTGAGATGACTGGCTTTGTCTCTAAATTTTCCAGGACACTACTTCAAGCAAAAACATTAGCCTTTATATATATACAATTTGTTGGTCCTTTAATGGACCAGAACCTGGTGGTCCGAGTCGACGATGAGAGCGTGGAAGAAGTGAAGAGGATATTCCCTGGGTTACACAGCCGGCTTCCGTGTTCCAGGGAATCAGCCAGAAATAGAGAGATAAGCAGAAAGAGAGGACTAGAAAGAAAGAAAGAGAGACACGGGGACCAAAGCTCTGATGGAGCAAAGGGGTTTTAGTCAACATGGCGTGGGCATATATACTGTAGTTATGCTCAGCAAAGATAAAGATTAAAATTCCAGACTTACAAAACACAAGGCGATCCCTATTAAAGAGAGAAGGGGGTACTTATCACCACAATGAGAAACTAACAAAGGAAATGCCTGGATTCCTCTGCCCCAGGAAAGGCGTGCCTCTCCTCTTAATTCCTGAATATTCAGGAATTAATAAGGGCCAAAAGTTTCATGACAGATCCGTAACAGCACACGGGAAGCCTCCTGTTAAATGCTTCCTGACAATTCCCCCTATTTTATTATATTTGTAAAAAAGGTCCTGATCAAATGAGTTTGATTAGTATTAACCAACCTTATAGAAAGGCGACGATAAACAACAAATACAATTATCAAGACAATCACCAAAGTTGCAGTTCTAGACCCGATGCTGTGGGTAATTCTTTGAAACCATCCTTGTGGGTCTAGCCTGGATAATTTGTTCAGCTAAAGTTTCCAAATTAGTGGAAGAGGGCAGATGTTTAGAAAGTTTCAAAGATTTTCTTTTGCAGTAATTGTACATTCAGAGAGTCATTATCATGTAAATGAAATTTGATTTGTTCCCAGCTGTAGGTACTGTGATTGAATTGAACAAGAGTAACACAAAATTGGCAATTAATACAAGTTACAGGTTAAATTGTAAGTGGGACACAGGCCTGTATAAAATATGATTGATTACAGTGAAATAGTTACTATGACCACGACTGGTCCCTGTGGAATGTCCGGTCGAGTCCCAAGTTCTTTGGTGCTGGCAGCGAGTTTACATATGTTTTATATGTCTATAGTTCAGGCCCAATTTGTTTATCGAGGATGATTCGAGGAGGAGGAGGAGGAGGGGGAAGAGGAGGAGGGGGGGAGGAGGAGGAGGAGTGGGGGAGGAGGAGGAGGAGGAGGAGGACGTCATTCCACTGTCAAGTCAGCCAAGAAGTCCTTTATCATGGTAGTGTTTCAACATAGTGTTAGTAACCTTTTAAACCACTTAAGCAGCATAATATATAATGTTTTTCATTCTTTCCCTAACTCTTTCCCTAAAGTTTCAGTAGTATAAACATGGTTCACAGACAGAGAAAGGGCAGCAATGTCCAAAAGTCTTCTTTTGGAGGTAGGACAAAAGCCCAAGTTTGTCGGCCAACGTTCATGAATAATTTTCCTGGGTCCAGGCAATGGAAGGACTTCATAGCCTAAAGAAATGTTAATTTTCCCTCCTCCCCAGTGTGTGAGGGTTCCAGGGAGGGGGCATATGGGCGGAGTCATTGGTTGATATGATCGGCCTTTTCTCTGTCTATTTTAAGACCTGTAATAAAGGGGGGTTGGGTAAGTAAGCCCAGTTAAGTTTGGGAGACACAGGCTAGCAGGAAAATGTATTCAGGTCTCCGAGGCATTCCCTGTTAAGACACCAAATTTTCAGCTTCATTAGTAAGGGTTTCTATCTGTCCCCAAGAGGGGAGGTCAGAGGGTTGATGCCGCCAAGGGCTGTGCTTTCTGGAGATCTTTAGAGCCGCCATGGCCCGTGTTGGAATTTTCTTCCTCCTGGGGTTCTTGTTGTTTCGTCTCCATTTTGAATGTCGGGGGCCCCCTTGGGTCGAATTTTCCAAGGAAAAATTTTGTTGGATCCATCTGGGGAAATACAAGCATATCCCTTTCCCCGTAAGATTAATTTCCCAGATTTCTATTGATTATTGAATCCATCTTGGTACCAAATGGGCGGAGGAAGAGAAGTGTCCTTCAATTCTTTGAAATGTCTTTCTGCTCTTGTTAAAATATTTCCCTGTGGTAGGTTTAAAAAATTTAAAACAAATAAAGCTGTATTAACAATAGTTATAGGTTTAGAAAATATCTTATGTTGGACTCTAGTAAAGTCTGCTTTAGATAAGGAAGACAGTAGTGTACCTGTGTATTCCCCTTCTTTAATTTTTTCTATTTGTAACTTTAGTGTGTGCTGTGTTTGTTCAAGTATGTCTAGTGCCTGTGGATTATAAGGAATACCTGTAACATGTTTAATAGAAAAAGAGGGTAAAAAATGTTTAAAGTGTCTAGAAATATAGGAAAGGCCATTGTCTGTTTTAATAGAACTAGGAGTTTACAGTGGAGGTTTCTATATTTAAGGATGTAGGCAAATAACTTGAATAAGAGCATATAATTCATTTTGTTGAGCAGAATGGAATTTAGTGTAAAAGACTTTGTATTTTTAAGAGACTAGAAGGAAGCTTTGGCGTTTTTAGTCCCATCGATATAAAAGAAATGCGAGAAATAATAAATTCAGTGTTTTTGAAGAAATCCCACAGTTTACCAGAAGGGTAATGAAATGAAATTTCTCTAAAATATTTTAGAAAAGCTAATTGGAAATTGGTACAAGTTTGTAATGTGTTCTCAATTTGAATAAAGTTTTATTAAAGTATAAGGGAGATAGAGAAAACCTCTGACATAGGCATCAGAAGGGGGCAGAAAGAGTACCCCCCTGCTAGTCTTTAGCCAGGTGTCATATAATACTAGCAATCTGCTTAATTAGAGAAAGGAAATGTCTCAAAACTGAAGAGAATAGCACCACGCCCCTCACCCACAACATGCATTTTGAGATAATCTTGGCACCAGGTGAGTTGTCCCAGGCCACAAAATGATTGACATGAATCTTGAAGAAAGGCAGGTTTCCAAGCAAATACAGTTTTATTAACATAGCATAAGAGAACATTTGCATGAGTAAAACATACCCGTTTGTCAAGTCAGTTCTGAGTCTTAGGCAGAACCACTTGAAGAAAGAATCTAGGGTAAATACATAGTTCATTAACATAGCTTAAGACAAACATTTCCATAAGGAAAACGCGTTGGTTAGCTCAAGGTTTGAAAAAGTTAAGTTCAGGTGGAACCAGGTGTCGTAATGGCAACACAGAATTTTAAGAGAAACCTCTTTTTAAATTTGTATAGAGAAAGAAAAAAAAAAAAAAGAAATATCACTAGTTTGTTTCCTCCTGCCGCTTAAGAGAGATAAAAATGTCTGACACTTGCAGCCTATTTTCTCCATTTGGAGACCCCTGGCCTTCCTGCCTGTTAAATCAAACTAGATTGGCCAAGTGAAAGACAAAGGTTTGTGGGGACAGGTGCCCAAAAAGTTCAGTAGGTATTCTAGAGGGGACTGCTTGAGGATAAAGGAGAAAGTCGCTTAGGGCTGGTATATCGATGGCAGCACTGCCGGATGTTGAGGATTTGAGGGAAAAGATGAAATTTGCCCCTGGTTTTTGTTAAAGGGGACCTGGGTAGTGGGGGGAGGGGGGTCCTCCTGCTTGGAGTTTCCCGGAATAGGTTTCCCTTCAATATCAAATTTAGATTTACACTCTTTGGCCCAATGCATTCCTCTACGGCAGCGAGGGCAGATTTTTTTTTTTTTTTTTTAAATTAGCTTTCTTAGGGCAGTCCCTTTTGAAATGGTACTTATCTCCACATGTAAAGCATCCTTCATTTTCCTTTTCTTAAGGCAGCAACCATTGTTTTAGCTAGCATTTGCATCTTTCGAGTTTCTGATCCTATTTTGCGACAAGCCTTCAAATAATCAAAAATAGTCCCACATTTGATTTGAAGTAAAGTAGAAAAATGAGGGGGCTTTCCAGCCGATTGACCCGTGTCTTGATACTTACCGGCCTCAATAGGCCCTGGGGGTCACTCCGTCCGAATCTTGTCACGGGTACCAGAATCCCTGTTTCTGGGTGCCACTTGTTGGTCCTTTAATGGACCGGAACCTGGTGGTCTGGAGTCGACGATAAAAGAGTGAAAGAAGTAAAGAGGCTAATATTCCCTGGGTTATGCAGCCGGCTTCCATGTTCCAGGGAATCAGTCAGAAATAGAGAGATAAAGAGAAAGAGAGGAAGAGAAAGAAAGAAAGAAAGAAAGACACGGGGACCAAAGCTCTGATGGAGCAAAGGTGTTTTAATCAACATGGCGTGGGCATATATACTGTAGTTATGCTCAGCAAAGATAAAGATTAAAATTCCAGACTTACAAAAAACAAGGTGATCCCTATTAAAGAGAGAAGGGGGTACTTATCACCATAATGAGAAACTAACAAAGGAAATGCCTGGATTCCTCAGCCCCGGGAAAGGCGTGCCTCTCCTCTTAATTCCTGAATATTCAGGAATTAATAAGGGTCAAAGGTTTCGTGACAGATCCATAACAGCACACGGGAAGCCTCCTGTTATATGCTTCCTGACAACAATATATGTGCTACAATGTCTTACATTGTAAATCAACTATACTTCAATAAAAAATATAAAAAGTTAAAAGAACCAGGCAAAATTTAAAATACACACATGCACATATGTGTATATATATATTTGTATATATATGTGTGTGTATGTGTATATATATATATGTATACATGGTCAGTACATAGCCTATACATTAACTTAGTAACAAAAATTGCATAGTCTTTACTAATGAGAAAGGAATTTCACTTTCGGTAGTTTGATGGAAGAACATCCTTTCATGCTTTCTTTTCAGATTCTTCCTGTGTCACGGTCTATGTTTTTTAATTTGCAAGACTTAAAAGAGCATCTAGAATTACTGTCGATAGAACTGTCCAATTATTAAGTGATATAGAATTCTAACCAACGTAAGTTCCCTAAAGGATAAAACATGCAAAGCCAATAAAGATCAACCACTGTGGATAAAAGTGGAACAGAGATGAGCTACATGACTGAATGGACTGATCCGCTGCTCACCGTACCAGGCTCAGACTCTGGGATGGCGCCAGGTTCAATGTCCTGGTGCAGCAACTCCCCACCGCACCTTTGCAGAGTCAGCAGTAGCATTTCATTTCATTGAAAGCAAAAGATGCAGTGGAATACTTGGCTTGAGTTTATCAAAGAGTGAACATCAAACTTTTGTATCAGGTCCAGAGGTGTGCTGGGAAAAAGAATCAGAAGTTCAAAAGGAAAATCTTGATTTGCAGCATTTGCCAGTTTTCATGGTATAAATACTCCCACAATGCAGTGTGACTGGACATGGATTTGAGAAATAATAACAATCAGATCTCTGGAGCTGGTACAAGCAGGCTCCAGCATATCTCAGGCAGGTCCTTGCTAAGCCTTGAAACTTTTTCTGATTAATGGGTATGAAAAGCTGTATAAACATGGGCCATTTTTCCAACCTTGTGCTGAGCAAGGCATAGCAATGGAACTGTGTAAATGGTATATTTTTTAAAGCTTATGAATATACCTTTAGACACTGATGCTATTTTCCTGGGTAATGCTAAAGAGAAAACACTCTAGGAAAAAATGGCTAAGATGGACATCACGTTCTACTATAACTAATTTTTTAAATGATTTTCTCTTCATCATGGACCATTTTTTAAAAATATTTATTGAATTTGTTTACAATATTGCTTCTATTTTTTATGTTTTGGGTTTTTGGCTGAGTGTCATGTTGGATCTTAGCTTCCTGTCCAGGGATCAAAGCTGCAGCCCCTGCGTTGGAAAGCAGAGTCTTAACCACTAGACCACAGGCTGTTGCTATTCTACCATAAGTCATGTCCAACTCTTTGCGACCCCATGCACTGCAGGACACCAGGCTTCCCTGCTTTTCACCATTTCCCAGAGTTTCCTCAAACTCATGTCCATTGAGTTGGTGGTGCCACCCAACCATCTCATCCTCTGCCACTCCCTTCTCCTGTCCTCAATCCTTCCGAGCATCAGGGTCTTCTCCAGTGAGTCAGCTTTTCACATCAGGTGGCCAAAGTATTGGAGCTTCAGCTTCAACATCAGTCCTTCCAATGTATATTCAGGTTGATTTCCTTTAGGATTGACTGGTTTGATCTCCTCCCTGTCCAAGGGACTCTCAAGAGTCTTCTCCAACACCACAGTTTGAAAGAATCAGTTCTTTGGTATTCAGGCTTCTTTATGATCCAACTCTCACATCCATACATGACTACTGGAAAAACCATAGCTTTGACTATACAGATCTTTGCTGGCAAAGTGATGTCTCTGGTTTTTAATATGCTAAGTTTGTCATAGCTTTTCTTCCAAGGAGTAAGCATCTTTTAATTTTATGGCTTCATCTTTTAATTTCATGGTTGCAATGGATTTTGGAGCCCAAGAAAATAAAATCTTTCATTGTTTCCCTATCTATTTGCCATGAAGTGATGGGACCGGATGTCATGATCTTAGTCTTTTGAATGTTGAGTTTTAAGCCAGCCTTTTCACTCTTTTACCACCAAGGAAGTCTCTAACTAATGGCTTTATTGAGCTGAATATTTTCCCTTGTATTTTTCTGTGAGGCTGAGGGAAGTCTCTTCTCAAACCCCAGCTGTCATATTTAAGTAAGTTCTGCTCACCCAGGTGTCCTGTCCTTTGCTGGCTACAATCAGGGAAAAACTATAGTCCTGGTTCCCCTTAGTCAGTGGTTCTCAATCTCTGCTGCTCATGGACATCACTGGGAGCAGAGAGAGGTGGGAGTTTTTCAAGTGTTGATCCATTAGCCTCATTTCAGATCATTTAAATCATTGCCTCTGAGGTGAGGTATAGGAATCAGGATTTTTTTTAAAGTGCTGTCAATAATTCTCGTCCTCAACCAGGTCTTAGAAACACTAACCTATGATCTACTTGGTTGCATTTCTTTCTTTAGTAATTTTCTTTTCACATTTAGCAAGAAATAGCTGAAGGAGGCCTGAGGCTGAAACAACCTGTCCATTTCAGTTTTACCGCTAAACTCTGAAACTGCCTCTGGGGCTCTGGGCAGTGACATGCTTCTTTCCTTCTCAGCTCTGTCCTTTGCTCCTAAACCTTTTATCTACCTTTGTTTTGATAGAGATGGGGTATCATGGAATGGGTCAGGTCACAACAGCCAGAACGGTGCGCTCAAGTAGACGAGTGGGCAGGTAGAGATCATGGATTTTACCGTGTCCAAGAGCATCAATAAAGGACGGTCACAAGAGGATGCTAAGAACAAACGAAATTGGGAGATCAATTTGAAGTAAAAGGAAATGAGGCACACACAGGGCAAAATGAAGTGGAGGATGAAATGAAGAGTCAGGATTTGTATCCAGACAGGGCAATGGTTGGCCACTTGACAACATCAGCCATCAGGGAAATGCAAATCACAGTACGGGTGGGAAACGGTTCCCTTTCCTAGTTTTACTATTATGAAAAAAGCAAGGAAGGAAAGAAGGAAGGAAGGAAAAAAAGAGAGAGAAAGGAAGGAAGGAGGGAGGGAGGGGGGAGGAAGAAAAAAGAAATAGGAAGAAAAGAAAGAAGGAAGGAAGGAGAAAAGAGAAAGGAAGGAAGGAGGGAGAGAAAGAGAAAGAAAAAAAAGAAAGAAGTTGGCAAGGATGTGGAGGAATCAGGACCCCCCCCACCCCCACCCCATGCATAGCTGGTTGCTAGCTGGATTGCAGTGCAGGCCTTGGAAGTCACGGAGGGAAGCCGTCCCCCTACCCAGGGGCCTCCATGGGACTTCTGCGACCTCCAGAGGCCAAGTCCTTTCACCCAGCAGTCACAATGGCCAGGCCATTTTGCAATGAGTAGAAACCATCCTTAGAAACATCTAGTTTTCACTGAACACATATTCTCTGCCAGACTTATGTAGGCATATCACCCATTGCTTGAAAGAACCCTATGACGTGGGACCGAGGGATTAGCAATTGAGATTAAATCAGAACACATTTGGCACATCTTTTCTTCTCGTTCCAAATCCTGTTAGCTTGTTTAGCTTGGTTGAGATTCTGATCCCTTTTTTTTTTTTTATTCTCATGAGCAGTTGGGTCTTGAGAGAGAATCTGTATTTGTTTATATGTAATAGAGATTTTTTAAATCTATGTCTATATCTCACTATATACATAATTATATATATATAATTATACAAAAATACATATTTTACACATCCCAGTGCCTAACACAGCACCTATCATATAACAGAAACTTCACTGATGAACAGAATATAATATATGAACATATACACTCATATATTCTCTGTCTGACTTATTTCAGAACTCATATATTCTCACCTATTCAAAAAAAATTATGCCATTAAGGGAGTGGATTTCATTTTGCCTTCCAAATTGATCCCCTTCATCAAAGTTATACATGGATTAGAAGGTGGAACATCTCCGACTCAGTCAGCAAGAAAATAAAGATAAATCAACTAGCTGAGCTGGTGAAAAAAATTTTAGGATACCACATGAGGGCAATGTTCCTCAAATCTAATATGAGCTTAAGTCACATGACTTTTTCCTGCAGGGAAATATTTACTGCTCACTTCACCATATCAAGAACCATCTGGGGTCTCTGGGTTTTCTGAGTGAGATGGACAAGGTCCCTACCCTTGTGACGGTTCTAATCTAGAATGTAAACATACAATATAAACAAGTTAGAAAAATCTAGAAACCGATCATTTCTGTGGTTGAAGTAAATGGAGTGATGAGACATGGGTCTGGCAATAGAGGGGAGGGTCTATTTCAGATAAAGGATGTCCAGGAAAAGCTCCTCCGCGCTGTTTCCAAGTCCAGGTTATTGTAAACAGTGCTGCAGTGAACATTGGGGTACATGCGTCGTTGTGGATTACGGTTTTCTCAGGGTATGTGGCCAGTAACAGGGATGCTGGGTCATAAGATAGTTATCTATTTTTAGTTTTCTGTGGATGAGGTTGGACCTAGAGTCCGTCACACCAAGTCAGAAAGAGAAAAATAAATATCGTATGTGAAAGCGCATATGTGCAATCTAGAAAAGTGGTACAAATGAACCTATTTCCCGGGCCGGAATAGAGACACAGACATAGAGGATGGCCGTGTGGACACAAGGCAGGGAAGGGAAGGACGGACTGCGAGAGTAGCATTGAGATAGATACACTGCCCTGTGTAAAACAGAGAGCTAGTGGGAAGCGGCTGTGGAGCGCAGGCAGCTCATCTCGGTGCTCTGTGATGACCCGAGGGGTGCGATGGGGGATGTAAGGGATATAGACGTATAGCTGATATACATACCTGCTATATACATATACATATCAGCATACGTAGGGCTAACTCACTTCATTTTACAGCAGAAACTAACATGATATTGTAAAGTAGACGTGTGTCGTTGCTCAGTCGTGTCCGACTCTTAGCGACCCCATGGACTGTAGCCTACGAGGCTCCTCCATCCTAGGGATTTTCCAGGCAAGAGTACTGGAGTGGGTTGCCATTTCCTTCTCCATGTAAAGTAAGTATACTCCAATTAAGAAAATAAACAAACAAATCTTGGTTGAATAAAGAGAGACGATTCCAAAGGGAATATGGCAAGGGGAGAAGAGACAGTTTTCCAAGAGCCCAGGGCTCAAGTAAGAGTCAATCCTGTCAACTCCCTGATGGAAGCCTCCGAGGGAAAGATTTTTAGCTCCATGTAAACAAGAAGGAAATGGCAACCCACTCCAGTATTCTTGCCTGGAGAATCCCATGGACGGAGGAGCTTGGTAGGCTACAGTCCATGGGGTCGCAAAGAGTCAGACACGACTGAGCGACTTCACTTTGACTTTCAAACAAGTTTCTGTGAGCCAGCATTTTCTGAAGGTGAATGGGTGTGGGGACCAACCCCTGGACGAGGATGCTCTCCAGGTCAATCACGGGTCACAAGATTAGCTCAAGACGTGGACCCAAAGGCTGGTCTGAACACGGGATTCAGTGGCTTTAAAAGCACAAGACGCTGAGAACGAAACAGTCCACTCCTGAAGGTACCTTGAGGGTGAGCTCACAAGTAGGCTTCCTCTTAATCTCAAACCCGAGACGCAGCACCGTGAACGCCTCACTTGCCTTGCCTGTGAGGGAGGGCTCCTCAGGGGAGGAAGCAGTGACTTCTCAGCCAAAGCAGGCAGGAGCCCTCAACACCAAAGGAGAAAAACAGCTGAAATGAAGCAGGTAAACTAGGTCCTACACTGAGGAGGGGCATTTCGAAGGGCGAGGGTAGGTCTGGGAATATGAGGAAAAGAGGAAAGAATAATTGCAGATTAAATGAGTGAAGAGTGGATGATGGGTTGGTAGCGCAGGAGCTGTGGACACTTGCCTACACACCTCTGCCTAGGAGCCGTCGTCCTAGGTGGGCAGGGGGACAGATTCTGTCCTGTCATGCCCTTGGGCGTTGTATTCAATACTTAATTTACCCTCCTGGGCTTCTAGGTCTAGTCTCTCTGTCGAAATGCCCTAGACGGGATTAGATAATATCCAAGACCCCTTTCCAGGTGGCATAGTGGTAAAGAACCTGCCTGCCAATTCAGGAAATGTAAAAGAGTTTTTGATCCCTGGGTGGGGAAGATCCCCAGGGTAGGAAATGGCAACCCACTCCAGTGTTCTTGCTTGGAAAATTCCATGGACAGAGGAGCCTGGGGGCTACGGTCCATGGAGTCACAAAGAGCTGGACACAGCTGAGCACCCATGAACAAACGGACATCTATCAAATTTCTTTCAGATTCTTATTCGTCTAGAATATCAGCTATCACTGAATTTTAAAGGAAGCCTCATGAATACAACAGGATTTATGTGCCCCACTTCTCACTTCTTTTGTGAAGTGTTTTTCCACTTGGATTTTCCAGAAATTTGAGTAATTTTGGTTTTCATTTACTTTCCTTGACTGAAAGAAATTTTGTGAGCTATACAGGACTTTATTTTGCAATTTTGTTGTTTGACTCTACTGTCAATAAATGGAGTTAAATACTGAAAAACCCCAATTTGAGTTTTGTCACTAAATATATTTAAACATGTTCCATTTAGTTTTCCAAGAAAGAACTCATAAAAATACTTTCTGTATTCTCATGAAAGTATTAAATTTTAATTAAATATGGAATTTGGCTTCATGTCATGCATAAAGGGATAAAGCCACATCGTAGAAAATTAAAGAACTAATTTAGAAAAAAAGTCTCAAAGTATTTTACTTAAAACTTCAGCTTGGAACTAAATACTGCTTAATTACTTTAGATAATCTAAGAACGATTAAATAGTAATTAAGAAAGTTTATTTTAGGAGTTTGCACTTTGAAGACTCTGTTAAATGGATTTCAATGATCTTTCCTTGAGTATATACAGACTGTTTTATTTATTTTTTGTGTGTGTGTGTAATAAAGTTTTATTAAAATATAAAGGAGATAGAGAAAGCTTCTGACATAGGCATCAGAAGGGGGCAAAAGAGTACCCCTACACAGACTGTTTTAAATGTTATACCTTAACTAGTTGACTCAACAAGTGAGTTCCTATTATCCACCAGGCTAGATCCTAAGGACACAGAATAAGTGCAGCTAGTCTCTGCTATCCAGGCATTTACTCCTCATCTGCTCCAAGGAGACAGCAGATGGCTCAGCTGGTTGGTTGTAGAGTGATTATCTGGGTCAAACTCTAGCTTCACCTTTCACTAGCTGCAAAACATTAAGCAAGTTGTTCATTCAATCAGAGTTTTAGCATCTTTACCTGCAGAAGGAAAAAAAAAGTAAGCATACAACCTCAAAAAGAGTGTCCTGGCTAGAATATTTGAAATAGTATTGAGAGTATGTTAAATACTTAGAATATGTTTCTGAAGAATATTTTGCTGTGTCAACTTGGTTAGGCTCCACTCCCCAGTGATTCAATCAAACACTAATCTAGGTGTTATGATGAAGGTGTTTAGTAGATGTGGTTAAACTCCATAATCAGTTAACTTTCAATATGAGAGATTATCCTAGATGATCTGGATGGCCCTGATTCAGTCAGTTGAAAGACCTTAAAATCCAGGCTGAAGCTTCCCTGTAAAGAAGAAATTCTGCCTATGGACAGCAGTGCAGGAGAGCCCCAGCCTGGCCTTCCTGATGACTAGTCATTGGAAAAGACCCTGCTGCTGGGAAAGATTGAAGGCAGAAGGAGAAGAGCGTGACAGAGGATGAGATGGTTGGATGGCATCACTGACTCAATGGATGTGAACTTGGGCAAACTCCGGGAGATGGTGAGGGATAGGTAAGAATGGTGTGCTGCAGTCCGTGGGGTCTCGAAGAGTCAGACACGACTTAGCAACTGAACCCCAACAAGAAGAGACATGTAGCTTACATTAGAGAGAAAGACAGACTACTTACTTCCTCTTTCTCCCCCTTCCTTCCCTTCCTCCCTGCATCCTGGCTATTCAGCTATTCTGTGATTCACCCATCAGGCTTCCAGTACATTCTTTCATTATCTACTGCTTACATTTATTGGGTTTGTTTTCTCTCCTTGCAACGAGAGAACGTGAAGTGATACTCTAGGATTTGGCCTTGAGTTCCCCTCTCTCCTCACTTCTCTCTTTAACCTGGAGCTGTCTCATGAGCTCTGTACCCGCACGTGGAAAAGCTTAACTGCTCTTCTCTTGGATGGCTCCCCGGCACCCAGAACCCAACCTGTCCCCAAATGAATTCAAGTGCTTTCTCCCCAAAGTTGCTCCTCCTTCTCCTCAATTCTCTAATTCAGTGACTGACACCACTATCCATTGAATCACTCAAGCCAAACACACCTCCCCTTTGCCCTTAGTAGGCTATCAATTGCTCGGCCCTGTTGATTCCCATTCTTGGTATCTGTCATATCCATTGACTTGTCCGGACCCCTTATTCCTGTCCCAGATCCTCAGGGTGGCTTGGAATATTGTGATCATCCCCCAGCTTTCATTCATTCTCATCTCCCTCTCCCTCTTCATCTGTTTGCTATCATCCACACATCTGGGTCTTGTTTCTAAAGCAATCCCCAATTAATTATCTCCCCTGTTTAAAGTCCTTCTCTCCATATATGACCGATATAGATTGGCACACTCAGCAAGGCGAACCTCTGCCTGATTTCTCCATCCCTCTTTACTCATCATAATCCCTAAACTCTGATCATGTGGATCCAACTGCACTTCACTGGATCTATTCCCCGAAGCTCTTCCAGCCCATCTGTGTCTCTGCTGCTAATTGCCTGGAATGCACTCCCAACTTAAACCCCAGTCATCTGCCTATATTAAGTAATTTCCATTTTTCACTTGTTTCATAAAACCACACTGTAGTAAATAGTCTCACCCCCATTCTTCTGAGCATTTGTCTATTTCCTTCATTTAAATTTTCAGCGGTGACATTTCAGGTCCAAGGGTAGGTATGCTTATCTAAAAATTTTAAGCTTATTTGTACACTGCTTTTAACAAAGACTGAACCAATCCTTCCTCCCTCCTCAGTGTGAGAGTCCATCTTCCCTCCTAGATTATCAGTAAGTCATCATTCCTCTTCATCTTTGCTAGATAAATAGCTTAAAAAAAAATCTTTTTATGTTATTTTTTCAGAGTATGTTTTCAGATTACAAAAGTTAGGCATTCTCATTGTAAAAACACCAACATATAGGCTGTTAAGTTAAACTATGTTATCCCTCCAAAATATAATTGAAGCCCTAATCACTGGACCCTGTTGAGTGTGACCTTATTTAGAAAGAGGGGCTTTGAGAATGTAATCAGTTAAGACGAGGTCATCCTGGATTGGGTTGAGCCCTAAATCCAATAACCAGTGTCTTTGCAAAGAGAAAGAGATGTGAAGACACAAACTCACACAGGAGAGAAAGTGCAGTGAAGACAGAGGCAGAGGTCAGAATAATGGGTCTGTAAGGCAGAAATGCCAAGGTTTGGCAGCAAACACCAGAAGCTGGAAGAAAAGAGAAAGGATCTTCCCCTAGAGCCTTCAGAGCATGGCCCAGCTGACCCCTGGACTTCAGACTTCTAACCTCCAAAACTAGGAGACAATATATTTTAAGCCACCCCTTGGTGGCTGGTGGGTTTTTTGGTTTGTTTGGTTGGTTGGCTGGTTGCTTAGTTACAGCACAGCATTATCTGGTTTCCTTGCCAAGAATCTTACCTGGGCCCCCAGCACCGAGAGGATGGTGTCTTTCCTCTGGTGGTTGCTTTAAACCACCCAGTTTGCGGTATTTTGTTATGTCAGCCCTAGGAGATGAATATATAGGCCTAAAGAGCATGTTGAAAGTGTGATAAATATTCTTCAGGTAGATCCCCTGAATCTCGTTTAAGATCGGCCTAGGCAACGCCCCCTCCATGAAGCATCTTCCTCCGTGCTTCCACTGGGCAAGGTATGAAGCAAAGAAATTGCGGCGAAAAAAAAAAAAAGACATTGCGGCGGCCGGCTCGGTCTGCAAGGGCAGCCGGTGCCGTCGTGGCCACGAGGTGGCGCTGCTTCTCCAGCGGCTGCAGCTGTCCCTGACCTCGGGGGGCGGGGGGAGCTGGGTTGAAAGCTCCCAGTCCTGGGAGGCTGCTGGCCGGGTTCCACCCTCCCTCGCTCTTGTGAAGCCGCCGCCTTAGAAGGAAAAGGTCCTGCTGCTTCGCCTGGGGCCTCTCCTGACTCACTGGGTTCAGGGGTGTCTCTCTGAGACCGGCCTCACCGGGGCTGGGCAACCTGCACTCAGCAATCTACAACCTAAACCTGCCCAGGCAAACGTTCACGATCGTCCTGGCCAAACCGGGGGATCCTGCTTCAGTTGCACGAACTCTGAGCTGCAAAGCTCTGCCCACTTCCTGGTTAGATCTTCCCTCCCCAAGGGTGCGGGAGCGCCCCTCTCTCTTTCTTGATTCTTCTCCCAGAAAGAAGGGTGCCTCGTTCAGGGTGCAAAAACCCCACCAGTTTGGGGGAACCATGACTGAGCAAGTCTTCCCTCCAAAAAAATTAAAATGGGGAGGGCAGAAGACAGAAGCACGGACGGGGCGGAACGGTCAGACCTTAAAAGGAAGAGGAGGCTGGGTGGGTAGATGCTTTTGGAGGGGGAGATCTGGAGTCACTTTCCTTCCGTATTTCATGTTGAAACAGGGTCCAAAAGCAAGGCGGAGAACAGTACCTGAGGGTCAAGCGCATTTGCAGAAAAGGGGAACTGTGATGGGAGAGGCCTTGTGAGCTTAAGGGCCCACTGGTACGTTGGAAACCAGTTGTTCGCTCACTTATGTATTTAAGAAATGTTTATTGCGCATCTGTTATGTGATCACACTGTTTTAAAAGATGACCATAGGGAATTCCCTGGCGGTCCAGTGGTTGGGACTCCAGGCTCTCCCTGAGGAGGGCCCAGATTCAATCCTCCAAGGAACTAAAATCCCACAAGCCACTGCAAGGCCATGCCAGAAGGAAATAAACAGTTAAAAAACAAAAAAGACATGAGGTTATATCAATGAACAAGTAGAAAAAAATCCAAGCCTTTGGGAAATATTCTAGGTGGAGAGGGGAACTAATAAAAAAGAAGAAGCATAACAGATTAGTGAGAAGAATGGAACCGCTAGCAGGTGATGGGTATTATGGAAATACTAGATCAGGATAAGGAATATCAGATTATCCTGGGGTGGAGGAGCTGTGACTTCAGATTCTACATCAGCTCTTCGGGAAAGATGGGAAGTCCTCATTGTCCTCAAAGACTTGAAGGAAGGGATGGAGTTGTCTGTATTGCTGGTAGTGGGTGGTGGGTGGTGGAGCAGTGGGGGCCAGTAATCCAACAGAGAGAGCGGTCAGTTAGCTGCCTGGCCTGTTATTGTCACCCTTGGAGTACGTGGGAAGCTGAAACCAGAGAAGAGGGGAAAAAATGAGATGGTTTGGGCAAGATGGTGCAGGGCAGGTGCAGCAGAGGAGTCATAGAGAAAGAAATGGAAGGAGTTAAAGTGTGGTTCAGAAGATATTAAGAAGAGGTGGCAAGAATACACAGAAGAACTGTACAAAAAAGATCTTCACGACCCAGATAATCATGATGGTGTGATCACTCACCTAGAGTCAGACATCCTGGAATGTGAAGTCAAGTGGGCCTTAGAAAGCATCACTACGAACAAAGCTAGTGGATGTGATGGAATTCCAGTTGAGCTATTTCAAATCCTGAAAGATGATGCTGTGAAAGTGCTTCACTCAATATGCCAGCAAATTTGGAAAACTCAGCAGTGGCCACAGGACTGGAAAAGGTCAGTTTTCATTCCAATCCCTAAGAAAGGCAATCCCAAAGAATGCTCAAACTACCACACATTTGGACTCATCTCACACGCTAGTAAAGTAATGCTCAAAATTCTCCAAACCAGGCTTCAGCAATACGTGAACCGAGAACTTCCAGATGTTCAAGCTGGTTTTAGAAAAGGCAGAGGAACCAGAGATCAAATTGCCAACATCCGTTGGATCATCGAAAAAGCAAGAGAGTTCCAGAAAAGCATCTATTTTTGCTTTATTGACTATGCCAAAGCCTTTGACTGTGTGGATCACAATAAACTGTGGAAAATTCTTCAACAGATGGGAATACCAGACCACCTGACCTGCCTCTTGAGAAACCTGTATGCAGGTCAGGAAGCAACAGTTAGAACTGGACATGGAACAACAGACTGGTTCCAAATAGGAAAAGGAGTATGTCAAGGCTGTATATTGTCACCCTGCTTATCTAACTTATATGCAGAGTACATCATGAGAAACTCTGGGCTGGAAGAAGCACAGGCTGGAATCAAGATTGCCGGGAGAAATATCAATAACCTCAGATATGCAGATGACACCACCCTTATGGCAGAAAATGAAGATGAACTAAAAAGCTTCTTGATGAAAGTGAAAGAGAGTGAAAAAGTTGGCTTAAAGCTTAACATTCAGAAAACTAAGATCATGGCATCTGGTCTCATCACTTTGTGGGAAATAGATGGGGAGACAGTGGAAGCAGTGTCAGACTTTATTTTGGGGGGCTCCAAAATCACTGCAGATGGTGATTGCAGCCATGAAATTAAAAGATGCTTGCTCCTTGGAAGGAAAGTTATGACCAACCTAGATAGCATATTAAAAAGCAGAGACATTACTTTTCCAACAAAAGTCTGTCTAGTCAAAGCTATGATTTTTCCAGTGGTCATGTATGGATGTGAGAGTTGGACTGTGAAGAAAGCTGAGGGCTGAAAAATTGATCCTTTTGAACTGTGGTGTTGGAGAAGACTCTTGAGAGTCCCATGGACTGCAAGGAGATCCAACCAGTCCGTCCTAAAGGAGATCAGTCCTGAGTGTTCATTGGAAGGACTGATGCTGAAGCTGAAACTCCAATACTTTGGCCACCTCATGCAAAGAGCTGACTCATTTGAAAAGACCCTGATGCTGGGGCAAGATTGATGGCAGGAGGAGAAGGGGATGACAGAGAATGAAATGGCTAAATGGCATCACCGACTCAATGGGCATGAGTTTGAGTAAACTCCGGGAGTTGGTGATGGACAGGGAGGCCTGGCGTGCTGCGATTCATGGGGTCGCAAAGAATCAGACACAACTGAGTGACTGAACTGAACTGAAAGTGTGGTTCAAGAAACTGCAGGTAGGGAGTGATTCTGCATTCCACATACCCAAGGAGGGTGGAAGGAACTAGGAGGTCTCTCCAAGAAGGGCAGGAGACTTAGTAGAAGTTGTCAGAGTGAGAGCGGTGGGGAGAGTCTATGGATAAGCCATGGATATCTGGGTTAGAATCTGAGATGCCATTGGTAAAATAGATCAAAGTGATGACAAAAGCAAGACTGTGACTTTGGGGGTGCCCTGAAAGTGACCTGGTGTAGGTAGACACCCAGGGCATCCCTCAGTCAACCACCCTACCTTTGCAGTCTTCTGAAAGAGTGGCCAGATTATAGGGAACAGGATAGGAAATTTCTCCCCTGCCTTAACAAACACACCATAGAATTTAACATGCTCCCTAAAGTAGTTTGGGATGCACGGATGCCTGCTAGCAAATTTTACATGATGAACACATTTGCACTTACAAATGGTGAGGACCTTAAATTCCCCACGTAGTCACCCATTTCTCTCATCAGAGCTGAGTTATTTTATTCTCTTCTAAGAGGGCGAGGTGTATCTGTGTTTATGTAAATCTCCATGAGAGGCAGTGTGGGGGTGTTGGGCTTGAGGCCACAGTAAGACGGGTGGAGCAGAGGGCTGGCAGTGACTTGAAGGAAGCGTCACTGGGAGCGGCAAAGTGGAGGGTGGAAGTCTTAACCAGGACACTTGCGGCAGGAGACGTGGGTCTAGTCTCCTTCATCTGGGAGTGGTTTCCCTCTTGCAAGTTCTCTTACCTTTCTCCACCGTAAGGCTGGCCTCTCCTCTGCTCAGCTTGTGAAAGAGGAATCGTCATTGGGAGGTAGTGATGCACGTGACTGGGCGGAAGGGGATTGAACAGCGATGAGTCATTCGCTCCCCTGCGACTTCAACAGACCCTGAACATCTCCTAGGAGCTTGGAGACACGCTGCAGGCGTGAGGGGCGTGTCGGTGGACACAGTAGGGGCCTGCTCTTTGAGAACGACCTTCCTTTAAGGGGAGACAGAGGATGAGATGGTTGGATGGCATCACCGACTCGATGGACATGAGTTTAGTAGGCTCGGGGAGTTGGTGATGGACAGGAAGGCCTGGCGTGCTGCAGCCCATGGGGTCGCAGAGTCGGACACGATTACATAGGAGGGGTAGTTTGGAGGGGTTGAGCTCGAGGGATTGGGGAGCTGATAAAGAAAAAAGGAGATTCCCAGGTGGAGCTAGGGGTAAAGAACCTGCCTGCCAGCCAGCGCAGGAGACGTAAGAAACGCAGTTTCAATCCCAGTCGGGAAGATCCCCTGGAGGAGGGCGTGGCAACCCACTCCAGTATTCTTGTCTACAGAATCCCATGCGCAGAGGAGTCTGGCAGGCTACAGTCCCTAGGGTCGCAAAGAGTCGGACATGACAGAATCAACCTAGCATGCAGGCACGCATATATGATTTAATCTAATTAATTTTATGTATAAATTAAGCACATTAAGAGATTAACAGCAACTAATAATAAAACATAACAATTATAACAATATATATACCCTAATGAAAATCATGTGAATTTGGTCTCTCTTTCTCTCAAAACATCTTATTATGTTGTACTCATCTTTCTTGTGATGATGTGAGATGGTAAAAATGCCTCTGTGATGAGATGAAGTGCATGAATGATGTAGGCCTTGCGCTGTGGTATCTATAGGTTACTATTGACCTTCAGAAGGAGGACCATCTGCTTCTGGTGATCCTGGATCAGCGAGCCATGATGATGTCAGTGGTGGCATGTCAGGAGCAGATGATGTCAAATGTTGGGGATCCCAGGTGGGATGGGGCAGGATGGTGTGAGATTTCATTACACTGCTCAGAATGGTGTGCAACTTAACAACCATCACCAGCCTTTTTGGCTCCGGGGTCTGGTTTCATGGAAGAAAAATTTTTCCATGGACCTGGGATGGGGGGATGGTTCAGTAAATGACATTTATTGTGCACTTCATTTCTATTATTATTATTACATCAGTTCCACCTCAGATAATCAAGCATTAGATCCACTGGGGCCCCATGTAATTTAAAATGTATGAATTGTTTATTTTTAGAGTTTTCCACTTATTATTTTCAGACCACAGGATCTGAAGCCACAGAAAGCAAAACCATGGATGATAGGGACCACTGGGCACCTTTCTCAACTATTTCCACATCTGTGAAATTGATGTCATAATAGCACTATTTTACTGAGATGTTTTGAAGATGGACTGACATAATAGCTATAAAGTATCTGGTGACTGATACATGCCAAGTGCCCAGGAGATGTACCTGTAGCTACTATTATTGGTGTTCAAAGAAGAACCTCAGAGATAGGAATGGGACAGGGGAGGGATGGTTTCAAGTGAAATAAATGAGATTAGTTTATAAGTACTCCTGAGAAAACAGCCTTCATCAGTATGACTGGCTACAGAATTTGTGGGGTCCAGTGCAATGTGAAAATACAGGGGGCAGGAGAAATGATCAATGTCGCTAATTATTAGAGGAACGCAAGCCAAAATTACAATAAGATATCACCTCACACTAGTCAGAATGGCCACCATCAAAAAATTAACAAATAATAAACGCTGGAGACAGTGTGAAGAAAAGGGAGTCTTCCTACACTGTTGGTGAAAATGTAAATTGGTATAGCCTCTATGGAGATCAGTATGGAGGTTCCGTAAAATTTTTTCTGAAAAGTAAAAAATAAAACCCTAAAAGTAGAGTTACCATATGATCCTACAATTCCACTCCTGGGCATATATCCAGAGAAAGCTCTAATTTAAAAAGATACATGCACCTCAATGTTCATTGCAGCAGTATTTACAATAGCCAAGACATGGAAGCAGCCTAAATGTTCATTGACAGATGAATAAATAAAGAAGATGTGGTGTGTATGTGTGTGTGCACGCTCAGTCATGTCTGACTCTCTGCAACCCCATGAGCTGTAGCCCGCCAGGCTCCTCTGTTCATGGGATTTTCCGGGCAAGAATACTGGAGTGGGTTTCCATTTCCTTCTCCAGGGGATCTTACTGACTCAGGGATTGAACTCATGCCTCTTGTGTCTCCTGCATTGCAGGCAGATTCTTTACCGTCTGAGCCACCAGGGAAGCCCATGAATACTGGAGTGGGTAGCCTATCCCTTCTCCAGCAGATCTTCCAGATCCAGGAATTGAACCAGGGTCTGTTGCATTACAGGCAGATTCTTTACCAGCTGAGCTATCAGGGAAGTCTCTCTCTCTATATATATGAAATATTATATGTATTATATACATATGGGATATGTATGTATATGGGATATGGGATGTATATATATATATGGGAAATATATATATTTATATATATAGGATAAATATATGTAAGAATACTACTCAGCCATAAAAAGGAATGAAATAATGCCATTTGCAGCAACCTGAATGGACCCAGAGATTATCATACTAAGTGAAGTAATCCAGACAGAGAAAGACATACCATATGATATCACTTATGTTGGGAATCTTTAAAAAAATGATATAAATGAGCTTATTTACAAAAACAGAAATAGACCCACAGACATAGATAACAAACTTATAGTTACCAAATGGGAAAGGGTGGAAGGTATAAATTAGGAGTTTAGGATTAATATATACACACTACTATACATAAAATAGACAACCAATAGGGACCCACCATATAGCACAGGGAAGTATACTCGGTAGTAACCTAAAAGGGAAAAGAATCTGAAAATGAAAAAATATATATATTTTACACACACACACACACACACACACACACACACACGTATGCATCTTGTTGTTTAGTAGCTGAGTCGTATTCGATTTCTTTGCCATCCCATGGACTGTAGCCCGCCAGGCACCTCTGTCCACGGAATTCTCCAGGCAAGAATACCGGAGTGGGTTGCCATTTCCTTCTCCAGGAGATCTTCCTGACCCAGACATTGAACCTGCATCTCCTGCACTGGCAGGGGGATTCTTTGCTGCTGGGACACCTGGGAAGGCCCCCCCAACCATCACCTTTTTAAAAAAATTGCCTAGCAAAAAAAAAAAAAAAAAAACCACAAAACCAAAACCTAGTATATGCTTTGCATATAAATGAGTTTACCAAATCACTATGGGTGTACAGCCATGGTTCTTAACTAGGAATGCTTTTGCCCTCAGGGCCCATGTGACAATGTCTGGAGACATTTTTCATTGTCACAATTGATGGGGTGGGGGATTCCTACTGGCATCTACAGGGTAGAGCCCACTACATCCTACATCCTCCAATGCTCAGGAGGACCCTGCACAACCAAAAAATGATCTGGTCCCAAATATCAAGATTTCCTGAGATGAAGAAACCCTACTGTAGAGGAAGAGGAAGAAACATGGAATCAACGATCAAGATTCCAGGTCTATGATTAAGAAGAGAGAAAGTTCCTGTCACCTGTTCAGCATCTCTTCTGGGGCCCGTGATGGGATAGAGGGAGTTGTTTCTGCAGCAGAGGGTCCCAGGGTGTATCTCACCCCAGCGGTCAGGAAAATAGCACAAAAAGAAAATCAACTGGGGCAAAGTCAGAAGATGGTCATAAATGTGTACAGGTTTCCCGTATGTTTTGTATCTTAGGAAGTTTACTTTCTCCTGCCTGTTCTGGGTGAGTCCAGACATGCCCACCAAGGCAATCCCCAGGCTTGGCTTCCAGTTTACCTTGTGAATGGAGAAACCATGTTTGTGCTTGACTCCCTGTGAGAAGCAGCGCTGAAGCAGACTCAATTTCCTACAAAAAGGGAAGACATAAACATAACTTTAATGATGGTATCAAGAGTTAAGGAATATCCATTTCTGGGCATGCAAACTGTATCTAACCCTTCACTGATCTCAATTGCCATTTATTAATCTTCTTAATTAACACTATTTTTTATTTTTGCCCAGAGGAAAAAAGAAAAGAGAAGGAAAAAGAGAAAGCATAAGATGATGAAAGAGACACTTCGCAGTGATACGGACTGGTATGAGAATACAGATGATTTATCCAAGCAACAGGTTCCCCGGTGGTTAGTCTTATTAATTTCTTCCAAATGTACTCTCTTGTGTAATTATTTTAAAAATAAATTAAATATTTAAATTAAGATAAAGATAAAGTTAGGATTAAATTACTGCATCTACTCATAATCTCATTTTCAATTTTGACATATGTTTGCCCTCAGTAGGGGTTGATTATCCCAGTTTAAAACCTTATCTGCCAGGAATAGAAGAGATTGCTTGTTTTTCTAAACAAAACTGGCTTTTATTATCAAACTTAAAAGTTTTTTCAACATGACTTTGTAAGTGATAGCTCATTTTGTTTCTATTTACATGTTTTTTTTCCTCTTCATATAGATATTGGCCATTTACCTTTCTTCTCTTCTGAATTACCTATTAATGTCTTTTGCCCACTTCTTCTAATGTTATCTCTTCTGTTGGAAAGAGTTCTTTGCACAGTAAGGATTTTTTCCCCCTTTTGTAAGTTTTTTTTTCCTCATGTTGCAGATTTTTAATGGTATTCTAGATGTGGGCTTCCCTGATAGCTCAGTTGGTAAAGAATCCACCTGCAATGCAGGAGACTCCGGTTCGATTTGCTAGGTCAGGAAGATCTGCTGGCGAAGGGATAGGCTACCCACTCCAGTATTCTTGGGCTTCCCTTGTGGTTCAGCTGGTAAAGAAACTGCCTGCAATGTGGGAGACCTGAGTTTGATCCCTGGGTTGGGAAGATCCCCTGGAGAAGGGAACAGCTATCCACTCCAGTGTTCTGGCCTGGAGAATTCCATGGACCACAGCCCATGGGGTCGCAAATAGTCAGACATGACTGAGTGACTTTCACTTTCACTAGATGTGTACAGCAGTTATGTACTTTTATTATGAAACTTTCATACGTTTTGCTTCACTATATGTTATCAAAAATTTGGCCAATTTATCACTTATTTGCTTATTCATTCTTTCAAGAAGCAGAAACCAATTGCTTTCTATGAGTCAGAGGAACCACCAACACCACTGCTATCATAATAATGACAACAACAAAATAAAACACAGAACAAAATCCTTAGGAATAAATGTAAAATAAAATGTGCAGGATCATTTTAAAGAAAATGTTAAAATTTAGCTGAAATACACAAAAGAAAGGAAGATCCCCTGGATTAGGAAATGGCAACACATTCCAGTATTCTTGCCTGGAAAATCTCATGGACAGAGGAGCCTGGTGGCCTGCAGTCTATAGGGTGCAAAGAGTCAGACACAACTGAGTGACTGAGCGCGCGCGCACGCACACACACACACACACACACACACACACACACACACACACACACACAAGAAAGACTGAATAAATGGGGAAATACTATATTTCTGGATGGGAATTACCTTATAAAGATGTTCATTCTTATGTTATTTAAAAATTAAAATGCTATAAGAATAAATATGTAAAATATCTAAGGAAAATTTTATAGAAAATGGTAATAATAGATGATTTGATTAATATGATATTAAAGCAGATTATACTTTCTCAGTACTTAAAATAATTGGGGAAAGATTATGAAATGGTACTAGGGCAACTGATGAATTATTGTGGGGACAGGCTAAAATCTTACAGTATATTTATAAAATATAAAAATATTATGTTTTATGCCAAATTAAATTCTAGAAAGATTTATAACTTTAAAAAAAAAAATATTCCAAGGTTTTCCTGGTGGCTCAGATGGTAAAGAATCTGTCTGCAATGCAGGAGATCAGGATTCAGTCCCTGAGTCAGGAAGATTCCCTGAAGAAGGGAATGGCAACACATTCCAGTATTCTTGCCTGGAGAATTCTGTGGACAGAGGAGGCTGGCAGGCTACAGTCCATGGGGTTGCAAAGAGCTGGACACAACTGAGTGACTAAGTGTGCACACAAATAATGAAATTAAAAAATTATTGAAAGAAAATGTAAAGTATAATATCAAAGAAAGAACAAAATCTACTATGTAAAAATCTGATGTCATGAAACTGCAAAAGATTTTTGTAACAACAATATCAAATTAAAATAGATGTTATATAGAAAGTGTGTGTGTGTGTGTGTATTTGTGGCATCTGTACGCAGCAGGGTGGAGTAGAAATCTGCAATATCCCAAATACATAAGGCACTCTTCATATCTTCAATAAAAAGAACAAATCTTTCATAGAAAAATAGGCAAAGGACATGAATGGACAATTCAGTAAAGAAAACATGAAGAAATTACACATATTTATTTAAATACTGAACTTTGGTAGTAATGAAAGAAATGTGAACAGTCCAGCAAAGCACAGTGTTAAAGAGCATGTGAGAAATGCACACGCACGTCCACGACTGTTGAGACTTCAGATTAGGACTGATTTGAGGGGATATAGTTACGCTGCCCTGAATTTAGCCGATGAAAGCAACAAACATTTTCTTACAAGTTCCTTGGGTTAGGAAGCTGGGTGCAGCTTGACTGGGTCCCTTTAGCCCACGGGCCCACAAGAGGCTGCAACCATGAGCCTGGCTGGAGG
Source organism: Muntiacus reevesi (assembly GCF_963930625.1). NCBI lineage: Eukaryota > Metazoa > Chordata > Mammalia > Artiodactyla > Cervidae > Muntiacus > Muntiacus reevesi. The sequence goes on from NC_089267.1 coordinate 18,373,067, forward strand.
AGTGAGTCATCTCAAGGCTCCACGACAGAGAGGATCCACCTCCCAGCTGGTAATTGGTTCTTTCTGGTTGTTGGTCAGAGATGGGTTTCCCAGGTGGCACTAGTGGTAAAGAATCTGCCTGCCAATGCAAGAGTCATAAGTGACGTGGGTTCAACCCCTTGGTCTGGAAGATTCCCCTGAAGGAGGGCATGGCAACCCACTCCCCTGGAGAATCCCATGGACAGAGGAGCCTGGCTGGCTACAGTCCATAGGGTTGTAAAGAGTTGGACATGACTGAAGCAACTTGGCATACACACATACATGGTAATATGATGTTATTGAAATGACTGAATTAAAAATCAAAATTTAAAAATCTTTAAAATATATGCTTTTTATAAATTGTTAAGTATATACACAGGGAAAAGTCTGAAACAACAGACTCCAAAATATTGACATGATTATTTCTTTGAAACAATGGGAATACACATGTTTTAAATTTTTCTTTCTTCTGGGTATTTCATATGGTTTACATTTTATACAGTGGTGGTATTATATTTTATAGCAAAAATGAACCAATACTTGTAATGAAAAGTAAGTAAGAAAACCATCTTCACTTGCTCATATTTGTATTGGACATTTGCACTCAGTCTTAGCTCACTCAGGCTGCTATAACAAAAACACCATAGACTTGGTAATTTAAACAACAGGCATTTATTTCTCATAGTTCTGGAGTCTGGGCGGTCCAAAGTACCGGAATATTTGGTGTTTGGTAAGAACCTTCTGCCAGGTTCGTAAACTGGTCTTTTCGCCCTGTCCTCACATGGTGGAAGGTTGACAGGGTTCTCTGGGTCTCTTCTCTAAGGGCACTAATCTCATTCATGTGGGCTTCCCCCTCATGACCTAACTACCTCCCAAGGGGCCCACCTTAACACACCATCACATCCGGGATTATTGTTGTTATTCAGTTTCTCAGTAGTGTCTGACTCTTTGCTGCCCCACGGACTGCAGCACACCAGGTTTCCCTGTCCATCACCAACTCCTGGAGCTTGCCCAAACCTCATGTCCTCAAGTTGGTGATGCCATCCAACCATTTCATCCTTTGTCATTCTCTTCTGCTCCTGCCTTCAATCTTTCGCAGTTTCATGGTCTTTTCCAATGAGTCAGCTCTTCGCATCAGGCGGTCATAGTATCAGAGCTTCAGCTTCAGTGTCAGTTCTTCTAATGAATATTAAGGGTTGATTTCCTTTAGGATTGACTGCTTTTATCTCCTTGCAGTCCAAGGGACTGGATATACACTCCAAGGGACTCTCAAGTGTCTTTTCCAGGACCACAATTCGAAAGCATTAATTCTTCAGCACTCAGACCTCTTCATGGTCCAACTCTCACAACCACACATGACTACTAGGAAAACTATAGCTTTGACCATACAGACCTTTGTGAGCAATGTGGTCTGTGCTTTTAAATATGCTGTATAGGTTTGTCATCTGCTCAATGGACATGAGTTTGAGCAAATTCTGGGAGCTAGTGAAGGACAGGAAAGCCTGGTGTGCTGCAGTCCATGGGGTCGCAAAGAGTCAGACATGTCTGAGTGACTGAATGACAACAACAAAACAATTCGTCATGTCTTTCATTCCGAGAAGTGAGTGCCTTCTCATTTTATGGCTGCAGTCACCATCTGCAGTGCTTTTGGAGACTGCGAGTTAGGGTTCAATGTATGAATTTGGGGGGCCATAAGCATTCAGTCATCGGCAGATAATGCATGCATTTGGCAGCTCTGGCCAGTCCTTCCTTCACTATTAGCCCCCACATTCCTAAGGTACTGCCCAGCAGCCTGAACACAGTAAGATCCTTCAAGAACCGGACCCAGACCATTCTTTCTCTCCCTGGAGAAGATTCTGCACAAGCGTCCTCCATGGACTCCGTCACCAGCTGCACATCCTAGGAAGGGGGGTTGCCATCGTTTCCAAGTATAGACGAACAACACCATTAAGCACACAGCTTACTGGCACAGTAAGACCACAGTGTATTGTGGAATGCTGTTCTCCAGAGCCTTCCTGGACTCCTCATATATTCACTTAACACTGACATCCTCCTGTCCTGTCAAGATGAGTCTAAGAGTAAAAGAACAGTAACTTTTTCATTTTTTTTTACCATTCGTTTGAAATTTTCAAGACATTGTTTTTGGAACACAAAGCTCTCATGTTCTATTAATAAATGAGAATTAAAATAAACCACATGAAATTGTGCTGTCAGGACTTCATTTCGATGAGATTATTTCTGCTGAAACATTTAATTGGGTATGGTTTATGCATTGACAATGATCAATATATTCATTCCCCAGTGAGCTGAGAATCAAAACCCTGTGTTTGAAGGAATCATTTATAAATATGTTATGGGTTCTTTAAATAAAACAAGTGAAACCCATAGCTGTACAATATTAGCAAAATACTTCACAGAATGTGTTGAGATTCCTTTATTGGCTGATGTGGTAATTAAATTCATGTGCTATAAAGCAATGCAGAGAGCTGGTTTATTCCTTTCTGAATGATATTCTTTCTTTTCAGTTTTAGAAATTAGAATTGGAAAATGCCTGTATTTAAGGCAAATTACTTTCAAAACTAATCCCAAAGAGGAGAATTCTTAATATGGCAGTGCCTTGGAAATGTGAAGTTACTCCCTGCCTGACCTTTCTTAAGCCCCAGCCCCCAGCCCTTTTCATCTGATTCTGAAACTGCCTCAGACATAATTGGGTTTCCTAAGACCTATTTTTCTCACTGGACACGATTGTTAACAAGGAGGGCTGAACTGGGAAAAGAATTAATTTTAATGAGAGAGACACTGGGGGAGTGTGAGTGGCTTCCTCTGTTTGCTTTGATCTAAAATAACAAATGTTCATGCAGCAAATAGAGCAGAAAGATTACAAACATCAGGTCCTAAACAGAGGTGGCACTTTTATACAATCTAATGAAATCTCTGACAAGCCATGTTCGCGACTGGGTCTGCTCAAGCGTGACAGAACGTCTTGGGGGCTCTGTATTTCTCATCTTAGTTTGTACCAACTTGTACAAAATACGTTCCATCAAAGGTATATGGAGGGTGTGCCCAGTTACTTCTATCTCATCAGGTTACGGGTGTAGGATTTTCTACTTTAGGTGTTTAGGCTTCTTTTTACAAATGTTTTCCATTTTGTTTGAAGACTGTCTTACTTGCGTGTCTTCTGACTTAGGAAAGGACCATGAGATCCCTAAAGTGGAGACAGCACCATGCTTGTCACTGAACCGCTGTACCTCTGACAGCACTGGTGCACGCAGGCTCAGGAAACCTTTGTTGGAATGAATAAGTGAAAATTGATGAACCCACCACTGAAATGTAGACACTGTCTTCATTTTACTTTCTAGCTTTCCAGTGTTTTATAAGGATAAATATATAAGGATGTACTTGGGAGAGGTCATTCAAAAGGAATCAACCTTGGCATCTTAATGGCTCAAAGTTGTTTTCTTAATAAATGAAAATGCCACCGTGAGCCAAGTGGCTTTCTCCAGGGCAGCTCTGCTCCAAGCAGTGACTCAGGGATCCAAGAAGACACTTCTAAAACCAAGTGGAGTTTTCCTGGGGCTAGACCTCCCCTGCCCCAACCTGTGCCCTGGACTTCTTATTTGCAAAAAAGCTTTCATTTCCTAGGCTTTCCCTGAGTTTCAAAAAGAAAAATTTAATCAGAAAAAAAAAAAAGAAACAAAAGAGTCAAGCAAAACAAAATAACAATAATTTAACCATAAAACAAAGTAAGGAACTTTAAGTTCCTCCTCAAGGGCTATGGATATTAATAATATCCTGAGACATTTCCTTGAGTTGTTTTGCAGATACTGAAACCCCCACCAGGTGGAAGAAGTTAATTGCATACTGACCACAAACACCTAGACTCTAGCTAGTTAGAACCAGAAGGTTGATGGTTAAGATTTCCAAAACATCTTTACCTCACTACCAATCAATCAGAAGGAATCAGAGCTTATCAGGCATCCTACAAGCCTCATCCCTAGTTTTGCCTTCAAACACTCTTCCCTGAAAGGGTCTTTGGAGCATGATTAGAGAGAGAGGGAGAGACCCTTGGTCCCTAGGGAGGAGTCAGGGGTGGAAATAAAACAGCAATAGAAGCAGGAGAAGAAAGCCCATCCTGTTTAAAAATATTGCCTGGAATTTCAGGAGACAGTGTTTCTTTAAAAGGCAAAGAGGGGGACTTCCCTGGTGGTCCGGTGGTTAAGAATCCTCCTGCCAATGCAGAGGACACAGTTTCGATCTCTGGTTCAGGAAGATCCCACATGCCACAGAGCAATTAAGCCCACAGGTCATAGCTACTGAGCCCATGCCCTAGACCTTGAGCTCTGCAACAAGAAAAGCTAGTGTTGTGAGAAACTCTTGCACTGCAAGGAAGAGTAGCCCCCACTTTCTGCAACTAGAGAAACCCCATGTGCAGTAAAGAAGATTCACAAATTATTTTTTTTTAAAGCCAAGGAAGATGAGGAAAGGAAGAGAGGTGTGTTTGAAATGTATGCTCTCATGTAAAAGCTGGTTAGCAGGCAACTGTCTGGCGAGAGTTTCCCACTGGTGCCCAGCCCTGCTGATTTTAAGCGGAGGTGGCTGGACTTGGGGGTTTGGGGGGGGGTGCAAAGAAAGTTGAGTGATTCTGGCCCCTAGTCCACTAGTGGCATCTGGATCTCATTTACAGTTGCTTCCTAAAACCATATTTCATTGAACAGAAGTCTCTTACAACATTTGGCTTAGAAATCAACGCTCAGATAATCCTTTCCACTGTTTTTATAGTTTTGTATGACGTGTTGATAGAGTGTCTCTGAACTTGTTAACAGTAAAACTGAAAATCCAATAATCTCACTGGCCTAGAAACTCATTTCTCCTTTAACCTCCTAGATAAAAACTAACCAAATGATGCCTTTTACGAATGACTGCTCAAATCATTTTAATCCCATGGGAGAAACTATATTTCAGATACTCATTGTTTGTACAAATGGATTCGATTTATCATTATTGTCTCATTTACATTAAATATTAAGAATGAGACAATGAGGGGAATTTAAGTATTTATTTTTACCTTTACTTTCTCTTTATGGCAAGCAGTCTTGATTTTCCACACCCAGTGGTGATGCATTTCTTTAAAAATTCTTTTTACAATAGAATTAAGTAAAACAGGATCAATTGGAAGAAAAAATTTAACAATAGTGTAGATGATACACACACATGGTGGAAATCTGTGAAATTGGAATTTGACAACTGTTGAGAAGCACTGATTAACTTTTCAAGGTCTCATTATTAGGGTCTTTAAAGTTGGGTGTGTACCTTTAACTCATAGAAGGTGGTTCACAATCACAGCTTTACATAGGACTGCCCAGGGGGCTTCCAAAAAACAGTCTTGCTGAGGCTCCACTTCAGGCCAATTAGATAAGACTCTCTGAGTGTGAGTCCATGGATGGATTTTTAAAGCTCCCTTTAAAAGGTGTGGCCAGAGTTAGGAACCGCTGATGGAAAATCTCCTACTTCTCTTCATTTTGAGTTCCAAGAAGAACTTTCGAAAAGTGTATTCTAAGTTACCACTTATCTAATAGGCTAGGTGAAGAATGAATTTTGTTTCTGTACATTTGATTTTGAGAACCATACTTTTTCTGGGCCACCCCAACCCTCCACACTGATGTCCTGCTCATGCCCAGCAATCCCTTTCCTATAAGGATGACCTCCTCACCCCAACTGTGATCTCACTGGAAGCTGGAATGGTGAACAGAGGCAGTAACAAGAACAAGGTTCTATTTATTGTCTTCTTACTGTATATTATCTTTTGTTTCAATGCGTAGGTGAATTTTATAAAACACATATTTTGCAGATGTGAAAGTACACATCTATAGGACAAAAATCTATACATGTAACTTACAAAAGTAAAATTTCAATATGTATTCTTTAGCTTTTTACTTGGAAACAACCTTAAATTCACAGAAAAGTTGCAAGAATAGTGCAAAGATTTTTTTCCCCTGAAACATATAAAATAAGTTGCTTGCATGATGCTCCAGTCCCCAAATAATTTATTATGTATTTCCTGCAAACAAGAATATTCTCTTGTACAACTATAAACTTTAGGAAGTTAGCATCAACATACCTTTCATCTTAGATTCCATTCAAATTTCACCAGTTATCCCAAATGTTCTTTATAGCAAAAGGATCAAGTCCGGAATCACATGTTGTACATAGTTTTCTCTTTAGGACTTCCTCAGACTTTCCTTGACCCTCACAACATTGGTGCTTTTGAAGATTTCAAGTCAGCTATTTAGCAGAATGTCCCTCACTTGAGGTTAGTCTGTTGTTTCCTGATGATTAGATTCAAGTGTGCACACTTCCAGCTCTCAGAGGGACGTCACTGCAGTCTTCTTTTTACTTCTATCAGATGGCTCATGACTTCAATTTGCCCTATTAGTTCCTATTTGCTTGACTAAGGGGATTTCAACCAGGCTAGTGACTCTTTTTCCCCTTAAATAAATATTTTGTGGGAGGTATTTTTAAATCATGTGTGTATCCCATATCCCTTCAAATTTTCAATGCAATTCGTTCATTCATACCATTATTAACTTATGGAGTCCTAGTTTATGTAATAGGTTATAATCCACTAGAATCAATATTTATTTTGATGTTCAAATAATCCAGATTTGGTCAGTGGGAACCCATTTAAGTTGGCTTTCCTATTTCATACATAACCCCATCATTATTGGGGCACTTCTTTCTCTGTGTGTGTTTGTGGGTTTGCATAACAAAATGTTTAGAATCAGTGTTTATTTTCTCTGTTCCAACCCTGGTATCAGACATTTATTCAAGAATCCTTGGTCCCTTTGAGTACAGATGGGTGTTTAGAAACCAATATCTAGGCACCAACTGTGTTCACGCCTGTTAAGCCGTGACAGCTCCCAGACCTATCCACTGGACAGAGCTGGAACCTATGTGTAGACACACACATACAGACACACACATATTTATGTCATAATTACTTCTATAACTATCTTTACAAACTAGAAACCATGAGTTCATACCAATATCCTCAATTATAATCCAGCACCCCAGGGTTCACTCTAGCCTTCTCCCTTCTCATATCTGTAACTCCACTCTCCAACAGTGAGAATCCTGCCTCATGTTACACTTAATATATTTAGTAATGATACTCTGCCATTACCCTCTCCCAAGGCATCAACTCCCTCCTGATTTCATTAAGATGCTGACACTCTCCACTGGCTCTCCACTGGGTTTTAATTCCTTTTTCTGGACTACCCCTCCCTTGTCCCTAGTTGGGCTCTGAAACCCTGTGTCAAGCTGCCCTACACCTTGCAGATGGCTTCCCACCCCTCTTGGGCTCTGATGCCCTGCAGCGGTCTGCTGTTACCATGGCCCACCTACTTGGACGTCTTCTCACCTCTTGTTCCCTGACACCGAAGTCTGCTCACTCCTCTGTATGGACCTCCTCCTTTCAGCTCAGGCTGCCGCAGCTCCCTCTCTTCTACCATGCACTGGGGCTTTTTTCCTCAGCCCCACCTAATGCAACACAGATTTTTAATTTTGAAGAGTTTTGCCAAATTTCCAGCCAGAGAGATTCCATCAATTCATATCCTACCATTAATGTAAGAAAGCCTGTCTCCCTAACACTCGGCAATGGAGTGTTATTATACTTTCAGATCTTCGCTAATTTGAAAAGTGAAAAGTTTGTCTTATTGTAGCTTAAACTGTATTTAAGAAAACATAAAGTATTTCTACCAATTAGAACTCCTACTCTCGTTAAAACTCCAAATTTTAATTCCATTAGGGTTCTTAATTTTTAATAGTAAACTCCAAACTTTGTAAAAGAGTGACATTTCCTCACTTATGTAATAGTATATTTCCCCCTCTTTAGTAGCTACACTTGGTTCTAGAAAACCTATTGTTGGTCCCAGATATAATTGAAAGGGACAGAAAATTTTAATTTCTAATGGGACAAGAAAAGTAACACATGAACAGTTTGTTTTGACTAGAACAGTTGTCAAATCAATAATTACTTTTCATTTTAAAAACACGGATTTAGAAGAAAAAAGCTCCATCATATGATAATAATGGAAGGCCTAGGTCATTTGACCTTGTGTCTTACGGTTTTGCAGTAGATCAGCATGCCATGGCTTGCCCTTGATCTCGGAGCAGCTCCAGCTGGTATTTCATGATACTTGTGGTTGCCTTTATGGAGCATTACCAGTTCATCAGGGAAACATCTTTTACTCGGAAGCCCCAGGTACTGGAGGCACCTTCCAGAAGCTCTATTACATTGACCCTCACCCAGTGCATAGCACTGAAATGTCTGCTCAGATTTCCCCACGGAGGTTTATAGCTGGCTCAGAACCATCTAATACACCTACCCAGCCACTACTCTTCTCTTTCAGGGTCTAGTAAATGTAGGCATATGAATTTTAAGAGCCTCTGGAAATGAGATATAATATAGTCTGAGAAATTATATAACTTATATTCATAATTAGCAGACTCTTAAGGACAAAAGGAAACCTTAATGATAGCTCATGTTTTGTACAAAATCCTATGTTTCACCAGATATCCAGAGATTTCCCAAAGTTGTGCATTTGGGGAACAAGGGGATATTCTCCAGTCATAGCCCTGCATCTCAGACTCATCATGAGTGTCAGAAGATGTCCTGGGTCTTTATAAAAATTCACTTGGCCATGCCATGGGAGAAAGACATTCAAAAGGTTAATTTAGCCAGCTACACTAATGACAAAGGACCATTATTCCAACAGCACCTCGTTTATCTGGTATTATTGGGTAGAGCAAGGTTTTCTGTATAAATAAATCCTCAGAATAACAGAGCTTTCAGGATAACCAAGATGCCTTTTAAAAAAATATTTTTGCTAATCTCTGTGGACTAAAAATGCTGCCTGTCATATCAGTAAACAAAGGATGTTGCAGCCATCAGCCGCTTTGATCAACAGAATGTGAGCCTTAAGGGAGCTCAGGATGGAAACCGAATACCCACCAGCAAATCATCAGACACTGTAGCCACGTCCCAACTCCCACCCCCACCGCGGACCTGAGAAAACTCAGGCTGAGAAAGCACAGGTTACAGGCTCCAGAGACCTGAGATGTATATCAAAGGAAGGATTTCAGTGAGCCCAGCCGCTGGCATCTTCTCAAGCATAAAAAAGCACTAAATTCCTTGAGCTACTACTGGTTTTCTTTAATTAATAGTAACCTTTTAATGTTCTGACTACCTGGTCTTTTTGCAAAAACTTGTATGTATCCTGGCTCCTCCCTTATCTCTTTGGAGCATTCTCTCAGAGTTTTCTGAGATGCTGTGTCCAGGCTTAAGTCCTCAGTTTTGTCCTCCAAATAAAACATGACTCTCAACTTTTGGCTTCTCTGCTGGCTCAGATGATAAAGAATCTGCCTGCGATGCATGAGATCCAGGTTCAATCCCTGGATCGGGAAGATCCCCTGGAGAAGGGAATGGCTACCTACTCCAGTATTCTTGCATGGAGAATCCCAAGGATGGAGGAGCCTGGTGGGCTACAGTCCATGAAGTTGCAAGAGTCAAACATGACTTAGTGACTAAACCACCACCACCACCACCACCAGATGGAAAAGATGTATTAGTTGAATATTCAGTAAGTCCATGAGTGAATGATAGGATCACGTTGTGAACCACAGTGATCAGCCATGGATGGCTCAGCCCTCAGGAAATCCTCTTTCCTTCACCACCCAGGCTCAAGGGCTTTTGATTCCACTTCATATGACTCTCAACTCAAACTCTCAGGAAACCAAGCTTATAAATTACTATTTGTAATACTTGGAACAAGCAGCAACAGGATGCATCAATTCTTGGGGGGCCAGGAATAATTATTCCTTTTTTTTTCACCCCATATTTATTGAGGGTCTACTCTGTGGTCGGTACTGTGATAGGCCATGTGAATTCAACAGAGTTCTCACCCTGGTGGGTCTTACATTATACTGGGGATCAGACAATAGATAGATGAATATAGAATTAACTGTAAGGTTTCAATGAGAGTGCTGAAGACAAAGCTAAACAGGAGGCTTGAGGGCTGGGGAGGGACTAACATTTCAGAGAGCATCTCTCAGAGGAGGTGACTTCTGAGCAGAAGCCTGTTTTGTCCTTTGTATATCAGATCTGCAGCTCCTACGATTACAAGCTGATTTGGCCCAGAAGCTCTTTTCTGGACTCCCTTAAACTCTCTTTCCCATAGTCACTTTACTGCTTGAGACAGCCCATTTTCAATGTAGTGGTGATGGACTAAACTGCCAGGGTCTGGAAGTGAACTTCCATCAGGTAAGGTAGGACCCTATTCATGCATTAGTTCAAAAGATACTTATGAGAACTTAGCAGGCAACAGAGGATGAGATGATTGGACAGCATCACCAACTCAATGGACATGAGTTTGAGCGAACTCTGGGAGATAGTGAAGGACAGGGAAGCCGGGGCTGCTGCAGTCCGTAGGATCACAAAGAATCGGACACGACTTAGCGAGTAAACAACAATAACAACGCTTGCTAGGATTTGGCCAGGACTTCGAAATGCAGACCAGGACTAGGAGGCCATGGCTGAAGCCCTGGGTGAGCTTCCAAATCAGTGGGAATAGTTAAACATGAAAACAAATCAGTGCAGAAGCTGTGTCAGATGCCTTGGGCGCTGGAGGTCCAAGAAAAAGCAACCAGCTCCTGAAGCTGGAAGACTCATAGAAACAGTTAAAAGAGGTGATTTCTGAGCTATGTTGTGAAAGAGAAGTAGGTGTATTTCACCTTGATGATGATATACATCCAGCAGAGGTGACAGCAAGGGCAAAATTATACACAAGGGGCAGAAGTCCTGTTTGGACCTCAAGTCACCCGGTTTGACTCATTCGCTGGTTGTGAAATGGAATAGAAGAGGCATATAAGAGATGCAACTGGAGATAAACATGGTTTAACCCTGAAAAATAGTACCCAGTGATTAGCCATATAGAATGAGGTCTCCTACTGGAGGTTTTCAAAGTCACTGTGGAGAAGTTAAATATCATATTCATAAATCACACTTGGTATACGTCAAATATTACATCAACAAAAATATCACAAACACATATATGTGTACAACCATACAAGGCATAGAGGGCAGTATGGAGCCACTGGATTGTTAGTGCCTGCCGAAAAAATGCACACCCTAAAGTTTGAGAACTGTGTTTTATTTGACAGTCACACTGGGGACTTAAGCCCAGGAGCCAGGCTCTCAGATAGTTCTGAGGAACAGTCCCAAAGAGGTAAGGGAGGAGCCAGGATAAATAGGAATTTGGGAGAGAGAAGGGAATAAAACCAGGCAGTTGAACATCAAAAGATTACTGTTAAACAGAGAAAAAAAAGGCATCTCGAGTTAATTGATTTAATGCTTTTCTATGGATGGGAAGATGCACGACTGGGCGTAATGAAATCATTCCTTTGATGTGCATCTCCGCTATCTAGGGCCAGGATCCTGTTTTTCTCCATCCTGAATTCTCTCAGGGTGCACCGTAGTGGGTGGCCACAGAAGCTGATGGCCCAGTGGCTACAACATTCTTTGTTTATCAATACGGCCGACAACATTCTTTGAAAACTGAGCAGGTAAGGTTAGGCTGCATGAAGCAGGGACAAGCTGAGACAAGAGCCAGGAAGACATGATAATTCAGAGACTGGTGAGGCTCTGGACAGAATATGGCAAGGGAATGAAACAACATTACCATCATATAAGAATGTCGGTGCCAAGGTAGACAAGACAAGTCTGGGAGACTGATTGGCTCTGATGAGCACAATGCCCTACTCTGAGAGTTTTGTCTTCCTCTTCCACATCCTCTTGTCTCTGAAAAGAACAGTATGTCAAGGCTCAGGAGCTTCAGTTTACGTGATGTACTTGGAATTTTTATTAACCAACCAACAACAACTGCCCAATTTACCCCAATCATTGGGCAATGAATTTAACACTGACAAAGGGAGTTTCAGAGACCAGGTCACACCAACGCTTGAATTTCTTATTTGTCAATATGGATAGATTTCCAGTGCTACAGGGAGGGATGGCTCCTGAACACGGGGACACCTGTGATCCCCTTGAGGCTCTTAGATGAATGTTTTGCAGCAATACATAATAAACCCATTTTCTTTGCCTATCCAATGGCTGGATATGGGGATTTGAGACTTAAAAAAAATTTTTTTATTCATTTATTTATTTCGGCTGTGCTGGGTCTGTTTTTTGCTGCTCAGGCATTTCCTCTAGTTGTGGCAAGCGTGGACTACTCTCTAGCTGTGGTGCGCGGGTTGCTCATTGAGGAGGCTTCTCCTGCTGCAGAACATGGGCTCTAGGGTGCTAGGCCTTCAGTAGTTGTGCCTCCTGGAGTCTAGAGAGAAGACTCATTAATTGTGGTGCACGGGCTGAGTTGCTCCCAGGCATGTGGGATCTTCCCAGATCAGGGATTGAGCCTGTGTCTCCTGCATTAGCAGACAGATTCTTAACCACTGAGCTACCAGCAAAGCCCTGGGGATTTAAGATTTAAATCTTATTGCTCAATTCTCTGTCCTCTTGTTCCCCTACCCTACCCCTTCTGTGAAATCTGAATAGACCTCTGAAAAGGCAACTATATCTAAGGTAAAAGTTCTTTTATGTATTGGAACAAAAAGCACACAATTTAAAATGCTCTAAAATTATTTTGGAAGCAGTAGACCCTTGAATGAATTTAGACTTGCCTCTGAAGTTTAAGCACCAAAGAAATAATCCAATAAAGTAAATTAAGGAAGCCAATGAATGCAATCGATCTGTTTTATCACCCACATTTTGCAAAAGTGGTTAGCAGTGTTAGACTCCTTTCTGAGGGAAGTCACATGACCCTCTCTACCTCCCACAAGGGTAGAAATGGCTTTTTATGGCTGGGAGTCATTTGTTTGCTCTTCACAGAAAATAGCACACTTCACCCTCTAAATAGCCACATGCCCAGCATTTAGACTAAAAAAGCCATATTAGCTGATGATAATGCAAGGGTCTTCATGAGGCTGATAGGACTGGATTGTTTCAGAGTAACCCTCACTCGAATGTCAATTTCCTAAATGGATTAGATTGGATTGGAGGCTGTAGTAGAAGCCTGCTCCTATTCTGAAACAATCTAAGTCATTCCAGTATTTCTTTGATAAATATTCCTAAATAGACCCTCAAGAGAAAATGAAGCACTTCCTAACCGCTGTGTCCCAGCCATCAGTCAGTAGTTTTCATCCAGCTCTTCACTGCTCAAGATCCACTCCACAAGACACTGAAGATGCAGGATGGAATGTTGGCAAGTCACCATCGATGGGAAGGGCCTGCTCTCCACGTCCACTGTTCATTCTTTGGAGTTTTTCTTTCAGGCTGAAGGGAACATCCCTGAGGAGTGGACCCCAACCTGCCCGCACTGGAGTTGCTGGTGGAAGGGGCGCCTGCCTGGGTGGGAAGAATGGATGGGAGAGGGGCCTTCTTGCCTCCCAGTCTGCAAAAATCAAGCCCTGAGAACCAGGGCTCCAACTCTGAGGAGGACTAACTGCTGGGCAGTGATGGTTGTTTACCATCAGGGTCACTTGTTGGGCCTCCTTTACTCAGCCTAACACCTCCTGCACCACATACATATGTAGATGGCCCTTTTTCAATGCTCTGCTAATGCGTGGGAGGGGTAAGGAAAATATGAAGTGTTGACCACAAACTTCATTTCAGTAAGTCCTCCTCCAAATTTTACCAAAGCTTCCAGGAAGTCATAGCCTTTAGGATGTACCTGAAATTGCTTCTCTGGGCCTCTGACTTTCTGACGCTTTTCTTGTTGGTGTGTTTGCTGCAGGAAATGCAAAACCTAGGAAGCTTCTAGAATTCCTGCGCTAAAGGGACTGCAGATTTCTCTCTGGAAGGCTTGGTCTGTAACTGGGCTTGGTCTGTAACCAACGCATGGGGCTTCCCCCTAGAAACACCAGAGTCTGGTCCATGAATAAAATGCTTTTGTTTTGCTAGATTTCCATTCTGGTCAATTAGTTTTTCTTTCTCCCTTCATCCCAGGCGCCACAAGAAAACCCAGTTAGTCTAAACAGGAGGATCATCCAGGGGAAAACTGTAGGTGTGGATGTGTGTGGAAATCTAGAAACACTGCCACTTTCCTCCAATGCTATTTCTTCCCTCTTGAAACAAGAGAAGAAAGTTTGCTAAGTTCTTGGTGGAAATCATTTCTGTCACTTTACTGTGACTTGAGGCTACTGCCAGCCGATGGGAAATTGTTTCATGAACTGTATGGGTTTTTAGAGCTGCAGATATTAGAAAACTGTTCCAAATTTCAAATTTCTAAAGAAAGTACTGGTGACATCAATGCTGCTATATCTGGCTCCCAGGTGCCTGAGTGAGTTTTGAGCAAGAAATAATCTAATAGAAAAAAATACCTCCAACAATTAACTTGGAGTAGGAAATGGCAACCCACTCCAGTGTTCTTGCCTGGGAAATTCCATGGACAGAGGGGCCTTGTGGTCTACAGTCCATGGTGTTGCAAAGAGTCAGACACGACTGAGCACGCACACACGCCATCAGTCAACTACATAAATGTGTGTGTTAGTCGCTCAGTTGTGTCTGACTCTTTGCAACCCCATGGTCTGTAGCCTGCCAGGCATCTCAGTTCATGGAATTCTCCAGGCAAGAATACTGGAGTGGGTAGCCATTTCCTTCTCCAGGGATCTTCCCAACTCAGGGATCGAACCCAGGTCTCTTGCACTACAGGCAGATTCTTTAACATCCGATCCACCAGGGAAACCCCAATAAACTGCATAGCAAATGTTTCTTTACCAAAGTGATCTTATCCAAGGCGTCATTTAAAGACAGTTGTTTCTCACTTGTTCTTTGCTTTTGTTTTGATTTTCTTTTCTATTCATCTGAGCTATGGAGGGAGGGCTGCTGGGTGATCTGTGGACAACTCACCTTCATTGTAAGCTTACATCTGATGTCTACAGGTAAGAGGACCTTGGTCCTTGTCTTCTTTGGAGAAGGAATTCCACAAAGAGACATTGTAAAGCAGACAGAGTTTATTGGAAGCACAGTATGTGCAAAGAGAAAGAAGAAATAGTTTATTTAGAGCAGAAGCAAAGCAGAAATACACACCCAGAGAAGAGTGCAGACATCCTCCTTAGTGAGAAGTGTACCAGAGAGGTGATTTAAATCACTTATGTGAGGGCAGTTTTTCTGGGTCTTTGATTTCCTCTGGCCAATCATCTTGCTTCATTTCATTTCATTCCATCTGACCTGACCGGGGCCCTTCCTGATACACATGTGCATCTTCAAGTCAAATGGATTTCAGAGGGGGTGGGGGTGGGGGATCCTTGGGAAACTGACAGAACTTATTATGTGCTAGTGCTCCCTCTCCTCCTTTTTTTGACCCCCAAGGAGCCTTTCTGTACATGTGTAGTTGGGGGGTGTCTCTTTGACCTCAAGAATGAAAAATATGGTTTTCTTATCTTTTTATTTCAGCAGAGCTCAGATACTCTCCACTCCTGCCATTAACTTTTCCCCCTTGAAGTGTTGAGGGAAAACAAACTCCAATTTACTTCACTCGACAAACTCTAGCTGCTCAGTCCAGGAGCCCATCTACCTTCTACCTTACACCCATTCTTCCCTGTGTCTCAGAAGAAATTCAGGAAACTCCTACCCCAGAACTTCCTTCCCCACATGGTTCCAGGTTGGATCTGACTGGTGAGAGGTAACTCCATGCGATGTCCAAGGCAGTAAAGAAGGTGCAGTCAGTGTTTCTCAGTGCCAGCTGCAGACAGTGGCTTGGATCCTGAGGAACACTCACCAGGGGAACCCCAGTTCCCCTTGAGACTCTGCCCTGCTCTGTCAGATGTCCCCAGTGCCACCTTCTGACCTTTTTTTACCCCATCATTTAATTGTGTGTAAGCTTAAGTTCCTATAGCAAGTCTAATTGGAAAACCTAGAAAGGTTTCCATTTTCTGATTGAATCCTGATTGATATGGGGCAAAGAAATCATTTTATCATTCTGCTCTTTCCTTATGTTACAAATGGGGAGGGATGTTCGTGAGAAAGGGCTTCCCAGCTAGTGCTGGTGATAAAGAACCTACCTGTCAATGCAGGCAGATATAAGAGATGCAGGTTTGACCCCTGGGTGGGGAAGATCCCCTGGAGGGGGATCAGCAACGCACTCCAGTATTCTTGCCTGAGAATCCCACGGACAGAGGAGCCTGGCAGGCTGCAGTCCATAGGGTTGCAGAGTAAGACATGACTGAAGTGACTTAGCATGCACGCATGCACACGTTAATGAGAAAGTCTTTCTTGAATGAGAATGACTTATGATATAGTGTCTTACATACCAAGGACACAAGTCAAAGGTAAACTCCCACCTCCCATGAGTTCTAAAAAAGAGGCAAAATGACAACTATGCATAAATGAAACTCTATGTGTCAATGCAGTGACTAAAATTAGGTGTCCAGGAAGACTCCATCTTGGAGTCTTTCTGTTGGAAGCAAGGCATTCACCCAAGTATTTTTCTTTTCAAAATCCTCTATGGAGAGACGCTCCATGGATGGCCTTCCCAGACAAGTGCTGTCCTCAAAGACTACATTCCTGAGCTGCTTTGACATGCCATCCTGCAGGGACAGCGCCATCACCGGCACTCTACATCCGGACATGGGAGGAGGCGGGTCAGGGAACACAGCAACGCAGGGCTTCATTTTCTGCTGCCTCCTGAACATTCATGGGGGGATTCCTGGGAAGAACTTGAGGATGAAAGTAACGGCCACAAGTGGTTTCATTAAAAAGAGCATCTGTCAGAAAGATTTCAGTTTCATAAGACAGAAAACATCAGCTCAAACTGGCTTAAACTTCATGGAAGGAAAGCTCAGTGATGCCACCTGTCCAAGGTCCTCCCAGCCTCTGCTCCGCGGTCCTCAGCATCGGTTGTATTTTCGAGCTCTTCTCCTTGGGGAAGCAAGATGGGTGCAGTGTGGTCTAGTGAGACACCCAGAAACAAAACAACATTGAGTGGTAGGAAGGGAATGCAGAGCCTGATGTTCATTTTCTTGTAAACAAGGACACGTTCCCTAAAGCCCCTCCAATACCTACCCCTCTTACGTGTCCCACTGACCAAAAGGGAGGCATAAGCCCACCCTGAAACATGTCCTTGGAAAGAAAATGAGATTGTACAAATTGGCTCTGTTCAGTCAGAATTTAACCCTGGAACTGGGAATGGGTCCTCACATTAGTGCCACTGGAGCAGGATGGGCTGATGCCATCCATGGGCCTTGGCAATAAGAATAGGAGAGGATGTCTGATGGCTTTTCTGGAGATCGGTCAAGAGGGGAGCTACTAATTGTCAAGGGAAGCCAAGAGGGACCCTAAAACTTGCCAGGAGCCCATGTTGTTCATAGCAACTGTTGGCCTTCGGGGGGTTCTATGGGGTTCTATAGGGTTCACACCTTATTTTGCATCACCACCCTCAACCGTGCTCAGGTGCCATTGTTCTGCATCCAAAATTTGTATTCAGCTATTTCT
This sequence comes from Muntiacus reevesi, assembly GCF_963930625.1. NCBI lineage: Eukaryota > Metazoa > Chordata > Mammalia > Artiodactyla > Cervidae > Muntiacus > Muntiacus reevesi. Next base: position 18,390,627 of record NC_089267.1, read on the forward strand.
GGAATCCTGCTTCCAATCCCGATTTTAATGAGAGTTGTCTTTCTTTACCATGTCAATGTCATGGGCAGAAGAGCAGCTCAGCCTTGGACTAAGGGCACAGAAATAGAAGTCCATCTTCAAGAACCTGCCACAGACTGGCCTTGGTCTCCTGTTTCCCACTGGCATCACCCAACCCAGGGCACATTGGGTAGGGCAAGGAGGAGTGGAAAGGGAGGGAGCCTGTCATTGGGGGCTTTTTCCTGAGCCTTTGAGAGTGAGGCTGGGGTGAGGTTTTCACCATTAATGTGCTTGGAGGAAAATGAGCACCAGCGGTGGGAGTGTTTCTGGTTTCAGGATAGAGAACTAGCAAATATTCCCGCCATTACTAATGTGCATTCAGAGAGCGTTCCTCAGAATGAGACAGACCCAGAGATGACCTAGTCCAGAGCTGACTAGGTGTTACCAAGTGTTCTGCAAAAGCAGTAGCTCCATAGTGATGTTGGGGAAATACTGGGCTAAACAGGCTTGTGACTTCATGACCTTCCAGAGCTTTTGATACGGTGCCATACATTGTGGTTCATTATGTTCTGTGTTTTCCAAACAAAAACTGCAGCCATGAAATTAAAAGACGCTTACTCCTTGGAAGAAAAGCTATGACCAACCTAGACAGAATATTAAAAAGCAGAGACATTACTTTGCCAATAAAGGTCCGTCTGCTCAAGGCTATGGTTTTTGCAGTAGTCATGTATGGATGTGAGAGTTGGACTATAAAGAAAGCTGAGCGCCAAAGAATTGATGCTTCTGAACTGTGGTGTTGGAGAAGACTCTTGAGAGTTCTTTGGACTGCAAGGAGATCCAACCAGTCCATCCTAAAGGAATTCAGTCCTGAATGTTTATTGGAAGGACTGATGCTGAAGCTGAAACTCCAATACTTTGGTCACCTGATGCGAAGAATTGACTCATTTGAAAAGCCCCTGATGCTGGGAAAGATTGAAGACAGGAGGAGAAGGGGACAACAGAGGATGAGATGGTTGGATGGCATCACCAACACAATGGACGTGAGTTAGAGTAAACTCCAGGAGTTTGTGATAGACAGGGAGGCCTGATGTGCTGCAGTCCATGGGGTCACAAAGAGTCAGACATGACTGAGTGACTGAACTGAACTGAACTGATGTTCTGTGTTTTCCAAATGTATTTGATCACAGAATACAACCTGGGATATGGTGAGACAGATGTGCAGAAACCTCTTTGGGAAATGCTGCTGAGACCCATCATTTTACAGTGAGATAAACTTAAGCTTGAGGGAATTGTCTCAAGTCACCCTAGAGCCAGGATCCCTGAGGAAACAGAATAATCAAAAGAGATTAAAACAGTGAATAGAATGTGGAAAGGATTAGGGAGGCCAACAGATCTGGTGAGACGTCTGCCTCCCTGGCCCCGAAGGGAGGAGAGAAGGCACTTTGTTACTGGAGCCTAACTAAGGGCTAGAGCCAGGGGCGAGGGGCTGCTGATGACCAGCGGTGTGGCAGGGATGGGGTAACTGCATGACTTCAGCATCGCCCTCCCCACCCTCCCATTTCCCCTGGCATCTCCCATTGGTCTACCCTGGAAGATGGAGCGTTGGGAGCTGGTGACGCTGCCTGTGGAGGTCAGCCTCCAGGCCACAGAACTGAGCAGAGAAGCACTGATGGTGTACTCAGGGGGCAAGGAAGAAATAACCAGCACCATCATAAAGCTGGATTCCTATGTTTTTCTTTTCTTTTTTTAATGTTTACCTCATTTAGTCTATAGGCTTATTTGAGTTTGCTTGCTGCTGCTGCTGCTGCTTCTAAGTCACTTCAGTCATGTCCAACTCTGTGCGACCCCATAGACAGCAGCCCGCCAGGCTCCTCTGTCCCTGGGATTCTCCAGGCAAGAACACTGGAGTGGGTTGCCATTTCCTTCTCCAATGCATGCAGGCATGCTAAGTCACTGCAGTTGTGTCCGACTCTGTGCGACCCTATGGACAGCAGCCCACCAGGCTCTTCTGCCCACAGGATTCTCCAGGCAAGAATATTGGAGTGGGTTGCCATTTCCTTCTGAGTTTGCTTACAACAATGTAATTTGATATGATACACCAATACATTCAATAAATTTGGGGGAAAATTATCAGTAAATTTGATAGTTTATAATTTATATAAATTTATAATTTATAAATAAATTATCAATAAATTTGGGGGAAAAGAAACTTGATACTCTGTAAAACAGAACAGAGATAAAAACTGAAAATATAAAGCAATGGTTCTCATAGTGTGGTCTAGGACTCTCTGGGGTCCTCAAGACCCTTGTAGGTCTGCAGGTCCATGTGTAATAACACTGTGATGCTATTTAGTTATTTACTTTCATTTTCTCACAAGAGAACAGGGGGGTTTTCCAGAAGCTTTGTGGTGAGGGACGATGCCATTGTTCTGATGGCTGATGTAATGAATGTGTGCTTGAGTGTGTTTATGCTTAAAAATCACTCCGTGTTGCTGCAGATGGCATTATTTCAGCCACAAGGATGGACCTTGAGATTGTCATACTGAGTGTCAGACAGAGAAGGAGAAATATCATATGCAATCTTTATATATAGATACAAAATAGACATAATACAAATGAACTTATAAACCAGAAAGAGACTCACAGACATAGAGAACGAACTTATGGTTGCCAGGGGCAAGGATGGGGGGAAGGGATAGTTAGGGAGTTTGGAATGGTCATGTACAAGCTGCTATATTTAAAATGGGTAACCAACAAGGACCTACTGAGTGGCACATAGAACTCTGCTGAATGCTATGTGGCAGCCTGGATGGGAGGGGAGTTTTGGGGGAGAATGATACACAGACATGTATGACTGAGTCCCTTCTGTGTTCACCTGAAACTATCACAACGTTGTTACTCAGCTACTAATCAGTTCAGTTCAGTCGCTCAGTCGTGTCTGACTCTTTGAGACCCCATGAATTGCAGCACACCAGGCTTCCCTGTCCACCACCAACTCCCGGAGTTTACTCAAACTCATGCCCATCGAGTTGGTGATGCCATTCAGCCATCTCATCCTCTGTCGTCCCCTTCTCCTCCTGCCCTCAATCCCTCCCAGCATCAGGGTCTCTTCCAATGAGTCAACTCTTTGCATGAGGTGGCCAAAGTATTGGAGCTTCAGCTTCAGCATCAGTCCTTCTAATGGACATGGCTATGACCCAATACAAAATAAAAAGTTGCAAATAAATATAAAAATCACTCCATTTTAATTTCAAATGCAGTAGATGATAAACATTACCACATAAGCAAAATCTTATGAGGGTCTTAAATAATTTTGGATAAAAAGGAGTCCTGAGACCAAAATGTTCCAGAGCTGCTGATGTAAAGAGAGCAAAGGGACCAGATGTGTCCAGGTACTTGAAGGAACTATTCCCCATGATGGGCATCAGATCTATTTTCAGGTTATCTGGCAGCAAAGCACATAGGAAACACAAAGGTTATGTTTAAGTCATCTGTGCAACCTGGGGTGTGACTCACGTCCAAAGTGTTACACGACCTTGTATGTACTCCATGGATGAAGGTTTGTCTGTGTAAGGAATGATACTAGGGATGCTGGGTAATAAAAACAGTACAGTATCTTTATTGTAAGGGTGGGAATTCATTTCCTGTTGCTGCACAACAAATTACCTCCCACTTTGCAGCCTGAAACAATACTCATTTGTTATCTCACACATCCTGGGTTAGGAATTTGGGATGGGTGTGGGTGTAGCTGGATTCTCTGCGCAGGGCCTCTCAAACGATGAAATCAGGTGTTGCCTGGACTGCATTAACCATCTGGAGACTTACCTAGAGAACGATTCACTTCAAAGCTCCTTCAGGTTACGGGCAGAACTCATTTCCTTGTGGCTGTAGAATTCTCGGTAACTTGCTTCTTCAAAGCAAGCAGTGGCGAGAAGGCAATCTCTGCTGCTTTAAGTCTGTAGCTTCGGGGAAGGCCTGGAGCCTCTTGTAAAGGGCTCATCTGAGTATGTCAGGCCCACCCTGAATAAACTCTCTCTTGTTTAAAGGCAACTGATTAGTGACATTAGTTGTACCTGTAAAATCCCTTCACCTTTAACATATAAAATAAGACAATCACAGGAGTGATATCCTGCATCTATGCTATATTCTATTGAGTAGAAGCAGATCACAGGATCTACCCACACTGCATGGTGAGAGAACTAGGTGTGACTCAGATAATCACCCTATGGTGTGTCTGCCATGGGTGGGGAACAGATTCAACCATAATAAGAAAAGTTTTGATACAAAGACACCTGAGAGTTAGCACAAAGGCATGACTGAACCCTCAAGCAAAGACCTTGGAAAGACCATCCTTTCCAGCAAGATCTACATGGGTGAAAAACATTCCAGACTTTCAATCGGAACACTAAGGTGGAAGTTCAGAAATACAGATATACAGAACCATCACATTCCTGGGCAAATGAAACACTAACAAAGAATATGATGTAAAAGATGATGACACAGAATTGTAGGATGTACAATGCTTCTAGCTGGGTTGATGGACTTGGCATCTCTAATCTAATCACCATTGGCTAATCCATATCATATTGTAAAAGCTAAATAGCATTAAGAAGCATTATCCTGAAGGGCAAAGGGATGAGTATGAGGGGTTTTTTTGTTTTGTTTTGTTTTGTGTTGTTTGAGTGTGAGGTTTTTTAAAATCCCTGAAAAATACATCTTTGAATTTGTTAGATTGTGTTTGTGGCATTTTCCTAAACTTTATTCATGAAAAGTTGAGGGAAAAGTTGATAGGATTTTTCAAGGATAGCCTGTAGATGAGAGGACCTATGGAAGGAATTTCCTAGAAATGACTAGCTTGTAATTTGAGGGTGAAAAAGATTTCCCTTAAAGCTCAACATTCAGAAAACAAAGATCATGGCATCCAGTCCTATCACTTCATGGCAAATAGATGGGAAAACAGTGGAAACAGTGACAGACATTATTTTGGGGAGCTCCAAAATCACTGCAAATGGTGACTGCAGCCATGAAATAAAAAGACGCTTACTCCTTGGAAGAAAAGTTATGACCAACCTAGACAGAATATTAAAAAGCAGAGACATTACTTTGCCAACAAAGGTCCATCTATTCAAGGCTATGGTTTTTGCAGTGGTCATGTATGGATGTGAGAGTTGGACTATGAAGAAAGCTGAGCACTGAAGAATTGATGCTATTGAACTGTGGTGTTGGAGAAGACTCTTGAGAGTCCCTTGAACTGCAAGGAGATTCAACCAGTCCCTCCTAAAGGAAATCAGTCCTGAATATTCATTGGAAGGACTGATGCTGAAGCTGAAACTCCAATACTTTGGCCACCTGATGCGAAGAATCGACTCATTTGAAAAGCCCCTGATGCTGGGAAAAATTGAAGGCAGGAGGAGAAGGGGACAACAGAGGATGAGATGGTTGGATCGAATCACTGACTCAATGGACTTGAGTTTGAGCAAACTCCGGGAGTTTGTGATGGACAGGGAAGCCTGGTGTGCTGCAGTCCATGGGGTCACAAAGAGTTGGACACAACTGAGCAACTGAACTGAACTAAAAAATTTCCCTCTATAAAGATGGATGAATGTGGCCAACCTTTGTACCCATGATACAGAAACAAAACCTGTAGAATGAATCAAGGAGGTGACCCAGGAAGAAAACAAATGTCTTGATTTAGGAAGATATAACTCTGCTCACCAGGCTGTGTATACCAGTCTGCTTTCAGAAATGTTGACTGAGTGAGAACCCTCTGAAAAGGTCAAAATCCTCAACCTTAGTAGCTGGCTTTGCTATTTGAGATGTGACACAGACTTGCCCCTCCCCGCCACCCCAGATGGATTAGGGGAGAGGATAGCTTGTGGGAAAGGGTGCTACCAGGTTAGGCCCCTTGCAAGGAAGGTGGAGGGCCTCCCAGGCAGATTTCCAGTTCTAGATGCTTCCCAGGTGGTTGCTTATTTTTATGCTAAATGGTTCACTGAGGGCAAAAGTGGATATTTTTTTTAACAGTCTTCAAGGAGTAGAAAACGCATCTTTGATTTTCATTAAATCTTGTAATTTACATCAGTCTGGATGCATTTACCTCTTTCTCTCCACCACTACTCTCCCGCCCCCTGTCTCTTTCCTCTTCCCCATCTTGCTCCTCTTCCTCTTCTTTCTTCTTTCTGGTATTGTTTAAATAAAGTACAGCAACTCAATACATGAGTACTTACCAGATATTAACAGGGATGTTTATTAGCAAATCCAATTATAAGATGAAATTAAATCCTGAGAGAGAAGAAAGAAAAACAAAACAAAACAAAAATAAATAAATCCTGAGAGAGTGAGGGACAGGGAGGCCAGGCATGCTGCAGTTCATGGGGTGGCAAAGCGTTGGATTTGACTTAGCGACTGAACAACAACAAAATCCTAATAAAGTTTTAAAAAACCTGTGTGTGCTCAGTCGTATCCAACTCTTTGCCACCCTATGGTCTGTAGCCAGCCAGGCTTCTCTGTCCGTGGGATTATCCAGGCAAGAATCCTGGAGTGGGTTCCCATTTCCTTCTCCAGCAGACCTTCCCGACCCAGGGATCAAACCTGTCTTGTTTCCTGGGGCCCCTGCACTGAGCAACCTGGAAAGCTCCCAAAAAGCCTGTAATAAATTTGATTAATGACAAGAATCATTGTTTAAAATCTGAATTCATAGATAGATTACCATGATATCTTGAAAGGAATTTATGTTGATGAATTGGCTATTTTAAATGTTAATTAAATGTATAAAATGCAATAATAAGTGGGACTAAGTTATGATTTTTAAAAGATAAATCAAAACTGTTGTTTTTTTAGTACTTCTGTATGTTAAAGATAATCTATTTTTCTGTCTTGCATATTCTCATTTTCCTCCATTCCTGTCAAAAATTCCTAAAAGCCCCTTTAAAATTGGTCATCTAATGATTTTGGCTTTTCCTCCTTTTAAATATGTTTTTTTTTTTTTTTCAAAACATCAGCCATGAGGCTAAAGGGAGGTGAGTCAGTTATAATAAGGCAGCTTCAGTAATTAAATTATTGTGCTGCCGCCTCTTGAGTTGTAATTTGAAGGGATGAAAGCTTAATTTTTCCATCAACGATGTCAGTTTCATCCAAGCTGTTCTTCAGAGTGCATTAAAAAATTACATGTTTAAAGCAATCAGGAGAAAACAGAATTTACACCCCTTATCACAATAGCATGCATAGATTGTAAGTGTATGGACCATTTTTGCTCTAGAAAACTAAGTCCATTCAAAACATATTCATAAGTAATCAGGGAAACAGAGCAGTACAGATGTAAAAATACTAGTTGTGAGCTTAAGGCAGAAACGTATCTAACAAATTAGAGTAAATAGCAGCCCAACTGTCCTCACCGAGGTTTATCTGTTCAACCTAGCAAGGAAGGAAAGTTAGCATTAATTGGTGAGTTCCAAGGTCTCTCAAAGGAAAAGGCACTTACAGCAATTAAGTCAGACATGGAAAAAACAGCTCTGCATTGAAAGCTGACAGCAGGACTCGGGCACAATATCTGCAATGAGTGAGCGGCTGAGGATTTTAATGGATGGAGGCTTGGAGACTAATGGACAATTAATGTAAAACAGATGACTTCCCTTGGAGATGACAGTCTTTTGAAAGGCGCTTTACCTGCTGCTCAAACAAATGTGGCTAACTTGAAATGATAAAAGGAACAGTAGCTGGGCTAGATGGGGTACGAATGGCCCTGCTTTCTCCTTGAATATCGTCAAAAACCAGGTCAGGAATTTAACAGTTTCCTGCAGCTGGCGGTGCAAGCCCCTCCCGCCGTTCTAGAGGGGTCCTGGAATGGCTGTGTTTCTTAAGCCATTTTCCACAGAGCTGCCCTGCGGGTTCACCTTGTTTTACAGGGGAAAGAAGACAGCATACATCATGGTGTTACAGCCTAGTTTTTATTTATTTTATAAGTATAGTTACTTTACGATGTTATGTTCATTTCAGGTATACAGCATAAGGGATTCAGTTATATATGTATATATATGATTTCACATTCTTTTCCAATTTAGGTTATTACAATAGATTGAGTATAGTTCCCTGTGCTAAACAGTAGGTCCTTGATGTTTACCTCTTTTATACACAGTAGTGTGTACATGTAAATGCTGAATGTAATTTATCCCCCCTCCGCACCCCCTTTGATAAATGTAAGTTTCTTTTCTGTGTCTGTGAGTCTAATTCTGTTTTGCAAATAAGTTCATTAAAAGCCTAGCTTTTAAAATGACCACAAACCACCCCAGCACAAGAATTGCGGTAAATACATTTGAAACCTCTCAGAGACTTTGGAGCATGGTTTCTTCCTGGTTCAGTTATCTTAGTTGTATTTACTGAAGTCCAAAAGCCAGGGTCCTCCAAGTTTGAGCTTTATAACCACATAATTTACCCTCCTATTAAGTGGTCAGGTACCAAAAGCATATACTGAAATCAATTGCTTGGAAAGAGAAATCCGTTCTCTATAGAAACAATTCTGCAAAGATATTTAAATTGCCATGTGATCCCCCAAAGCCTTTTTAGTTTATAATGGGCTTAACTCACATTACCTGAGCACTGGGTTCCAAGGAAAACAGCGTGGGTGCTTTTTCCTCTTTCTTAGTGGGAAATGGAAATGGACTAGCCTATAATTTTGAGATACAAGCTAATCCTCAAAAATTTTTAACTTCTTATGTCCCTGTGTTCAACCTTTAGGAAATCAGTGCCTTTGGGTAATTTAAATCACTAGGTATTGCACCCTAATCCCTACTCCAAATGTACCTATTTTAGTAATTCTCCACTCATTCCCCTCTAATTTTTCTTTCATTTACTCAGGAAAGTATATCTCAACTAGAAAAAATTTTTTTCAACTAAAAATTAAAGAAAAGCAACCTCTATGGGCTGATTTACACTCATGGGTGAGGTCCAAACACTCTCAGAAGTCTTTGCAAAACCAAACTGCTTCTAATATCACATGCATCTCTAATTGGCAGAATTTCTGTGAGAAAAGTCAAGTGAAAATGTCAGGTAGTTGAGTAATTCCATTTCTAAATATCTAACTTGAAAATATCTACATTAGCAGGAGAAATGGACAAGGATATTTGTTGATGTGGGGGAAGGTAGAATCCATGTGAAATTCAACAGGAAAATGCCTAAAGTGTAATATATTCATGATGCAACATTATGCAGCAATTGTGTGCATGCTTTAGAAAATTAGGAAAAGTCATCTGTTTTTCACAGCCTGACTGAATTTCAGCTTCCAGTGTTGGGCAGGGCAAGATTTGCAAAGCTGTTGGTAGAAGCCCAGTTCCTCCTGATATGGACCAGGGTTCTGGATCTCCCTCAATCAAAAGAAACTGACTAGAGTCCAGTAAAGAAATTCAGGCAAGGCTTTACAGGGACCCCTGCAGAGGAGAGCGAGATCAAACAACACGTTCCCTTGCTAGCTTGCTCCCTAAGGGGGACAAGCTTGTTTCTTATATGGGGTCAGCGTAGGGATAAGTCCAGTAGTTGGGCCAGAAAGGTGACAGGTGTTTTGCCCACTCCTCTGCTGGCCGTGTGTGCAGGGGGCACGCTCATTACCCTGCTTTTGCTCCCAAGACCCTGTTTTTGCTCCCAAGACCCTGTTTTTGCTCCCAGCTCTTCAGAAATGGCAGTTGAGTTTTTGGTCTTTTTGTACCTTTTGTCCATAATTTGCTCCAACTGCACATGCACACGCTTGTTTTTAGTCCCATAAAGTTTCTCTGTATTTTGTTGCTGGAGGAGAGGTTCGTCCAGGAGCAAGCACTGCAGTAAAGGGTCCCAGGTCCCAACCTGCCTTAGGAAAGAACTTGGCAGGGGCAGAACTTAGTTTTGGGTTTCAAATACTAATGTGGATTATGTGTCATAAGTCAGAAATTTGTGTAGTGGGTGTGGCATTGACTCAAAGTTTGGTAAGTAAGAAATAGCTAATTGCTTTCTTCAAATCAAGTTAAATCTGACTGCCATTCCCTATACCACCGAATTTGTAAGAGTAGAACAAACCTGACTCCATATTGGATCTATTCCTTTAGCTCTGACTCTTGTGCTCTGTTGCCTGTGCTTAGTCATGCTGACTCTGCACCTTCTGTAAAAGTATGTTGCCTATACCCTGATAATATACATGTTAGAAAGGTATAACTTTTTTCCATGCATACAGAGAAGAAAAGTTGCAGAGCAGAGAATAACGTTTGTCTTGTTGGAGGTTTATAGGAACATTGTGACCAGACCTACATGGACAGTTGAAAGAACAAAGGATTCCAGGATCAAGAATTCTGCAACAATAAACCATACCCTCTCCCCTTTAGTATAAATGAAGTGTGAATTCTGACTCAAGTGAAGTGGTTCTTTGGGACAGTAGTCCACCGTATTCTCAGTCTGCTGGCTTTCCCAATGAAGTTGCTACTCTTTGTCCCAACACCGTGCCTCTTGATGTGTTGGCCAGTTGTGAGGGGAGCAGTATGAGCTTGGGGTTGGTGACAAAATGCAAGCAATTCAGCTCTGTGTCCTCTTCCTCCCAGGGTTATTTGGTGCCCAGACAATAAACAAGTTTCTCAGGCTGTCATGGGTGCTCTGGATCATCACTGTCCAAGGATAATCCAGGAAGTTGGCTCACCTGGTTCTGGACAAAGGAGTTTCCCATCAAGCCCCATTCTCTCTGAGCTCAGCCCAGCCCTGGTGCAAGGCTGGGGAAACGGCACTGATCCTCAAGGGGTTCAGGATCTGCAGACCTTCGTGTTTCTCCTGAGCTTTGGGAATGTCCTGTCCCTCAGTTCCAAGAGGTCCCACGTTCTCTCAATAGACACCTTCACATACACGTACACTCCCTAGCACTATTCATTTCAGTCGCTCAGTCGTGTCCGACTCTCTGCGATCCCATGGACTGCAGCACACCAGGCCTGCCTGTCTATCACCAACTCCCGGAGCCTACTCAAACTCATGTCCATCGAGTCGGTGATGCCATTCAACCATCTCATCCTCTGTCGTCCCCTTCTCCTCCTACCTTCAATCTTTCCCAGCATCAGGGTCTTTTCAAATGAGTCAGCTCTTTGCAACAGGTGGCCAAAATATTGGAGTTTCAGCTTCAGCATCAGTCCTTCCAATGAATATTGAGGACTGATTTCCTTTAGGATTGACTGGGTGTATTTCCTTTGCAGTCCAAGGGACCCTCAAGAGTCTTATCCAACACTACAGTTCAAAAGCATCAATTCTTCAGCACTCAGCCTTCTTTATGGTCCAACTCTCACATCCATACATAACTACTGGAAAAACCATAGCTTTGACTAGATGGATCTTTGTTGGCGAAGTAATGTCTCTGTTTCTTAATATTCTGTCTAGGTTGATCATAACTTTTCTTCCAGGGAGTAAGTGTCTTTTAATTTCATGGTTGTGGTCATTATCTGTAGTGATTTTTGAGCCCCAAAATATAAAGATCCTCACTGTTTCCATTGTTTCCCCATCTATTTATCATAAAGTGATAGGACTGGATGGCACGATCTTAGTTTTCTGAATGTTGAGTTTTAAGCCAACTTTTTCACCCTCCTCTTTCACTTTCATCAAGAGGCTCTTTAGTTCTTCTTCACCATAAGGGTGGTGTCATCTGCGTATCTGAGGTTATTGATATTTCTCCCGGCAATCTTGATTCCAGCCTGTGCTTCTTCCAGTCCAGCGTTTCTCGTGATGTACTCTGCATATAAGTTAAATAAGCAGGATGACAATGTCCAGCCTTGACGTACTCCTTTCCCTATTTGGAACCAGTCTGTTGTTCCATGTCCAGTTCCAACTGTTGCTTCCTGACCTGCATACAGATTTCTCAAGAGGCAGGTCAGGTGGCCTGATATTCCCATCTCTTGAAGAATTTTCCACAGTTTGTTTTTATCCACACTGTCAAAGGCTTTGGCATAGTCAATAAAGCAGAAGTAGATGTTTTTCTTAAACTCTCTTGCTTTTTTGATGATCCAGCGGATATTGGCAATTTGATCTCTGGCTCCTCTTCCTTTTCTAAATCCAGCTTGAACATCTGAAAGTTCATGGTTCATGTATTGTTGAAGCTTGGCTTGGAGAATTTTGAGCATTTTACTTTGCTAGTGTGTGAGATGAGTACAATTGTGCGGTAGTTTGAACCTTTTGGGCATTGCCTTTCTTTGGGATTGTAATGAAAACTGACATTTTCCAGTCCTGTGGTCACTGCTAAGTGTTCCAAATTTGCTGGCATATTGAGTGCAGCACTTTCACAGCATCATTTTTTAGGATTTGAGATAGCGCAACTGGAATTCCATCACCTCCACTAGCTTTGTTCATAGTGATGCTTCCTAAGGCCCACTTGACTTCGAATTACCGGATGTCTGGCTCTAGGTGAGTGATCACACCATTGTGGTTATCTGAGTCATGAAGATCTTTTTTCTATTCTTTTGAAGATCTTCTGTGTATTCTTGCCACCTCTTCTTAATATCTTCTGCTTCTGTTAGGTCCATACCATTTCTATCCTTTATTGTGCCCATCTTTGCATGAAATTCCTGTGAGATCTCTAGTCTTTCCCATTCTATTGTTTTCCTCTATTTCTTTGCACTGACCACTGATGAAGGCTTTCTTATCTCTCCTTGCTATTCTTTGGAACTCTGCATTCAGATGGGTATATCTTTCCTTTTCTCCTTTGCCTTTAGCTTCTCTTCTTTTCTCAGCTATTTGTAAGGACTCTGCAGACAACCATTTTACCTTTTTGTATTTCTTTTTCTTGGGGATGGCCTTGATCACTGCCTCCTGTACAATGTCACAAACCTCCATCCATAGTTCTTCAGGCACTCTATCTATCAGATCTAATCCCTTGAATCTATTTGTTACTTCCACTGTATAATCGTAAGGGATTTGACTTAGATCATACCTGAATGGTAGTGGTTTTCCCTACTTTCTTCAATTTAAGTCTAAATTTTGCAATAATGTGTTCATGATCTGAGCTACAGTAAGCTTCCTAGCACTATACTCTAAAGACACTCAAGTTTCAGACTTCAGAAAGAAAATGGGCTGCAGGGGAGAGAGATTACCTTAACACAGTTGCTCTCAACATGTGGTCCTGGCCTGCAGCATCTAATATTCAAGGGAGGCTCATGGTTAGGAATGCCAATTCCTGGTCTCCACCCCAGACTTGTTGAATCAGAAACCCTGGGAATGGGGCCCAGCATGCTGTGTCTTAAGCCCTCATGGGTCCAGAAAGTAACTGGGCTTTCTTTTCCAACCTCACAATAAGTACCCAGAAGCAAGAGACTGTCAAGTCCTAGCCCCTTGTTTAAGTGGGGGAGGAAAAATGGAGAGGTTAACACAAAACAACTCTCATTTTTTCAGGTACTTCTACAGCAACAAATAAAATAAATACTGATGACAAACTGTGATGTCAACGGAGTGACCTCAGTTCAGGCAGACAAAACTGGAGTCAGGCAGCCATTAAAGACTTGGTCTCAGACTCATCTCTGCATGAATGGGAACTTGTACTTTCTTTGAATTAAACCAGACCCAAGGATACCAGCAGCTATAGTCAGAACAAAACCTGAGGCCTTATGGTCTCAAGGTCTCCTCTTATAAATAATTTCAGACCCCAACAAATCCCTAACTAAGAAGCACCCTTACTTCTTGCCACCTCCAGTGATAATTCTTGATAAACAACTCATGTAACCATAACCTTGCATACCTCCCCCACTCCATGGTGTAGTTCAGCAGAACACAACTCAAATGTGTCTTGAATCTTTTTAAAAATATTTATTTATTTATTTATTTTATTTACTTTTTTGACTGTGCCAGGTCTTAGTTGAAGCATGTGAAATCTTAGTTGTGACATGTGGGATCTAGCTTCTGGATTGGTGATCAAACCCTGGGCACGCTGCACTGGGAGCATGGAGTCTTACCCACTGGGCCACCAAGGAAGGTCCTGCTTCTTGAGTCTGTGTCTTCTGGGATATAGTCCTGAAAAACCCCAAATAAACACCTTTCCGCTTCAATCAGGTCCTCATTTCTGAAATTTTGGTTAATGATACCTTAGTTAATTCTCTCTCCCCTTTTATGAGGCACTGCAAAGCACAGTCTGGTTTCATAAAGAAGGGAGGAAACCTGAGAACACGTCTGATCCACACCTCACCAACAAATCCTCACCCCCACCTGCCAGGTTTAAGAATTCAAGAGGCTTTATCCTGAAAAAGAAGCATGCAGAGAAATAAAGGTCAAGTGTTCAGTCGAGGCTGTTCCACATCTCCATGGAATGCAGAAATGTGTGAACACTCTTAGAATTTCAATTGGGTCTACCTTTTGCAAGGATTTTTACACTAACATGGACCCAGCACATAACTCCTTGTAGTAAAAAAATGGTCTGTATTAAAAATGCAATATCCTCCTCCAATATATATACCAGATAAATGCTCACTTTTATCACATCATCTTATTTCAACCTTGCTATAAGGTTTGATTCAAGAAAAAGTGGAGGGTTGTGATTTTCGTTTTTAAGCCCAATTAAATGTCACCATTTCCCAATTTCTCCTGCTGCCCCAGATACTTCCAACATATTTCAGACCTGAAATTTTCTGAACTCCTTCTTCTTTTCCCAAGTCATTTTAAGAAGAGGTCATTAAAGCATAATTACGTGACTGGAAAATACTTTTGAAGTCAGCTCAGTGTGACTTTTTTTAATAGCAAGTTTTCTGAATTGCAGGCCTCCTCGGTGGATTTTCCGAGCTGGGTATAACTCGAGAGCATCTCTGCGGGCCCATTAGTTACCTTACAGAATTACATGAACTGTTTTAGGCCTCCCAAGGTAGCAAAGACTTAGCAATAAATGAATGCATTATGCTTCACACCATCATATTTTTAGACAGTATATACTAACAACCAAGACTGTTGAGCAGTTTTTGGCTTCTGAGATTATTGCTGTGAAATACAAGGTTTACTCTTTACAGAAACGAACAAACAAAAATGTTTAAAGCCAAATGGAGAATCAGCCTCCAAATTTCATTCGAGTTGATCCAGGCCAGAGAGCAATGCAGACCTTGATCAAGGTCACAACAGTTTCAGGGCAGCAGCAACTGTATTCACAGTCCCCACTGTGAGTCCTCCAACTGCTTATCAGCGTTTCAGCCAGTTCTTTTTCCCTAAAAAACCAGTTCATTACCTTCCAGCACACGACTGCCACCTACTGGTGACGATGGTCATTGCTGCCTGTGCAAAGCCGGAACTCTCACTGGCCAGAAAGGAAACAGATCAAGAATGACTTATATGTGAATATAACAAAAAAGAAGCGGACTTAACAGATGTAAACAACAAACGCGGTTACCAAACAATGGGGAGAGGGGCAGGGCAATATAGGGGCGGGGGAGGAGGGGGAGGTACAAGCTATTGGGTTTAAGATAGGCTCGAGGATGTATTGTACAACCTGGGGAATATAAAGCCAATATTTTCTTATAACTGTACATGGAAAGTAACCTTTAAAAATCATATTTAGAAGTTAAAATAAAACTTAAAAAACTTCATGAAGGAGAGAAAAGAATTCGTCTTCAAAATGCTTTGAGTCGCTTTACTTAAACGTCATCTTATGTGATCCTTTCAACACTATGAAATGAGAATTTTTCTCCATGAGGACATCAGGTGCAGGTGAAGAAACTTACCCACGGAAGAATCAAGTTCACACAGACTTGCTCTAGCTGGCAATAGCTGCACCCGCTCCCGCGCCCCCACTTCCAGCCCCCACGCCCGCCCCGCGGGCTGAGTCCTGGTCCTCTAACTTTGATCTGCTTGGGGCTGGGGTCTCCCACCTCTTTCCAGTCTTCTCTTAACGGGGACTACTCCCCGGGATGCATACTCCCTGGGATCCAGCGATAGGCTTAGGGAAAGCCAATCAGATCCTCTGACCCTTTTTGCCAGCCCGGGTGAGGGAGTAACACGTGCTCTTTTCCACTCGCGCAGCCAGTGGTGTGAACAGCGCAGGCTGGAAGCCGCCCTGGCTCTGCCCAGCGGAGCCCAACATCCTAGGCCGCCACGGTGCAAGAAAAGCTGAGCGACGTCGCAGACCTGAACCAGTGACAGCGCTGTGCCCCCAATTCCACTGTGCTTGGACCCAGCTCTGCTCTTGGGTGTTTCAGTTCCGAGAGCCAACAAATGCCTCTTTAAGGATTAAATGCCTTTTTGAGATGACTTTTCCTGAATCTTGTCCTGAAAAGTCCTAATACCGAGGGTTTGCCCCTTTCTCCTTTCCTTCTCCTTTCCTGCTTTCAATTTTCAACAAATTAATGCTTGTATTGGGCCTGTGCTTACAAGACACGAGTCCATTTTCCAATACCTGTTTATCCTTGCATTCACAGTACATAAGTAAAAATGTCATTTGGATATAAACATAATTTTAAAACTGAAGTAGAAAAAAAATTAAAAAAAAAATAAAACTGAAGTAGAGTTGATTTATAATATTGTATTAGTTTCAGATGTACAATATAGTGATTCAAGAAGTTTATAGGTTGTACTCCATTTAAAGTTGTTATAAAATGTTGGCTATATTCCCTGCACTGTAGTATATGTCCTGGAGCTCATTTATTTTATACAGAGTAGTTTGTACCTTTTAATCCCCTACCTTTTATCTTGCCCCTCTCCACTTCCCTCTATCCTAGGTAACCACTAATTTTTTCTCTGTGAGTGTTTCTGTGAACATAATTTTAAGTTTTTACATAAATTAAAAACCATGAAATAACTTAAAAATCTTTTATTTTTCCTCCTAAATATCAGGTTCTCAAGAACAACCAGGAGGTCTACAATCTAACGTAGTTAGTTCTTTCATTAAGGCACAAATTGATTAAAGCTTTGGGGTTTGTGAGGGAGACTAACCATCTGTCTAGGATTCATGCCATCAAGGCTTAGATGAGTGTAGACGTTTTTCTCAAAGGAGACATATTCCCTATGTCAAAATATCATACATTTATTTAAAGTAAGGTCAAGACATAAATACCTCGGGAAATGTAAAGCTATGTACAAATCAGTATGTTTAACAATGTTATTTATTTTTAGTTGATAGGAGAAACTAACTTTTGTTAAAATTATACCTCTCATTTTTAACTCATTATATAATCTCTTTGTTAATGTTCAGATAAAAATTTATTGCATGCAATTTTCTCAACCAGAGAACTTCTTGGGTGGTAAATTGTTGAAAATGTCAATGATAAAATAAATTAACTTGATCCCAGAAGACAGTATGATGCTCATAGCATTGCTTTCCCAATGTTATTGACTGACTAACAATTTTTGGAAACTGTCTTCTGATTGGTTAGTGATGGGCTGATGGCTGCCTAAAGCACTTCTGCTTAAATAGAATTATCTACCAAAGATGTTTTGGCTACAGCAAAGGGAGTTTGGCGGATTTGCTTTTTATTATTTGAGGCTGCTATATCCATGAGAGAAAGGTATTTTGCAAGTAATGTTTGGAGCCATGAATAAACATTGGAGTTAAGTGCTACTGATTTTACTGATTTATTTCAACAGTGTTTTAAAACTTCTTTAAAAATTGTTGACCAAGACAGTTTCCACTTGCTGGCTCCTCCCCTCCCCACATGGCGCCTGATTTTCACTCTGCTCTTCAAGGAACCTCAGGAGCAGATGGAATAGGGCCAAGTAAGGGTCCCTCTCCCACCATCCCCACTCAGTTCCTCCGCCAGCTCCTCCCACTCAATGAGAGTGACTGCTTTAAACTCTGTTTTTATGTATAGTGCTTTATTGAAAGGTTTTCACTCATTCAACAACTGTGTCTTGAAAACCAACTATCTCCCAAGCATCAAGTTGAGACACTGTGATACTCCCTAAACAAGAAACTCTACCTTATCTTTATGTTCAGGGGGGAGGGGCATGAGGGTACAAACAACACACCATTAACAAGAGAATAAATAAAATAATACTGATAGGAGCATGATAAAGAGAATAATGTGATCACGTGATGGAGGGTGGCTGGAGGAGTCAAGCATCATTAGAAAAGGTGGTGAGGAAAGGCCTTGCAGAGACAGTGATTCTTGGAATGGTGTATTTGTGTCATTAGAAGATTTTAAACAGAATTGTGATAAAGCCCAATTAAAAAATATCATTTTTGTATGTTTGGTAGAAGGAGACAGAGACAGAGAGTAAAAGCAGAAGGATCATTGGGAAGCCCCTGGGATCATCCCATCAACACACTGGTTTGGATATGAAGTAAAGAAAGGAATCAAGGATGACTCCTAGGTTTTTCCTTTAGAGCAGGTGGATGAATGGTGATGCCCTTTACTAAGATAGGAAAGATAGGACTTCCCTGGTAGTCCAGTGGTTAAGAATCTGCCTGCCAATGCAGCGGACACTGGGTTCAATCCCTGGTTTAGGAACTAAGATCCCACATGCCACAGGGCAACTAAGCCCGCACGGCACAACTACCGAAGCCCACACACCCTCGATCCCGTGCTCTGCAGCAAGAGAAGCCGCTACAATGAGGAGCCCACACATCACAGCTAGAGACTAGCCCCTGCTTGCTTGCCGCAACTAGAGAAAGCAACAGTCTGTGCACAGCAGTAAAGACCCAGGGAAGCCAAAAATAAACAAATAAACAGATTACCATTTAAAAGCAAGATAGGAAAGATAGGAGGAAAACCAAGTGTGAGCAGAGACTATAGAAAGAAAGCTTTATTTTGGATAGTTCTGATTTAAAACCTCTCTTAAATATTCAGGCTAAGATGCAAAGTCAGCCGTTTTCTCTGGAGTCAGGAGCTCAAAGAAGAGGTCAGGCTCTAAAGATCTAACTTTGAGAGTTGTGGATGATGCAAAGAGATCACCAAGAAGTGGACCCAAGACCCTGTTCCAGGAACTCAAGGGATTCAATTTGGCAGAGAAAAGAAAGACAAGGCAGAAAAGGTGATGGATTCTTTTGCAAAAAGAAAAACCTAACACCCCCCCCCCCCCACCAGAAGGAAAGAAGAAATCTGCACCAATTGCTATGGATATCCCCAAGAATATTCCAAAATCCCTGGTTAATCAGAGCAGGAAATCTTGGCCAGAAATTCAGGAAGAAAACCGGGGGAATTCAATGAATTCTGCTACTTTTTAAAAACCTACAAAGAGGGACTTCCCTGGCAGTACAGTGGATAAGAATCTTTCTGCCAGTGGAGGCGACATGGGTTCGATCTCTGGTCCAGGAAGATCCCACATGCCTCAGAGCATCTAAGCCCATGTGCCGCAACTACTGAGCCCCTGCTCTAGGGCCCGTGAGCCGCACCTACTGAATTCCGGTGCTGCAGCTACTGAATCATGCGACCAAAGCCTGTGCCCCACAACAAGAGAAGCCAGCACAACGAGAAGCCCACACACCGCAATGAATAGCCCCTGCTCACAGCGATAGCTCAGTTGGTAAAGAACCCGCCTGCAATGCAGGAGACCCCTATTCAATTCCTGGGTTGGAAAGATCCAATGGAGAAGGGATAGGCTACCCACTCCAGTATTCTTGGGCTTCCCTGGTGGCTCAGCTGGTAAAGAATCTGCCTGCAATGCAGGAGACCTGGATTTGATCCCTGGGTTGGGAAGATCCACTGGAGAAGGGAAAGGCTACCCACTCCAGTATTCTGGCCTGGAGACTTCCATGGACTGGGTAGTCCATGGGGTCACAAAGAGTTGGACACGACTGAGCGACTTTCACATACATACACAGCAACCAATGAAAGCCCATGTGCAGCAACAAGAACTCCGTGCAACCAAAACATACAAATAAAAAAATTTAAAGAATTTTTTAAAGTCTACAAAGATTATAATAAGTAATTTAGGGTGACTAATACCATTCCTTATGTGCCATACTTTGGGGACAAAATACCTTACCTTGGGGGAAATTGCCCTAATCTTGGGTACCACAGTTAAGATCCTGTTATTTATATTCATATGGTCATTGTTCCCAAAGAATGTCCCAATACCAGGCTGACTCAGATCAGAACGTGCTAGTCTTTGCTACTCTTTTCAGATCAACTCCTCTTTTATGCCGAACTAGGATTTCTATAATGAGCACAGATTTCCAGTCCAGGGGACCCTATGGTTAGTTTTCCTTCAAGAGTCCTTCCCAACTTTCCTGGCACCAAAGCTCAACTAGAATCATTGGCCATCCACAAGGTAAAGTTTGATAATGCTGGACCACAGCAGATAAAGAACAGATTTCTCCATTCTTTTGTCCCCAGGAAGTTCTTTTGACCAAAGAAATTTCTCCAGACACTAGATCTGTATCCTAAGGGGTATTATTTCTTCTTCTTCTTTTTTAATCTTTATTTATTTCTGGCCTCACTGGACTTTTGTTGCTCTGGGCGGGCTTTCTCTAGTGGCAGTGCATTGGCTTCTTATTGTGGTGACTTCTCTTGCTGTGGAGCACAGATTCTAGGCTAGTGGGCTTCAGTGGTTGTGGCTCCAAAGCATGGGCTCAGGAGCTGGGGTGCATAGACCCAGCCACTCAGCAGCATGTGGGACCTTCCCGGACCAAGGATCTAACCTACGCCTCTTGCGATGGCAGGCAGATTCTTAACCATTGGACCACCAGGGAAGTTTAGGGTATTATTTCTAATCAGATGTGGTCTGGCCACAGAGTATTTTATTGCACCCTTTCCTTACGTTAGTGGAAACTATTTTTCCTAATGCCTACTTTCCTCTCCTGTTTCAACTCCTTTCTCTGTGCACGCTCAGTCATGTCTGACTTTTTGCAACTCCATGAACTGTAGCCCACCAGGCTCCTCTGTCCATGGAATTTTCCAGACAAGAATACTGGAGTGGGTTACCATTTCCTGCTTCAGGGAATCTTCCCAATCCAGGGATCAAACTCATGTCTCTTTTGTCTCCTGAATTGGCAGGTAAAATCACTATTGTGTGGTCTATTTATTTGGTCTTATATATATTTTTTAGCATTTTTGGTGATTTAAAATGCCCCCAAGTATAGTGCTAAAGTGCTGACTAGTGTACCTAAACACTAGAAGGCTGTGGTGTGTGTCATGGAGAAGATATGTGTGGTAGATAAGCTTCCTTCAGGCATCAGTTAAAGTGATGTCAGCTGCAAGTTCAATGTTAATAGATTAACAATGTATGTTTAATAACTTACCTTTAAATAGAAATGTACATAAAAGAAAGATATGTAGTGATCAGTTAATGAAAATGTTGTGACCAGAGGCTCTTAGGAACCTTACTCTGTATTTACCCTAGGAGCAATTGTTTAATATTCACTAAGTCTGTTTTTTGCAGTGACTGTAGAACTACCATGAGTAATGAGAATCATCTATATTTACATCATCAAGGGGACATCACTCAAGTGACTTCCCTTCCTAAAGGAAGACACCTACATCAAGGTGACCAAGATCTCTGTAGGCAGAAAAGTGTAAGGTAGACTTCAAATGGCAGATCTTCTTCCTTTGAAAAGACAAAAACAAAACAACAGCAAAGAGGAAAACAAAGCATTTTAAAGTGTTGCTTCACCAGTCCTCATTCCCCACCTCAGTGTGTATATGTATATATAAGGAGAGCCCCTTGGACTGCAAGGAGATACAACCAGTCCATCCTGAAGGAGATGAGTCCTGGGTGTTCACTGGAAGGACTGATGCTGAAGCTGAAACTCCAGTACTTTGGCCACCTCATGCAAAGAGTTGACTCATTGGAAAAGACCCTGATGCTGGGAGGGATTGGGGGCAGGAGGAGAAGGGGACGGCAGAGGATGAGATGGCTGGATGGCATCACCAACTCGATGGGTATGAGTCTGAGTAAACTCCAGGAGTTGGTGATGGACAGGGAGGCCTTGCGTGCTGCAGTTCATGGGGTCGCAAAGAGTCGGACACGACTGAGCGACCGAACTGAACTGAACTGAAGAAATATATATATATATATACATGTAACATATATTACATATGCAACATATAAAACATATACACGTGTAAAATATATATATATAAATGAAAAAATACATACCAACTGTACAATAAAATTAACATGTTGTGGAAAGCACTTGGAGCAAATCCTGGAAGATCATATAAATGTCAGTGCAATATGTTCAAATAAATTGCACAAACACAGAGATCATACTAATATTATTAAGAATTACAGCTAAACGTGTGTGTGTCTGTGTTAGTTGCTCAGTTGTGTCCGATTCTTTGCACCCCATGGACTGTAGCCTGCCAGGCTCCTCTGTCTATGGAATTTTCCAGGCAAGAATACTGGAGCCATTCCCATCTCCAGAGGATTTTCCTGATCCAGGGATTGAATCTGGGTCTCCTGCTTTGCAAGTGGATTCTTTATTGTCTTAACTACCAGGGAAGCCCAACTAAACATATATCAATTATTAATATATCACTTCACTCCTCCCTCACATGATTATGTGAAACATTTTCTCAGAATGAGATATAGAAAAGTTTATATTTTCCATTTCTTCCTTGGAATATTATTAGGAGATTGCTGATAATAGTACAAACACATGATAGATTATTATCTAACTATTCATAGTCAAGTTTTAGAAGAATACTTAATATGTAATTATGTGGATCTACAATGAATCTACAAAGTTGTACAAATACTATGATCACAATTTTAAAAGATTATCTAATGCTACAAATATAATGAGAAGACAATACTACAATATTTGAAGTTGTAAACTTCAGCTATGATATTATAGGTACTTTTTATATTCTTTATACTATTCTATATTTTCTACAATAAGGATATTACCTTATATAATGAAAAACTATCATTAATTATGATTTCTATACTTTCACACTGTTTTTTTATCATTCAAGCCTAAAAAAGTGCTCACGTATGCTTTTATATTAAAAAGCTACATTTTTCTCACTTAACATCTCAAAAAATTAACATTTCTTTAAGTGTTCCAAAATCTGAGTGAAACGCAACAAGTCATATGGTCAGGTCTCCATTCTTCTAAAAATGAATGGTAACATGGACAAGACTGTACAAATTGTACAAAAACTCTTATAGGTTTGGAAGCGTGATTTGATTTTTATGCAGAAAATATATCTTTCCAATGCTGGATGTCAAAATGAGCCTGCCTTCCTGGTATACCTTCCCTTTAGCAGAAGGCCCTCGAACTTTCAGGTGACAGGTGAATGCTGGCAATAACTAGCAAAGTAGAAAGCCTTCATAGCCTAAATCATAAATTATCGTATAAATTGAAAGGAATAAAAAATAAGCCGATCCCTCTAGAGAAAATAGGTTAGACTCAGATGGCATGAATCTATGCTCAATACCCAGAGCATGTACATGAGTGCTAAGCTGCTTCAGTCATGTCCAACTCTTTGGGGCCTCATGGACTGTAGCCCACCAGGCTCCTCTGTCCATGGGATTTTCCAGGCAAGAATACTGGAGTGGGTTGCCATTCCCTTCTCCAGGGGATCTTCCTGGCCCAGGTATTGAACCCATGTCTCTTATGTCTCCTGCATTGGCAGGCAGGTTCTTTACCACAAGCATCACCTGGGAAGCTCTCCCCAGAGCACACCCAGTAGCAAATGGCCTTTAGCAGTTATGTGAATGATGTAAATAGGATGAACAATGTTATTTTTAATAATAAAATAGCACATATTTTGGCATATGTTTGGAACTCAGAGTTGAGCCTCCTATGAAGCAATAAGATTCATAGTGAATGCTAAGTCTTTGCTTTCACACTAATTATAAATCCATTGATTTGTAATGGATCCTTAATATTAATCCCTTAAACTATATATTTTAAGACACTTTGGGTTCATTTTGAATTTTTAAAAATAAACATGGGCTAGTTTTCTCTATTTATAAACAGCTCATTTGAGACTTGTAAAGCCCATCAATTTGGGGCCATTGACTTGTATTTCTCTGCTGTCTTTCTTTTTTTTATTTTTATTTTTTATTTTTGGCTGCACCGCATGGCTTGTTGGCTCTTGGTCCCACACGGGGGATTGAACCCGGGATGCAGCAGTGAAAGCACTGAATCCTAACCACTAGACCACCAGGGAACTCCCCTCTCTGCTATCTTTCATTCCCATACGTGTTTTCTGCTTTTGTTCTCTTTGATGGTCTCCCTGTGTTGTATTTGTTTTGTTCTTCGGGGCTGCTTTAGTCCGATGGACACCCCAGAGAAAATTCTGACTCAGCAGACCTCTTCTAAAGGGTTGCAGAAGGTAAGTGAAGGCTACTCAGCCTTTGAGGACTGATAGTATGTGAAGCTATCAAGATGCTACTTGACAGGACCCAGCATCAACATGAAATGAGATCACGAAGCTATAGAACACAGCAGTGGTCCCACAGCCAGACTAGAGATGCAGATGTAGAGAATGGAGCTGTGGACACAGCAGGGGAAAGAGGGTGGGATGAATTGAGAGAGTAACACTGAAATATATACACCACCATGCGCAAAACGGATAGCTAGTGGGAAGCTGCTATATATCACAGAGGGCTCAGGTCGGTGCTCTGTGATGGTCTAGAGGGGTGGGATGGGGAGATGGGAGGGAGGTTCAAGAGGGAGGGGAAATATGTATACCTATGGCTGATGCATGGGTATGTACGGCAGCAACCCACTCAGTACTGCAAAGCAATTATCCCCCAGTTAATAATAGATAAATTTAATAAAAGTAAAAAAAAGGGAGGGGATATATGTATACCTATGGCTGATTCATGGTAATGTACGGCAGCAACCCACTCAATACTGCAAAGCAATTATCCCCCAATTAATAATAGATAACTTTAATAAGAGTAAAAAAGAGTAAAAAAGAGGGAGGGGATATATGTATTGTTGTTGTTCAGCCGCTCGGTCGTGTCCGACTCTTTGTGACCCCATAGACTGCCACACACCAGGCTTCCCTGCCCTTCACCATCTCCCGGAACTTGTTCAAACTCATGTCCATTGAGTCGGTGATGCCTTCCGACCGTCTTGTCCTCTGTCATCCCCTTATACTTCTGGCTAATTCACATTGTTCTTTGGCAGAAACGAACACAGCATTGTAAAGCAATTATCCTCCAGTTAAAATTTTTTAAAAATTAGAAAAAGCAAAAAATGGAACAAAGCCTAACTTAAACTTGCCATAATTTTAATAAATTTGTGGATGCCAAAGAAAGAAAGAAAGAAGTGGTCCACAGCTTCAGGCTGTGACCAGAGACCTGAAAGCTCCCTGACCTGCTCTCTCTTCCTTCCACAGTCTCAGCCTTTATCTGAGATCCGGGATCAAGGGTGGAAGAGTAGTTTGTGCTGTTCTTGCCGCTGATACTTATTTTCCAACCCTTTCAGAAAAGGTAACCCTCTTACCCAGCCTTCTCCATGACTGCGTAGCCACACATACCACACATAAATGAATCTCCCAGTTGGGAGTGTCTGTGCTGACCCTGGCGGATGTGTTGGTTGGGTGATAAACATCAGTATATGTCCTGACTTCTATGGGGCCACATGAAGAAGAGAAAACACAGATTCATGAACAAGCCCCATTCCTTCCTGTAAGACCCACCAGCGTTCTTGGCCTTCCCCGATCTACAGAAACTGATTCCAGACCAAACAAGAAATTCAGGCAAGGCTTTACTGGGGCCCCTGTTATGGCAGTGGGGGAGCGAGGATAAACAAGTCTCCCTTGCTCACTCCCCGAGAAGAGGGGGAGCTTGCTTCTTATGAGGCGAGGGTAAAGATGTGTCCAGGGGTCGGGCAGAGGGGTGGCTTAGGTGGTCTGACTCCCCTTTAGCGGTGTTGAGTGCAGGGCGCATGCGCAGTCCCTGCTTTTGACTCGAACACGTCCGGCTCTTTTTTTTTTTTTTTCCTTCCGGTTTTTGCTCCCCGCTCTTCAGAAATGGCAGTGGGTGGCGGGGGGCAGGGGTTGGGGGGTGTTGATCATTCTGTTTCTTGTCCAAAATTTGCCCCAACTGCACATGCGTGCGTTTTTAGTCCTTTAGGGTTTCTATTTTGTGTGTCCAGGTGCAAGCATTGCAGCAAAGGATTCCAGGTTCCACGTCCCAGCCTGTTTCACGCATCCTCAGCCTGCAACTAAGCTAAGTCATTTCCCTGGGGAAACTGAGAGTAGTTGTAGGCAGAAGCCAAATGCTCAGTGAGGTAGTGTATGTGCTGGATGTTCAGCTTTGCTTGAAAAAACTTTTATAAACCTTTCCAAACATCCACATGGACCTAAGTTTCTTATCTGCTAAAGGTTGACATCCAACTTTTCTCCCTCTCTTTTCATTTTATTTTAAAATAATTTTCTGAGGGTGGGATGTTTTGAAAGAACAGCATGTATATTATCTATGGTGAAACAGACCACCAGCCCAGGTGGGATGCATGAGTCAAGTGCTTGGGCCTGGTGCACTGGGGGGACCCTGAGGAGTCGGGTGGAGAGGGAGGTGGGAGGGGGGATCGGGATGGGGAATACGTGTAACTATATGGCTGATTCGTGTCAATGTATGACAAAACCCACTGAAATGTTGTGAAGTGATTGGCCTCCAACTAATAAAATAATATTAAAAAAAAAAAAAAGAAAAGTTGAAACCAAAAATAAATAAATAAATAAATAAAATAAAATAATTTTCTGGTGTTTTATTAGTATTCTGACATTTAATTATGAGTTGTTAGAATTATACTAGAAAGAAAACATCTCTGTTCAGACTTCAAGGACTAATACAATAATACCACTTGCTTCATTAAGTCTTGGGCATTATAACCTCACAGCACACCTGGAGAAGAACTAACAGATTCACTACAGTGATGGGTGGTCTCTGCTGAGATGATAAACAATGCCCCTTTATGTTTGAAGAGTCATTGATCATGCTGAGCCTATGAAAAGTGAAAAGGGGTAAAGTTATGGTTACTTTTGAAGGACTGAAGCAATGGTTTAAAAGATTGCTCAAGGAAAGACATATTTTAAAATGTGGGATTACTGTAGAGTTGTGCTGAATGCTAGGAACTTGGTAACTGGCAAACTGTTTTTACTTCTGTGTAAGACATGCTCTAGGAACAAATCACAGTTTGCTGAGGAGCTGCAAGGCAGTTTGATTAACTTTCTTTTCTAGGACAAAAGGCTACCATTTAACTTGACATCCGCAGGAAGCTATGCGAATTGAGTGATTCAGTCAATGATATTAATTCCATTTGAATTCCATTTGAGTTTATTGATTCCTTCATCTGGGAAATAAAAAATAAAAAAAATTAAAAAAAGAAGCAGGGAGCAGCTGTGGAGGCAGTAACCCAGGTCTTCCAGATTTTTGCTGTAAATCATGGGAAGGGATATGGTCTAAATTGCTCCCATTTGTAAATGCTTCTAGGCTGTTCTTAGAGTGAAAAATGGCTTATCTTCGAACTTCCTTTTTCTGTCCTTTGTTAAGCTAAGACAGAAGCCCAGTGGCTAGCAATAAAGAAAATTGTACTAAACATTTAGAAAACCTTTCTTTCCCAGGACATGAGCTACATGCAGATATGTTGAGCTTGTAATCAGTGTGAGCAGTGTTCTTCTTATCCGAGGGATGAGCTTTTGGACGAAGCAGACCTGGAATGCTTGCATTTGTTGGGAACTCATAGCTGTAGGGAAGACAGCTGTGATGAATGATTCCCCAGCACCCCAGGTCTGGGGAACAAGAAGTTCACTTGCATTTCTGTTTATAAAACAGAATATATCTGGCAATAAATAATGCCTTCAACCTTGATATTTTTTCTCAGACTAATTCCATTCATTAATCAAACTAAACCGTTATACTAAACCCCAAGGCTAATATGCTATAAAAAGTTCCTATCTATAGTGAGGACGGGTTGATTTGTGACTAAGATGGGGAAAAGAAGGATTATCTCATGTTTCTTTTATTTCCCCAAAGTTTGGTGTTTAAAACACATAAAATTTTTAATTTAATCCCCTCAATTCCTTGAGCTCGTTACATCTGATTGCTGTTCAGATAGCTTCTAGTATGCAAAGGGTCACTTGCTATGGTCTGAATGTGTGTGTCCCTCCAAATTTATACATAGAACCCCTAGGGGATGGTATCGGGGGGTGGGGTCTGATTTGGACCCCACCTAGGACATTATTTGGAGAAGGCAATGGCATCTCACTCCAGTATTCTTGTCTGGAAAATCCAATGGATGGAGGAGCCCAGTGGGCTGCAGTCCATGGGGTCACGAAGAGTCGGACATGACTGAGCGACTTCCCTTTCACTTTTCATTTTCACGCATTGGAGAAGGAAATGGCAACCCACTCCAGTGTTCTTGCCTGGAGAATCCCGGGGACGGGGGAGCCTGGTGGGCTGCCGTCTATGGGGTCCACAGAGTCGGACACGACTGAAGCGACTTAGCAGCAGCAGCAGCAGGACATGATTAGGTCGTGATTAGGTCATGAGAGCTCTACCTTCAAGAATGGGATCGGTGCCCTTGTAAAAGGGACTCCAAAGAGACTCCTTGCTCCCTTCCCCCATGGAAGAAAACAAAGAGAGTCTGCATCCCAGAAGTCCCTCTCTTGACCATGAAAATGACAGTTGCTCAGTCATGTCCAGCTCTTTGCCACCCCATGGACAATAGCCCACCAGGCTCCTCAATCCATGGGATTTCCTAGGCAAGAAAACTGGGAATGGGTAGCCATTCCCATCTCCAGGGGATCTTCCCGACTCAGGGATCTAACCTGGGTCTCCGGCATTGCAGGCAGATTCTTTACCATCTGAGCTACCAGGAAATCCCCCTTCAGTCATGATGATACCCTAATCTAGGACTTCCAGCCCCCAGAACTAAGAGAAATAAATTTCTGTTGTTTATAAGCTACCCAGTCTATTGTGTTTTGTTAAAGCAGCCTGAATGGACTAAAATAGCTACCTACACTCCAGAGAAACTGTAGAGGAAGTCAGTGTTTCAGTTTCTAACCCTGTGAAGAAAGGTCAGGGGCTGGGAGTCCACTGAGAACAGAATAATCTAACAAGAGACACATGGGAAACCTCACCCTGGCTGAAGCCAAAAGGACGGCATGTGTGTGTATTAAGTGTGCTAGTTGCTTAGTCGTGTCTGACTCTTTGTAACCCCATGGACTGTAGCCCGCCAGGCTCCTCTGTCCGTGGGATTCTTCAAGCAAGAATGCTGGAGTGGGTAGCCATTCTCTTCTCCAGGGAATCTTTCCAACCGAGGGATCGAACTGGGGTCTCTTGCATTGCAGGCAGATTTTTTGCCATCTGAGCCAACAGGGTTCGTGTACTACTACCACCCAATTAATAACAGCAACAACAGCAACAAAAATGTTAGGAATTATAGGTAGAATTGAGAAAAGGCAAGAGTTCTGCTCCAGGTCTAAGCTGTAGTGTCAGCCTCTCGACTGCTGGGGCTGTATTTTGGTCAGGATTCAATCAGAAAAGCAGATGATTGTACATGTACATTCAGGTATATTTTTCTATATAAATGATACACATAGTTAAAAGTTAAAACTCAACTACTCGGCCATAAAGAAGCATGAAATAATGCCATTTTGCAGCAACATGGATGCAACTAGAGATTACCATACCAAGTGGAGTAAATCAGAAAGAGATCTCTAAGACAGACACCGTATGATATCACTTCTATGTGGAATCTAAAATATGACACAAATGAACCTATCTGTAAAACGGATACAGATTCACAGACATAGAGAACAGAAAAGAAAAGGTCAGGTGGGTGGGCTGGGAGAAGGTTGAATTGAGAGTTTGGGATTAGCAGATGCAAACTGGCATATATAGGATGGATAAACAAGATCAAATTGTATTGTGATAAACCATAATGGAAAAGAATTCTTTAAAAAAAGAATAGGGTTTCAAGGACACACCCAAAAAACTTAAAACTCAAAAACTTCTAGAGGAAAACATAGAAGATCTTTGTGACATAGATGAAAAATAGTAATTATAAAATATAGTCCATCAAAATACAAAATTTCCATACATCAAAAGATTTCATTAAGATGATAAAAAGAAAAGCTGGCTACAGCTGGAAGAAAATATTTGCAATACAAATATCTCATAAAAGACTCATACCCAGTATATATAAAGAATTACTGACTAATAGAAAAATGAGCGCTCTTTTTAATAAAAAATTGCAAAAATCAAAACATACTTTACAAAAGAAATCATATGATTGTAATTATAAAAGTGTCCAATGCACACATGAAAAGATGCCAGACATCAGTGAAATGCAAATTAAAAGCATAATTTACACAAACTGGAGTAGCTAAAATTAGAATAAACAGACAATATTAAGTATTGGGGAAGGCTACAAACGTAACTCTCATGCATTATTGCTGGAATAATGTTATGGTATAAAGATAAGTACTTTGGGAAGCATTTTGGTATTTTAAACATATATTTAAAATATAATTTAGCAATTCAACTCCTAAGGAAATGAAAATATATTCAGTAAAAAAAAAAAAATACAACAACCCTGTACAAAGAACTTCCCTGGAGGTCCAGTAGTTAAGACTTCACCTTCCAATGCAGAGAATGCATTTTTGATCCCTGGTCAGGGAACTAGATCCCACGTGCCTCGGGGCCACAAAACCAAAACAAAAATTTTTGGAGGCAATATTGTAACAAATTCAATGAAGACTTTAAAAATGGTCCACTTAAAAAACACAACTGTACAAGGATTTTCATAGCAACTGTTCCATAACTGTTGAAACTAGGGGAGAAAAAACAATTAAGGAAATAAATTACCAAATTATATGGTGGCATTCCCATTCAATGAAATTCTACTGGCCAATGAAAAGGAATAAACCACTGTATATCAGTTATCTGGGACTGTGTAACAAACCACTTCAAGATATAGTGACTTAAAACAACTCTGATGTATTATTTCTATAGGTTAAGAGAGTGGCATTTCTGCCTGGGCTGACTCTTGCATTTATATTCAGTTGCCTGGATGGAACCAAGAGAGCCTCACTCACCTCCTGGTGACTTGATGCTGGCAGTGGGCTGGACACTGCCTCCATGTGGCCCTTTATCCAGATGGTCTTCCCATCCTCTAGGATTTCTCTCTCTAAATGTGGCCTGTCTCTTCAGCAGGATAGCCTGAACTTCCTTATACAGCTGCTGGAGAAGGAAACCGCTGCCTACTTCAGTATTCTTGCCTGCAGAATCCCATGGACAGAGGAGCGTGGCAGGCAAGAGTACATGGGGTCATGAAGAGTCAGACATGACTCAGCACGCACAGTCACACGCTTCTTCCAAGACATAAAGTAGAAGCTATAAGCTCTATTAAGGCCTGCATTCAGAAGACAAAGGCTATCACTTCCATCACATTTTACTGGTCAGTCAAATCATAAAAGCAGCCTGCTTCATGGGGCAGTATATAGACCTTGTCACATGATGGGAGGGGTAGCAATTTTCCATTATAAAGGGATAAGGTAACAGAAAAGGGGGAGTCACTGGGAGGCTATTTTCACCACGATCCCTCTTGTGACATGTATAAAACAGAGAGTAATCTCACAAATAATACCTTGGCTGAAAGAAGACATTCACAGAAGAGTAAACAGTATATTATGCTATTTTTATATTAAACCCCGTAACAGTCAAAACCAAGCTCTAAGTCAGAAATGAGAATACTGATTGGTTGTCTATTGTGGGAATGGAGCTGGGGAGGTTGACTGAGAATTGGGACAAGGAAGCTTTCTGTAGTGATGAAAATGTGCCATGAATTTCAGATTTTCTTCGTTGATATTAGTATTTCACGTCCAATAAACAAGTCTTATAAATATTTCTTCATTGTTCATATAATTAATTCTTTTCCATTAATTGGCTAGAACAGCAAACAATCAAATACCCTGTTTATTTCTTCTATTAGAAGTTTATCTTGTAATGAATTATTGCTTTTATCATGCTCTGAAAATTTTTCGCTACAATTTGCTTCTCAGTGCCCCCATATATGTCTATTTATTTTGTTGTTCATCTTTACTGCTTTTCTTACAGCCCATCAGCTTTTGAGCATGATATAGAAAAGGGAGAAAGGATATAAGGAAGTTTTCCCCCCAAATTTTGATGTAGCTTCTGCTAGAGGAAGTGAGTTAATGAATAAATCTGGGTCTGTACATAACTTGAATGAACAGAAAATCAGCTTTTTCCTTTTACCACCAAACAAAAAAATGTTAACTTTTTTTATTCTTAAATATATAAAAATAAATAGACAGTATAGTGAACCCATTCTCCAGCCCCGAACATAAACAGGCCAATCTTGCCTCATCTATATTCCTAGCCCCAGTGCTATTAGAGATGGACCATCTTGTTAAACTTGCTCTTCAAAAGTAATCCAGGATAGCATATGTGTTTCATTTGTTCCATCAATCAGATGAATCTGAAAAGAAAACAAAACTATTACAAAATACCAAAGTAATTAATAACTTCTGGTCCTAAGAAGCAACTTTCTGTCTGATGAGATGAAGAGATGGAGCAACACGTGCTACACATTCACACAGACCTTGGTTCTCATCTCTCGTAACTGCTATGTTGCCACACAACTGATGGCAAATGGTTTTCAATGACAGGTTGCAATTGTCCAGAACATATTTTATTGGTTGAAGAAACTCACAAATAGATGATTTTCATTAGGCCAAAGGAAAAAAAAAAGAATAGCTTAAAACTGCTCATAGGATTTTCTTTTGTAACAAGTGTGCATTGTTATTACCAAGTGACCAGGATAGAATATAAACGGAGTGGTAGGTGGTGTTTGGTTTGCCACTTCATTTGGTATGGATTCTCCCATTATTTCCATTTTATTTTAATGTTTGGATAAGTAAGTCACATTTGTTTCTTTCACTTAGACATTTTTTCCAAGTCCTGACACAACAATGGATTAGATTCAATAACTACATGATTCCCACTAAATTTGTATTATTGAAGAATTTCACTTTTCATTATGACCCTGAAGGAAAAAACTCTCACTTAAAATTTAACAACTGTCACTACTTTTTAGAACTCCAGGAATAATACTGAGTTGTCTTTGGTCTTTAAGATCCTGATCCAGTGTGTTTTGTTTGGCTTGACTTGCATATAAAACAAGCAAACACAGGCTCCTTGTATTCTGTGTCATCCCCAGGACTTGAGAATTCTCAATATGTTCATTCAGACTGAGCACTTGTCTTGTGTCTTGTGTCTGTCTCACTGAAAACAGTTTAAAATGATTCACGCAATTTTAGTGTTGGACTAGTCTAGTCCAGATCTCAAAATAATTTAACCAGTTACATTTTTTTCCTTCTTAAAATATCTGTTTGAGACTTTCTGCTTATTTTGCATTCTGTACATTTCTCTCTACATATTATTAGGATCATAATTCTGAAAAACTGCTGTCATTAATAATGTTGAATATTTTAGTGCCTTCCGTAACAACATGAGGAAATGAGACATGGATCCCAACAAAATCAACTTCTTCCTCAAGATAAGCGGTTGCTGACTATCTGGAATGCTCTGGTGGACTTATAATTTCTCTCCTATTTTAAAAACATTTATTAAAAAAATTATTTTTCATTGTGTGTAATTGCTTTACAATATTCTGTTAATTTCAGCTATACAATGAAGTGAATCAGCTATATGTATATATATATACCCCAGGACATGGAAGCAACCTATATGTCCATCAACAGATGAATGGATAAAGAAGATGTGGTTCATACATATGTTGGAATATTACTCAGCTATAAAAACAAAACTCAACAAAACAGGGTCATAAGATGGAGATGAGGATGGACCTAGAGTCTGTCATACGGAGTGAAGTAAGTCAGGAAGAGAAAAGCAAATATCATACATTAACGCATAAATGTAGAATCTAGAAAAAATGGTACAGATGAACCTATTTGCAGGGCAGGAATAGAGATGCAGATGCATTATTAAGGAGATGCATAATTCTCTATGCAGGAATAGAGAATGGACTGTGGACACAGACGGAAAGGGGAGGGTGGGACGAACTGGGAGAGAAGGATTGATATACACACAATTTCTCTCTTCTTAACTTTCCTTTTTTTTCACTGCTTTTCCTTCTGAAAGCATTCTCATTCTAGTAAATATATCTATCTTTTCACGATGTGCCTTCCAAGAGATTTCCATTTCCTTGAGGCCCAGTGGGAGAATTTGGCCATTCTGAGGCTCCTGCAGTCTTCTTTCTTTAAGAATAGATTTTTGGCTTGCAGTAGGATACTTAATTTCATTTCATTTAAATTTTGGCATAGTCCATAATTCATCACAATGTACACAATCTGAATTTAAGGTTTGCAAAAGTGCAATTCAAATACATTTTAATTGCTCCTACCTTGTATAGAACTATATAAATTGGTAATCAAACAACTTAAAAAAAAAACTGAGGTATGGTTGATTTGCAGTGTCAGGTTAGCTTCAGGTGTAAAGCAAGGTGGTTCAGTTATACATATATAATCTACTCTTTTTCAGCTTCTTTTCCTTTAGGTTATTACAAAATATTTATTATAGTTCCCTGTTCAGTAAGGAACAGTAGGTCCTTACTGGTTATCTATCAAACAATTTCTATTTTACATATATTAACTTGTTGATAGATATGTGTAGGAATTTTTATCACTGGGACCCTCTATTCTTTGGATTATCTCACTGCTTTTAGACAATTTTGTGTGCAGACTCACTATGCCAATGTCAACGTTATAGGTTGTTTCTTCTGGAACTACTGTCAGGAAAGATGTTGAGTAACAACACAGTAAAGCTTGTTGAGTAACAAGCTAATGCATTGCAGAAAGCACAGAATGCCACACAGACATTTCAGATGCACATGGTACTGCCACAGTTTTGCTCTATAAACACAAGGATTCTTATAAACTTGTATTTGCATGATTCCCACAAAAAAAAAAGAAAGAAACGTATAGAGTATTTAAAATTGTATATTCTGAATTATTTTATCTGTCCCTGACAAAACTCCCATTTGGGTAGGTATTGAAGCGAGCCACATCTTCCACTAACAATTTTGCTTTGCGGGTCTGATAGTTAAAAGAGATTCCTGCAGACTAGCTTTGGTTCATACATCGTTTCTCCCACATGACCCCCTTATCTAGGGCTGAGTGGTTAGGGCACTGTTGAGGCTGCATGTTGCAGCCTCATCTCTGACCCTACACTTCGTATTACCGTTGGGTGAGTCAGCCTGGTGGACAACGGTGGTTTTCCTGGAAGTCATCTTTATACCTGGACACCTAGCAATAAATAACAATGCGAGAGAAGACCATAAGCTACATAAATATACTCCATTAAACCAAAAATATATGCTTCCTTTGCTCAGCTCCCTTTATCTGTATCTCCCAAAAGCCAGGCCATTCTGAAATCCCTGATTTCACAGGGCAAGTATAACAAAGGAAAAATGAGTCAAAGAGACAATTGTCTTAACCAGTGAAACTATCTTACTTTGACATATTTTAGAAAAGCACATGACTAGGTGAACTCATTTCTAGGTTCTCTCCCAGGCCTTGGAAATGGTCCATTAAAAATGAGGGCCTCTGACATTTTGTCAATTTTATAGTAAACCTGCTTCTGATCCCATCAGCAAATTACATCTGTAAATTACAGTTCATTGATTACTCTTGACGTGTTGCTGAGGACATTATATATACAGTGAAGAAA
The DNA here is from genome assembly GCF_963930625.1 of Muntiacus reevesi. NCBI lineage: Eukaryota > Metazoa > Chordata > Mammalia > Artiodactyla > Cervidae > Muntiacus > Muntiacus reevesi. The sequence continues at coordinate 18,426,195 of NC_089267.1, forward strand.
AAATTCAGAATTAGAAACTTATTTAACTCATGATTTAATGGTTTTAGATCAATCATTAACAATTAACCATATAATTACAAAATTATTTAATAATAAATGAACAACAGTAACTAACGTATGAGAAGCTCTTTTGCAGGGTGTATGATCTACACTTCAACACTATGAGACAGGTGTACTATTACAGGTATTATCATCCCTGTTTCAGAGATGAGGAAACAGAGGACAGAGAGGATACATGATTTGTTCACAGTCGTATAATTTTAGTAGAGGATCTGAAACAATTTCTATGAGGAATGCTATGGGACTTCTACGGTGGCTCAGTGGTAAACAATTTGCCTGCCAATGCAGGAGATGCGGGTTTAACCCCCTGGAATAGGAATCGGCAACCTACTCCAGTATCTTTGCTGGGATGATTCCATTGATACAGGAACCTGGCAGGCTATAGTCTATAACTTTGGGGTCCCAAAGAGTCAGACATGACTGAAGTGACCGAGTCCTCATGAGGAATTCTATGACAGGGACCCAAATGTCTTCTTGTCCAGGCAGGAAGGATACATGGGGAGAGGAGGGGGTATAGTTGTAATGAGACCAGTCGCTCACTCCCTAGGGACTGGTGAGACTGTCTTGAACTGGAAAGCTCAAGGCCATCTAAGGATCAGTAATCAGACCCAAGGGATTGTGGCCCCGTGCTAACACTGGCCCAGACTTTCTGATATTTCAAGAGAATACAAAAACATAAAAGTTTGTGTGTCACTGTGTATAATCTCCAAATTGTAAAACACTGAATCTGTTTATTTTTTGTTTGTTTCTGATCTCACTTTTTAATCAACACTAAGGCCTTTTATCATTTAGCTTCCTTCTTTCTCGAATGTCTGAAGACATTCAATTCCCAGGACAAATACACCTTCCTTTGTTTCAGTAGTTTAGGAATGATCACCACCCTTGCCCATGTCTTCATTTGTGCCAAAACAACAACCTATATAGAAGTGACAAGAATTTCACCATCTCTATTCAAAGACCTTATGGAAAGAACAAAACCAGGGATGACACGTCTTTATCAACAACTGCCAGCTCAAAAACTCTTCTGTTTTGGGCAAATATATTAATCTGTATAGTTGCTGAGGCTGCCTTGGACTCTAACCTCTGGAAATCAGAAGTACTGATGAGGGGGGTCAGTGTCACATGGCAGGTGGACCCGGCTGCCTGTTGCAGTTTATTGTTCTTGAATCAATTTTTAAAAATAAAAATAACAAGTGGGCCAAAAAAAGGACTGTGCTTCTAACCCTGCTCCAAGGCCAGGACTACTCAGCCACAGTTAGTTCTTTGCAAAATCACAGTGTATAATCTGTATTCCTACACTCTTTTTTCCTTTGCTTCCCTTGTGGCTCAGTTGGAGAGTTTGCCTGCAACACAGGAGACCTAGGTTTGATCTCTGGGTTGGGAAGATCCCCTGGAGAAGGGCAAGGCTACCCACTCCCGTATTCTGGCTTGGAAAATTCCGTGGACTACAGTCCATGAGGTCACGAAGAGTCAGACACAACTGAGTGACTTTTGTTTTCATTTTCACTTTTTTCCTTTTACTACTCAAAGTTTTGTAGGTTGCTTTCACTGCTTAGCATTTTGTTTTTCCTAGAGCAGTTGCTTAAATAAGTTGGTTTGTAAGATTCTCTGACTCAGAAGTGGATCTTGACCTTTCTCATCAGGACGCTTTATGGGAGGGAACACAAGAAAAGGTAACATACAGCAACATTCAACCGTTTACCACAGGTGATATGGTGCTATCTACCTGTAAAAAGTATTAATTTTCCCTCTGGTTGCTCCTTATTGGTCAAGTATCAGATCAACCTAGGAGTAAAGAAATATAGAGAAGGACATAAAACGCTGATCAAAGGGGTGGGCTCGAGTGGGAGGTGGGAGGGAGCTTCAAGAGGCAGGGAACATATGCATACCTGTGGCTGATTCATGTTGATGTATGGCAGAAACCAACACAATATTATAAAGCAATTATCCTCCAATTGAAAACAAATAAATTAAAAATAAAAAAGAATCAGAAGACCTCTGATCTATTACCACTTCCAAAGAAGCATTTAGATATGCTACAGTTAAGTACAACTAAATATTAGTAATTATTAAAGTTAAACAAGAGATTGTTCAAGTTTACTTTAAACTGAACTATTATAATAATTGATATAATAACTTTGTGTATGGAATACTGTTTGAAATGAAGTGGGTTATAGATAAGTAAATATGTTTTTGTTATATCCACTTTTTATTCAAATGGTACTGGTAATAAACTTTCATATATATTTTTTCTACAAAAAAAATCAGTAATTAGCAGTCATAAACATTTCAGGCATCAAGGCACCTGTCCCACTTTAATATCCACTGTATAAAATATGGAATTGCTTCCTAAAAGCATACGGCCAGATCATTCAATAGGATCCCCAACAACCTTTGCCCCTGTTATCTTGCAGCCAGAAATCAACACTGTTAGCAGCAAACCTCAGAAATAAAAACTTAGTATTCATACTATAACAGGTATAAGTCCCTGAAAGCACAGTGAACTCAGTAATGTGATTGCTTCCATTCACTTCATTTTATCTATTATTTTTTATTTTTGATTGTATGTTTCATACTTCCAGTGACCAAACGCTTGTGTCAAGTGGTTGAAATTATTGGTTCCAGAAATTCCAGTGAGCTGGCTTTACTGACATCTGCCTGATTTTTGAGCTCATTGTATCTGTGTGTATCACTGGGGTTCACACGTATACAGAAAACCAGCTTTTCCAACATGGAAGACAGAGGGAGACTCACCTCCTGTCCACACAGCCTCGGTCATCTGCATTTGGGTCTCTTCTGTTTCTTCAGAAACAGCCCAAGTGTGTGATTATGTACTTCTGGAGCCTCGCCAGCTCACTCAGGAGTTTCTGGCCCTCTGGTGTCTGTCCCCTAAGGCAGCAAACTCGATCGACTCAGAGAGCTGTTAATTAAGTGAATTATGTCTGGTCAGGAATTTATGAACAAAGAAAATGGGACTGGAAATGATAACTGTGCCCTCACAAAAGACTGAGTAAGCGATATGCAAATTAAACAAAAAACCCCAACCCAACCTTATAAAGAATCTCTTTATAAGGATTTTCCCTCTACTCTGAGTTTAGTTTTTTGCTATAACCCAATTTGACAGAATACACTTGTTCTTTAGTGAGATTGTTCTCATCCCAAATATGCTTATAATCTTGGGTAAAATGCAGAGAAGAGCTGAGAGGAATATAAACACTGTGTCTTCTCTTTACAGAACCGTTGAAGGAAATGCTGTTTACTTGGAAATAGAGTTCCAGAGAGTATGTCTGCCATCTGTAGTCCAGATGATGGTGGCTGTGGTGATGAATTAAACATTTAGAAATAAAAGCTAGTGGTTGTTTCTGTTTTCGAGGATAAGGCAATTGAAATATTGTTTCATTACTCTTAATGCACAAAATAGCTAGAACTTGTTTATGCATTATATATTCATAACTTAGAAGGCACTTAAAGAAAGACACAATGATTGTGGATTTTTGAGAGTGTGTCTTGGCACAATTTCTGCATAAGCTCTGATGCAGACGTAATATGTTAAGCCATGGAGACTGCTAGAAATTTGAAAGCACTCTTATTAGCTCCATGACTTACTCTTTAATGAGGGCTCTTGCTCTAAGATTGATTGTCTCATATGCTGCCACTCATAAGCATGTATTAATCAGTTCACTGTGAGTGTCCCCATTCTCGAAGCTGTGAAAGCACATTTAGAAAGCTGTCCGTGATTCTTTACTAAGTGAGATGCAAAGAAAGCTAAATGGGTATGATTCCTGAGCACTGCCCTTCAAGAACAGGCTGTCTAAAAGGGACTTGTACAAGAACAGGGCAATGAATACAGTACATTCATAAAATATTCATAAAATCAAGGCGCATAGAAGTGTTTTTTTTTTTAAATAAAAAATCCTCTTTCCTTGGTGAAGGCAGAACAAGCAGAGTAATGGTCTTTGTCATCATGCTCAATCACGTCTGACTCTGCGACCCCATGGACTGAGGCCTGTCAGTCTCCTCTGTCCATGGTATTGTGGGACCCCAGCAAGAATACTGGAGTGGGTTGCCACTTCTTACTCCAGGGGATCTTCCCGATCCAGGATTCGAACCCGCTAACCGACATCTCCTGTGGCTCCTGCATTGGCAAGTGGATTCTTTACCACTGAACCACGCCCGGAGTAATGGTAGAGGAATCATTATCTTTCATCCAAAGTCAAGAGACAATTCTGGTATGAAATGAGACTTCAAAGGCTGTTTGTACAATCAAGAAGATCGAGAAGGAGGCATACAAGCCAGAAAATGAACAACTGAAAGCAAGTTGGACTTGGGAGATGGTGATGTGTAGAAATGGCCAGGATGCTGGGTAGCGGCAGGGGCTGGGGACAGCCATGGTTGTAATGGGACCAATCATTCACTCCCCAAGGACTGGCAAATTGGAGAGATCGAATTGGAGAGCTCAAGGCCATTTAAGGGTCACTATTCAGACCCAAGGGGTTGTAGTCCTATGGTAATACTGGCTCAGACTTTCAGATTTTTCAAGAGAATATAAAAATATAAAAATGTGTGTGTGTGTGTGTGTGTGTGTGTGTGTGTGTGTGTGTGTATAAACTCTGAATTGTAAGACACTGGGAGGTGGTGAGCTAAATACAAGAATATGAAATTGAAGCAGGCTGTCTATCTGTAACTCAAGCTACTCTTTATGGCCCCATGGACTGCAGCACGCCAGGCTTCTCTGTCCTTCACTGTCTCTTGGAGTTTGCTCAAACTCATGTCCATTGAGTCGGTGATGTCATCCAACCATCATCCAACATCCATCTTCTACTGCTCTCTTCTCCTCTTGCCCTCAGTCTTTCCCAGCGTTAGAGTCTTTTTCCAATGAGTCAGCTCTTTGAACCAGGTGGCCAAAGTATTAGAGCTTCAGCATCAGTCCTTCTAATGAATATTCAAGGTTGATTTCCTTTAGGATTGACTGATTTGATCTCCTAGTTATCCAAGGGACACTCAAGAGTCTTCTCCAGCACCACAATTTGAAAGCATCAATTCTTCAGTGCTCAGCCTTTTTGTTTTGGTCCAACTCTCACATCTGTCTGTACGTGACTACTGGACAAACCATAGCTTTGACTATATGGACCTTTGCTGGCAAAGTGATGTCTCTGCTTTTAAATACACTGTGTAGGTTTGTCAGAGCTCTAGGTAACTAATAAGGACCTACCATATAGCAGAGGGAACTCTACATAATATTCTGTAATAACCTATATGGGAAAAGAATCTAAACGGGAGGGCAGGATATATATATATGTATAACTGATTCACTTTGTTGTACATATGAAATTAACACATCATTATAAATCAGCTATATTCCAATAAAAAATGTTTAAAGAGAGAAATAAAACTTGGAAAGTAAGAAGAGCAAGGAGATAAGTAAATGCAGGAAGGGGATAGGAAGCATTACTGCTCAGTTGCTGATAAGATATTCCATTGGTCCCTGAGATGGGTCTGGAGCTATGAAATGATGATTAAATTCTCATCCAATTCCTGAGTAAATGCTTCTAATATCAGGCAACTGAGAAGTAAATTGAAATGACATTATTAGAAATAAGTGTCTACGTATAATTTGCAGTCTCTTTGCCTGAAAGAAGAGATTTCATCATCTGTATTCAATGCTTTTGAGACTACTAAACTGAATCTGATATTTCTTCATGTTAAATTGAAGGCTGTAGTTATCAAAATGCTGACAGGTTGAGTTATTGGCTATTTTCAGGGCCCATGAAAAGAATCTCCCATTAATAACATTCACTGTGTACATTGGTAGCAGAGAATTACTTAGAGCTATCAAATGTGTTATTACAACTTATCCTGTATGCCCTAAAGAAGACATTTTTGACTTGTGGGGGAAAAAGGATATTTTCAGGGAGTTGACAAATGACAAAATAGCACGGCCTATAATAGGGGGAAAGATGTAGTAATGCAATTCTATAATAACTCAGTTAGAATCTGCCACTTCTTTTTTGGTTGTTGTTTTTCAACAAGGTTTACAATGCTTATCTCTGTTGTTCTCTCCCTCTCTCACACACACACAATGAGATGAAACCAGAAAACAAGAAGTCAGATGAAGAAATTTGTTTAAAATGTTGATTTATCATGTGGGCTTAAAACTCCCTACAAAAAAATTTGACCATTTCCTTTATTTTCTACTAAAAATATCACAACTGTCAGTTTAAGTATACAATCGTGTATTATGTGTCCTTAATGCACATTAAAAAAAAAGAAGAAGAAAGAAAATCTTTTTAAAAGTTCTGATTTTAAATACAAAAGCAATGGTGTAGGGATAAACATGGGGTTATAACTACAAGGTGTAGGTAGCCTTATTTGGCAAATAAGGCTCTCACACTTCCTTTTCAGAGTGTAATCACCTGCATAAGTAGTTCTCAAGTCTTTTGTATATTTCAGCCCAAGAACTATTTTCACAGATTCTCTATGGACCATTATGGACACACCCTTCATATCCGATGGCTACACAGACATAACCGTATTCCATACTCCCACAATACAGAAGCACATATGCATAACCCAAGAATGTGTGGAGAAATGACGATGCCTTTTGATGCCTCTCATCCATATGATTGACATACGAGTTATAATTCCTATGTCCCACGTACCCTGCTGGGCACTAGGAGGGACCCAGGAATAATATACCCAATTCCTGTCCTCAGCAAGGCATCTTTAAGTAACTGGTGAGAGACATTAAAAAAAAATGGCAAATCACAATATAGTAAGGGAAGTAATTTTGTCATAAAGATACGGAGCACAGTGCTGTGGAATTCCCAGAATGGAGAGATCCACCCTTCCCAAAGTCAGGGAAGACTTCACAGAGAGATAGACCCTTAAAGGCATAGGATTTCACCAGACAAGAAAGAGGTCTTGAATGAATAAAGTTCAGTTAATTCTAAAAAGTAAATGCTCTAAAAACACAATCAAAGCTTTTCCCCACGTGGGATCCTGCAGCAGGATGGTGGCACCCTGCTAGTACCGGCAGGCTGGTACCCTGCCCTCGGAGATGGTCTGCAGCGGAGTCCACCTCCGGCCCAGCCACAACCTGGTGCCGCTACCAGCTGAGCAGAGGGTGGACCCTGTCCAAGTTCTGTGCCTCAGGAAACAGAAAAGGCTTTCTCTACAACTGGCTCGGTAATAACAAACAGGAATTAGCCGAAAACAAAGAAATGAACAAAAGTATTAAAAAAAAAAAAAGTTCTGAGATGAGGCCAGGAAGCCAGGAGGAGATACAGAACCATCGAGTCGGAAACCCTAAAAACAAGAGAGGCGATCAGGAAAGAAACTGGAGGCGATCTCAGGCTCCGGGAAGGCGAGACTTGACGAAGTCATTCAAAGTGATCTTGGCCGGAAAATCAAGGAGGGTGTGGAAGAAGCAGCCAAGACCACCGAGCCGTCAGCCGAGTTGTTGTCCAAAGCCAGGGAGAAGCTCGACTGGACTGCTGCCTTCAAAGCCCCCTGCCAGGGCATGGAGTCCGTCTAGAAGGAGATGGACCAGAACATCCCAGGGCAGACTGGGCCTACCTGCGGCTGGAGAGAAATTCAAGGAAGAGAAATTTGTTTGAGGCCGAGGAGGAGGTGCTGGGGATCGCTGTACATGGACTCTAAGTGGGACCAGCAGTGGAAGGACTTCAGGGACAGCGACCCGGTGCTCTATCGGTTCTTCAAGGTGAAGATGAAGTGTGCTGAGAGCAACAACGCCTTAGGCTGGGCGTCCCTGCGTGCTGACAGTCAAGGTCCAGGACTTGCTGACAGTCAAGGTCACAGCAAAATGATGGATGCAGAGGCCTGGCTAATCACCACCTTCCAGGCCCAGTTGGTGATGGTGATCAAGAACCCCAGAGGTGAGGTGGTTGAGACTGACCTGGACAAGGTACTGCTAAACGTTGTACATGTGGGTGCTCTGCCCAGACCAGGATGAGCTGAAACCCTCTGTCGCCTGGTGGTTCCCGGACATCTCGGCCTCCAGCACAGAGCAGCTCCTTTGAGCAGGGGCCTCCGGGGCTGACCCTCACTGAGGACACTCGGGGGACTGGTGTCCACCTGCAGCAACCAGATCTCTGGGGACAGGACCGTCAGCTCTGTCGCTGCCCTACCAGGCCGGCTGCAACACCAGCTGAATGGGGCAGGGAGGGGATGGTCTGCACTGCCGCCCTGCCCCCTGTCAGGCTGGTCCCAGGAGGGCCATAGGCACACAAGACAGCCAGAGCCCAGAGGGCCCCAGCCCTGAGACTCCCTCCCAGGGCAGAGCTGTGGGGGCTGGGCCCATTGGCCACATCAGCCAGGCTGTTTTAGCTCCTTTTTTTTTTTAAACAGTGCCCTGGTTATCCTGTATATAACTGAGATCTGGAAATAATAAAACACCAAAATGCAAGAGAGCAAAAAAAAAAAAAAAATCTTTTCCGGATACCGGGATGCAGAGCACACAAAAGACCTTTCCAGAACCCTGAGCCTTCCTGATGAAATCTTGGGTTCTTTCTGCAGCAGAAGTTAGATTCTTCTTTCCAGTACATTTGTGTGATGGTCTTGTTGGAGTCACAGATCAGATCACAGTATATGAAGGTGAGGATGGAGTTTCCTCAAAAGGAGAAGCAACTCCTGGAATCAGTCATCTTGGGAAACAGTCAGGCCTGGGATAAGAAATAAGGATTTTGTAAGCCACTTAGGAGAGAAAGTTTTCCTTCTCTCTGGGGCTGAGGGTCTAAGGCAGGGATATTCCTGGAGGTTTTCTGATATTGGGATGAGGGTAGGGCCTCGCTGATGGTTCAGAGGGTAAAGAATCTGCCTGCAATGCAGGAGACCCCGGTTCGATCCCTGGGTCTGGAGGATCCCCTGGAAAAGGGAATGGCTCCCAACTCCAGTATTCTTGCTGGAGAATTCCATGGACAGAGGAAGGAGCCTTCCAGGCTGCAGTCCACAGGCTCACAAAGAGTTGGACACAACACACACGAGTAAAACTAAGACCCTCAGCACCAGAAGTAGCCTCTGTCGCTGGCCTGCCTTCTCAATCTCAGTGAGTCACAAGCTGCAATTTCATGCTGCAGACGGAAATTTTCCACAAGGGTTACTCGGTAGGAAACATGTCATTCTGTCTGCATGGCTGTCATCAGGTCCTGTTGTGTAACAGCTAGGCTGCAACATTAGCTGCAGTAACAAGCAGTCCAAGAACCTCCATGGCATGAAACAGGGAATGTTTGTTGCTTGTTTATCTACATGTTTAATGCAAGCATGTGCATTGTGTGGCCTCTGCTTAAAGCTCTTCTCTTTTCAGGCCCTTAAAACTCCCCCCCAGCAGTGGTGGATGTGACTTCTGCTGGTCCAAAGTGATGCCACACATGAGCAAAGGCAGCAGATGATGGTGGCCACGGACCCCAACCCCATATTCCAAAGGAAATTTCTTGAGTTCTTGGATGGAGGGTATACGGTTTTAATTAGGAAAATGATGATCAAATTTGAAATGTACTGAGCAGGCAGTTAACTTTCCTGACAAAATAACTCTGTAACGATGGTCTGGTCGTAGGAAGGCAAAGGAAGAGAGATGATGGAATAAGCAGAGAACAGAGGATGACTGAAGCTTGAGAAGCAAATAGAGACATAAGAGAAATGAAAGCAAGAGGGAGATTCATGACAGTGAATATTGCCCATGGCTTTGGTATAACTTTCTCCTCCTCTTCCGATGCTCCATGGTTTTTCATTTCTCTAGGTTCTGACTACTTAATTGAACCAAGACCTGTAGGTAAGAAGACCTACAGAGACCTGTAGGTATGAAGAGGCAGAAGGGAAAAGCAGGAAGATGTGGGTACAGTAAGTCTCCTACATGTGAACCTTTAAGTTGCTGACTTTTAAAGATGTGAATGTGCATCTGGTTCTAGCAAGAAACCAGAACCCGTGTCATCAGTGTCAGGCATGAGTGAAACGGCAGCTCGCCCTCCATCTCCTGTTGCTGACGATCCTTCACTCTCCCATCTCCCACTTCCTCTCCCTCCCCTATTCCGTAGCTCTTCTTGCCTGTTCACTGGATGCCAGCCCCCGTGTGCCAGCTATTGTACTTACTACTGTACTTTTCTAGGTACTGTACTATAAGACTAAAGATGTTTTCTTTACTATTGTTTTTTATGTATCATGTGAAAAGTATTATAAATCTATTACAGCACAATACTATAGTGTGTATATAATATGTATTGTGTACATACTGTGTATATATGTGCATATTGTGATTGTGTTAGTTGGGTACCTAGGGTAACTTTGTTGGACTTACAAACAAACTGGATTTAACAGACTTGCACTAAGAATGGAACTCGTTCATGTGGCAGGGTCAGGGGGATGGTGACTCAAAGATGCCTGAGTCTGGACTCTCCAAGATGGGTAACTGGAGGAAGATGAAGGAACAGAAAGGGGCCAAGGAAAATGGAAGTGGCCATGGAGAGTCTAAAATTCAGAATCTGCTTAAGTCGGGAAGACACTGCAGCTGATGAAATTGCTCATCTTGAAATTTCATCAGATTCTTCCTCTGCTGCCCTCTGCCTGACCATGATGCTGAAGTTCACCCTCCTGAGACTGTCTCTGGGAAGAAGATTACTAATAGGTTGGGAACTGGTCATCCCAGAATAAATCCATGGAGCCCTTGGCCTTGTGGTTTGGGGATTGAATAAGGTTTGGGGATTTCCCTGAATAAGACAGTCTGGTCATGCTCCAAGGGCAGCCGGCTTCGTCCATCATTAGACACACACCCAGTCATACTACCTCCATGAGGACCAAGGCTTTGGAGGACTGGCCGGAATTGCTGGGTAGAGGTGGGATGACTGTATTCCAGAGAAAACCTTTCTGTGATCCATGGGAAATCACTAAAGTTTGTTTAAAAAGTAAGAAAAAATTGAAAATAAAGCTTTTACAGCTTCACAAACCTGGTGTTAAAAATATCATTTTAATGTAACCAGAGCCGCTTTCTGTAGCACTTTGCTAGCAGAGACCATCAGATTAATAGGCATCTCTATGAAATGTCAGACTGTCTTTTCATATAAAAACCATTAAATTGTTTAATTGAAATCCATTGCAAGAGAGGTTCTGAATTCTCAAAGAGAGGACATGTATTTGCCTAGGAAAGTAACAAGACACTCCCCATGATCTGTTAGGCCTTGAAAGGGCAGTTGGATTTTGCTCACATAATAGACTCGATTTATCATCTTCTTTCATGACTTAATTGTGGAATTGTTTTTTTTAATTTACATGAAATAGAAATAGTTTTCCACTCATTGCTCTGTTGAGTATCTCCTCTGTCCTGAAATTAATACTTGCCTTTTCTTTCTCCGTCTACAAATATGGTATTTCCTTGGAAGTGGTCATATTTTACAAAGGGCAGCCACAAACCTAATCAATACCTTTGTGTGGCAAAAAGGCAGAAGGGCTCATTCACAGAGAACAAATGGATGGTTGCCAGGGTGGGGGGTGCGGGGGAGATTGAAATGGGTGAAAGGGTTTTAAGGTACAAACTTCCAGTTGTAAGGTAAGTCAGTCCAGGGGATATGATGTACAGTATGGTGACTATAGCTGAAACAGCGCATATTTGAAAGTTGCTAAGAGAGTAGATCTTAAAAGTTCTCATCACAAGAAAAAAAAATTTATAGCTAAGGCAGATATTAACTAGACTGATTGTGGTACTCATTCCACAAGATATGTATCACATCTTTACATTTTACACCTGAAACTAACATAATGATATATGTCAATTATAGCTCAATTAAAAAAAAAAAAGACCCAACCCACTGGGTGCCCAGCTTGGTAAGTCCAAGTGTCTGAGAGAAAGAGGGCAACCCCGCCTCTGGGAAGATCTCTGCTCCAGGCTGCATGGTTTGCTGAGCAGAGTATTGGCTTGATTTCATTCCCACACATCCTTCAGGCAGGCACTTTGTGAAATGCACAAACTGCACAGCCCTGAATATTCATTGGAAGGACTGATGCTGAAGCTCCAATACTTTGGCCACCTGATTCAAAGAGCCAGCCCGTTGGAAAAGACCCTGATACTGGGAGAGATTGAGGGCAGGAGGAGAAGAGGGCAATAGAAGATGAGATGTTTGGATGGCATCATCGACTCAAAGGACACGAGTTTGAGCAAACTCTGGGAGATAGTGAAGGACAGAGAAGCCTGGTGTACTACAGTCCATGCGGCTGCAAAGAATCAGACACAACTGAGCAACTGAATAACAAAAACAACAATACATGTCAGTTCTTACATGTTATTACGCGATGTGTCTCCTTAGCTACATTTGACCAGTCCAGGGGTGGCTTCTTATATAAGCCAGGCCAATCAGAGCTCTTCAGTGGGATTTTTTTCCAACTAGACCCAAGAGAGTCAGACCTTCTTTGTTGGCAAAAGTCAAATGATGAATTTTGTAAAATACTGGTGACTAGAGTTCCTACCATTTGAAAAAAGCCATTGGCAGTGAAAAAAGAATGGAGCCAGTGCACAAGGAAACAAAGGCAAGAGATGACAAGCACTCAATGAGCACAGAAGTTCCTGGTTCCAGCGGCTCCTGAGACCAGCGGCATCCTTGTCCTTCTCCTGGTGGCTGGTCTGGCTGTTCAGCCCTCACCTGGATTCCACGAGTCAGAGAAGTCCTTTTTGCGTCACCTTCTTTGAGTGGGGTTTGCACCATGGCAACTTGAGAGTCATGAAAAAAGGCAGCGATGGTGCAAAGAGAGCTGTATATCCCGGCAGCCAGTCGTGACTCCAGCACCCATCTGTGACCAGCTCCCGCAACCTATGCACAGACAGGTCTGTGTTTGTTACATGATCAGGAGCCAGCAAACCCCCATTTCTCACAATGTGACCTGATCCCAGACTCTAGACCTCAGTTTCCACATCTGCAAAGTGGGAAATTCAAGAATTCCTGCTTCATAGTGTTTTTGTGAGGATTAAATGAAGGAATGCATGTAAATATTTAAGACAGTGCCTGACATCCAGTGCTCAGTAAACGTTAGATCTAATTACTACTGTTTTTCTTATTTCCGGGTCAAATGAGGCTTGACATTGGATAGGCACTAGTAAGAGTTGCAATGGGTGTGACAATCTCATTTTAGCCTTAACTCCATCGCTAACATTCTGTGACCTTAGGAAAATTATTTATATTTTTGAATCTCTGTTTTCTTATCTGTAAATAGAAAAAAAATATTTTTGGCAGGTTAATTAAAAGCTAACACAAAATGATGTGTATAGCAAATGTCATGAACTCAGACTCTATCCAATTATAAAAGATGAAAGATTAGAAAAGTGAATTTAAGTATGCTTCTATATGGTGATGCTAATATATCAATATTTTAGCAGCTAAAAAAGAAAGGAAACCACGACAGCAAATAATAAAAATATTTTCTTAAATTGTTTCATAAAAAAGGGAGAACTTGTAAACTGATATTCTTCTATTGAATGCAATAGGCACCATATGTCCTAAAAAAAAAGGACTTTTTCTCCATGGGGATCAATAAAACTATCTTCATTTTGATTGGGAAATATGTGCTTTTTAAACATTCTTATTTTTCTTAAATTGGTCCTCGTGCACAAATTTTGCTTTCCCCTCATGAAGACTGTCTAAGAATTTTGATAGTGTCCCAAGCTTAATCTGGGAAAACAACAATTTTAAAATTTCAAATCAAATCTTGGCATGATGTTTAAAACATTAGCCTGCCTCCAACAAAAGAAGCTTTAGATCAAACCATCTGTTTTCTTAGCATGCTAGCCTTTGGTAAGTGGAGATTTTGAAAATAAAACTGAATATAATCATCTTTGGACCATTTCAGTGAGAGAGGGTAGCTCCACCAAAAAAAGAAAAAAAAAAAAAAAAAAAAAGCTCTACTGCTTTTTCTAGCAAGTTTGCAGATTTGATTAAAGAAGATGTTTAGCAAAATAAATTGAAGTTAAAGAATTAAAAATATGAGAAAATATAAAAACAGGCAAGTTCTTATATGTGCAAGTTGAGCACAGTGCTACAACATCTCGTTTCTCTTTTAATTTAGAACATCGCCATTTGATGCTTTCAAACTGTGGTGCTGGAGGACTCTTGATCGTCTTTTGGACAACAAGGAGGCCAAACCAGTCAATCCTAAAGGAAATAAACCCTGAATATTCATTGGAAGGACTGATGCTGAAGCTGAAGCTACAATACTTTGGCCACTTGATGTGAAGAACTGACTCACTGGAAAAGACCTTGATGCTGAGGAAGATTGAGGGCAGGAGGAGAAGGAGTGACAAAGGATGAGATGGTTGGATGGCATCATCAACTCAATGGACATGAGTTTGAGCAAACTCCAGGAGATAGTGAAGGGCAGGGAAGCCTGGTGTGCTGCAGTTTGAGGGGTCGCAAAGAGTCAGACATGGCTGACTGAACAACAGCAATCTGTTCTCTGTCACAGCCTCCTCCCCTCTTAACCTGAACATTTGCAAGAAAGGAATGGAGGGAATTAGAGAGAGTCCAGGTGTCTGACTCACCTATTTTCCAGCCTGGCCATAGACCTGATCAGAATAGCTCCTTGGTGATGTGGTTGCAAGATTGTGGTGGACACCCTCCAGGCCGGACTGCCTTCCAGCAGCACTTTCCCTGGCTTCCTTGGTAGCAAAATCTCTGTTTTGATCAATTTCCAGTATGCCTAACCCTAGAATATAACTCAGGTTTGGCGTGCATGCATGTTAAGTTGCTTCAGTTCTGTCTCTTTGTGACTCCATGGAATGTAGCCCGTCAGGCTCCTCTGTCCATGGGATTCTCCTGGCAAAAATACTGGAGTGAGTGGCCAAGCCCTCCTCCAGGGGATCTTCCTGACCCACGGATGGAACCCGAGTCTTTTATGTCTCCTGCATTGGCAGCCATGTTCTTTACCACTAGCGCCATCTGAGAAGCCCATAACTGAGGATTGAGCTCTATCAATTCTTTGCCCCTAGAGGTGACAGAATGACCCAGTCTTGGCCAATGTGATTCCAGAGGATCTGCTGGGGACTCAGAGAGTTTCCTCCCAGACAGAAGGGGAAGGGCCCATGAGTCCACCCCTTTGCCCTCCCCTCGATGTCCTTCTTTGAACATTTTTGTGAGGATATGATGCTTGGAACCACGTGGTACCTTTGGGAACCACGATGAGAAGACAAGCCCAGCAGAGAGACTGATGCAGTATCTCAACTGTACGGAACTGCTGACTCACTCTTGAAACTCCCACCCCTAGACTTCTTGTTGCATGAGTAATTAAGTGATTTTACTGGTTAAAATGTGGTTAGGTGTTTTGTTATTTGTGAGGATGCATGCAGGCTAAGTCAATTTAGTTGTACCTGACTCTTTGCGACTCTATGGAGCATCCTCTGTCCATGGGATTCTTCAGGCAAGAATACTGGAGTGGGTTGCCATTTCCTTCTCCAGGGGATCTTCCCAACCCAGGGATGGCATCCACTTCTCTTAGGTCTCCTGAATGGGTAGGTGGGTTCTTAACTACTAGCGCCAACTGGGAAGTCTACTTTAAGGAAATACTTGTAAGGAAAATCACCCTAATTGAGAATAGGGTCTTCCACAAAGAATTTTACCTGCAATGTTCCCTCCTGCTGCTCACTTCATGTTGATATATATTTAGAACCACAGAACACCAGAGCTGAAAGTCACTCTAAAGGAAGTTCAGACATGATTCTACTTGACTGAAGTGATGAGTCTTGTTAGTAGTGTAAATGCCTATGGAAAAGAAGAAAGTCACATCTGGCATTTGAACTTTCGTATGACTGACTCTAGCCAAATCACCTCCTAGAAACAGGTTTGCCTGTGGGCAAAGCACCTGAAGCTCCAGGAAACTTAGGAGGTCATCCTTAAGGAGAAAGGTACAGAAAGGGGAATTGGAGGTTCCCCCCCCAAAAAAATTTGTTTTTATTATTCTTTAAATTTTATATTGGAGTATATCTGATTATGTGGGTCAGATGGTAAAGAATCTGCCTGCAATGTAGGTGGCCTGGGTTTGATCCCTCAGTTGGGAAGATCGCCTGGAGAAGGGAATGGCAACCTACTCCAGTATTCTTGCCTGGAGAATTCCATGGACAGAGGAGCCTGGTTCATGGAGTCACAAAGAGCTGGACATGACTGAGCAACTAACGCACACACATACACATAGTTGATTAACAATGTGTTCATTTCACATGTACAGCAAAGTGATTTGGTGTCTTTTCAGATCATGTTCAGATACACGTGTCTGTTCTTTTTCAAATTTGTTCCCATTTTTTTAAGGCCAAGTCTGAAGTAAGTTTTTCCACAAATGTCATGTGAGATGGAAAATGCTTACTTACAAATTGCTTTCCAAACAAGCATGGTAAACATTTCCTCCAGAAGGCGTGGGACCTTTGACCTCATCATTCCTGAGCTGCTAGGCCCTGCTCTGGGTACTGGAAGCTCTGGCAATGAGGAGGTCACTAGGTCCCTAGAACCTCAGGAAGAGATTTACGAAACAAACCACAGATATGAAATAAATGCTGTTAAGAAGGGTATCAGAGACCAGTTTCAAAAGCTGCAAATATTTTCTGAACTTCTGCCATCTGATTCTGTAATAGTCATGTAGATACAACCCAGTTATCCAATTTGTTGCAGTTGTTGGTTTATAAGACTTCTTGAAATATTGATAACCCCTTCTATTTTCCCCTCAAACTTTTATCAAACTCAAGCAGATTTTTGTCAGAGAAAACATATTCTTGTAACTTAATGGATAAAAGCAATACATGTGTACATCCCTACCTGTCCTCTGCATGGCCTAACTCTGGCTCTATTTAGCAAAGCAAGTGAAACATAATAGATGCTCAGTAAATATTTATGTGATAGATGCATGAAGAAATGCAGGAAACTTACAAATACTGACAAACAGAATTTGAGAGACACACACTCTTTACACATGCATTTGTACATTTGTACACAGTCAAATCTTATTCCATAAATATATTTTCTATTTATGTTTTGAGTTGTCTGTTTCTTTTGCTATAGAAGGGGAAGTGGATGAGACTTGTTATTTCCTGAAAATGGGATCTGGGGAAGTTTTTAACCATATTATCCTCCATTATAAAAAGGGACAGAAGGGAGACAAGCTGCTTCCACAAGTTTACACATTGCTGGAAACAAATCTAAGCTTTCTAACTGCCACTAAAAAATTCCTCCACTCTGCTATGTAGGTCAGTCTAAGACAGTTGATAAAGCTTTATACTCCAACTAGAATGATTTAAAAAACTGAAAGAACCCAAGTAAGTAAATAATAAATGTTCACCTTCATTTGCTATTACACAGGGTAAACATGAGTCATGACATAATTTCTTTGCTCAATGGAAGAGGGACTTATGCCTTTATGTTGTCAAGCTTGTTTCAGGGGCTGTTGGAGTTGAGTTTGCAGCTCTGGAAGTAAATGAGGAGTCTGTCATTGAGACTCCCTGGAAAGCCCTCATTAGCAACATAATTTAGCAAATACGATGTTGACATCACTGTGCCAGTCCCAGGTTGGCATATATGCCATTCCAGTAAATCACCTCCTGCACATCCTCTGCATGATCAGGCCTGGGACTGTTACTCAGAGACTCTAGAGAGAAAGAATTTAGAGTTTAAAGCTTCACCTGGCAGATTATTATAAAGTGTTATTACAGGGAGCCACAAAGGGACGCAACAGGACTTGAGTTCAAATTACACTCAACTTCTGATCATGGACCTCCATGTTATTTGCATACTGGATTATCATTACCTTTGGCAGAATTGTCCTTGGGGAAAACAAAGCAGAGAAATAAGGACTGTTTGTCTTAAGTTCTGGTTTGCCATCTAGTCATTTCTTCAACAAATACATATGAAGCACGTATTAGATGCCAAGGATTGTCTCAGTGTGGTGATCCCGCAGACAACAAAACAGAGCTCCTGCTCTCATGGGTCCTAGTTTATTAGGCAGATGCAATGAATAAATTAATAAATTATTAATACATAATATGATACTGGATCACCATAAATGCTATGATAAAAGACAAAGAAGGATGAGCTGATGGGAGTAACATTCTAGCTAGAGCTCTCTATGGGAGAGAAGGGAGTGAATTGAGGGGCCAGTCTTGGGCTGTCCAGAGGCAAAAGCTCTAGGCAGTGGGAAAAGCAGGTGCAAGGGATCCAGGGCAGGCTTGTAGAAGACAAATACAGGCAGGGGATGTGCAAGGACCAGCCAGTGCGTCAAGCAGAGTGAGCAAGGGATTGAGAGTGTGAATTGTGTCAGAGAGACACCCAGGAGAACAATCACGTGGGGCATGGAGACCCCAGGGAGGACTTTGGCTTGGTCAGTGCATTTAGAGTGTTGCCACAAAAGAGTATCAGAATCCACATTGCCATTTAAAAGCATCCTCTGGCTGTAGTTTAACACACACACTACACTATCTGTGTGCTGAGTCTGGGAGGGACATAGAAATAGAAATGGGAAAACCACATAAGATTACAGAAATCCTCCCCAGAGATGACTGGTTTGGACCAGAAAGGATTTTTGGCTGGGTTGAATATAGGATGGGGAAAAGAGAAAAATGAAGGATAACTCTGGTAAAGAGCCTCATCACCCGAGTAGGATGACAGTTATTCTCATTTGGGGGGATTATGAGTTATTCTCATTTCCAGTGCCCCCATCTCCACCCTGTGAATACCGAAATCCAGGGATGCTCAAATTCCTCACGTAAAACAGCATGCTATTTGCATATAAGCTACACACATCCTTCTGCATACTTTAAAACATCCCTAGGTTACTTGAAATACCTCATATAATGTAAATGCTGTGCAAGTAGTTACCAGAGTGTGACAAATTCAAGTTTTGCTTTTGGAACTTTCTGGATTTTTTTTCTGAATACTCTCAATCTGGGGCTGGGTTACATCCACAGAGGCAAACTCCAAGTTTAGAGGGCTAACTGTCTTTATTAAGATGGGCAAGATTGTGAGAGAAGCCAATTTGGGTGAATGTGAGCAGGTAATCCAGAGGCCAATCATAGACTGAGGAAGGGTGAAATCTTTGGGGGAGCCCTTTTATTGAAGGTGATTATGATGGCAGTAAGGCACTTTGGACACTGCTCCTGTACAAAAGACATCAAGAGGGAAAAGGCCCAGTGAGTTTATCTCACAGTGTGGGGTGCTGGGAGCCCCGGCTGCTGTCAGAGGCGCAGACAACTGTGAGTGCTGCTGCTTCGTTGACGTGCCGGTGACTGGGGGATACACATGTGCTCAGCCTTCCGCAATAACAGAACACCCAGGAGGGGGCACCCAGGCAGACAAGGCGACTGGCAGGCCTTCTAGCAGCCCAAGAATACTGAGACCAACTGTGTGGTTTGGGAGACTGGAAAGGAAACCAACCCAGAGAATCCCACACACTGGATCCTATCTTATGTCTGCTTAATAATGTACACTTTCCTCATCTTGCTGTTCGTGTCCTACTGCAGCCACCGAAAACACTGCTGTGGTTAGAAAATCCAACTGGAAAGATGAACTTGGATATCTGTGGTGAAACATGGATGAAACATGGTGAAACATGGTGAAACATGGTGAAACATGGATGAAACATGGTGAAACATGGGTGAAACATAGATGAAACATGGTGAAACATGGATGAAACATGGTGAAACATGGTGAAACATGGGTGAAGCATAGATGAAACATGGCAAAACATAGGTGAAACATGGATGAAACATGGTGAAACATGGGTGAGGCATAGATGAAGCATGGCGAAACATGGGTGAAACATGGTGAAACATGGGTGAAACATGGTGAAACACAGTGAAACATGGTGAAATATTGGTGAATGTAGACAGAAATGTCCCCTAGAAATAAGTCTTTGGAGGTCTGCTCAAGTTGCTTGAGTAGCAAACAAGGTTTCAGCAGAAACAAAGGAGCTATGAATTGAAGATGAAGAATGTGTAGCCTTCATAGAGATCGACCCACAGCAAAAAAGAATGAAATCATGCCATTGGCAGCAACATGGATGGACCTAGAGATTATTATACTAAGTGAAGCAAGTCAGACAGAGGAAGACAAATATTCTGTGATATCACTAAAATGTGGAATCTTAAAAAAAGGTACAAATGAACTTATTTACAAAACAGAGAGAAACCCACAGACATAGAAAGCAAACTTATGGTTACCCAAGGGGAAAGGGAGGGGAGAGGGTCAAATTGGGAGTTCGGGATTAACAGATACACACTAGTATATATAAAATATAACCAACAAGGACCTACTGTATAGCCCTAGGAACTCTACTCAATATCTTGTAATAACCTATAAGGGAAAAGAATCTGAAAAAGGATGTATATATTCAGTTATCCATATATAACTAAATCACTTTACCGTACACCTGAAACTAACACAATATTTGTAAATCAACCATACTTCAATTTAAAAACATTGTAATCCAAGCAATCATTTTCCTCATCCTTAAAAAAAATGGGTACATGAGATGGGTCCAGTGTATGAACTCTACAAAAGAACAGGTTAGGTTTTTTCCCATAGCTAAGCCTGCGGAAAATATTATTGCAAAGTCAAAATTAAGGCTAAGAAATGATCTCCAATCAAGACAGATCTAGGGGCTTCCCGGTGGCTCAGTGGTAAAGAATCTGCCTACCAATGCAGGAGACATAGGTTCAATCCCTGGTCCGAGAGGATCCCACATGCCTTGGCAGAACTAGGCCTGTGGGCCACAACTGTTGAGCCTGTGCTCTAGAGCCTGGGAACCTCAACTGCTGAGCCCACGTGCTGCAACTACTGAAGGCCCATAGCCCAGAGCCTGCAGTAAGAGAAACCACTGCAATGAGACGCCCGCCCACTGCAACTAGAGCGCAGCCCCCTGGCGGAAACTGGAGAAAAGCCCGTGCAGCAATGAAATGTGCAGCAATGAAGACGCAGCACAGCCAAAAATAAATAAAGAGACAAATAAAATCATAAAAAAGAAAAAATCGATCCTAGATGATATATATCTAGATGATGATAGATATGATGATGATATGACAGATATCATCTAGATGATAGATCTAGATGATCTAGATGATATATAAAAAATATATCTAGATGATATAACTGGCCTAAAACAGAGGTGTTTGTGGGATGCTGAAGTTAACTGTGACTCAAGATCTTGTTACCAGGGGAGAAAGGAGACTCTGAAGTACAATCAACCATTTCCAAGAATCTCTCTGCAATTCTTTCATCTGTAAAGGCCAGAGAAGACTGAAATGTACCTGAAGAGTGAACTGGCCCAAATACAGCACCTGTAGATCCTGTGTTACCAAGTAACATTTCCCAGCTGCCTGCAACATACAGGACTAGGAAGGAGTACAGACAAGAAGAAGAAAAAGAAGGCTTGAAAACTGACTCCACACCACCACCCCCAGGAGGCCATGGAAAACCTGCAGCAAAGGAGGATGCCTCTGCCCACAAGACTCAGACTCCTGACCGTGGTCAGCTCTGAGGCCAAGTGCTCAAACCAGGCTTCCCCCAAACCAGAAGAAAGGATCTCGTGCACCTGTCGTCCTAAATCAGCCAGTTACATCTCACTGAAGACCTTGCTTAATGCAAAAGACTTTCTACAGGGTATGGAATTTGTCCCATCTGATGAAAATCAAAAGCAAGGCTGCATTGAAAAAATGAAACTGTAATTCAGAGCAAGAAAGAGCGGACACAGTCAGAGGGCATGGCAATGACTGAGCTCTTCATGGAGTGTAGAGCTGTAAGTGTAGAGCCCTGTAAGTGCAGGTCTTAGGAGTCCAGGGGCCAGGCTGTAGCAGTTTGGGTTCAGGGTCCCTCCTGGCAGTTCAAAGATTGGCTGTGGCTCTTGCCTGATGGTTTACTAGTTGATATATTTGTTAAAGGTGAGAACTGTCTCGAGGATAACGGAGTCTAGATCCAAAGGTTCAGAAACGGGATGCAGTGTTACTGGAACTCATCTATCCCAAACGTCCTTGTGATAAATCACTTTTCTTGCAGTTCTGAGAAACCTTTACAGCTTCACGGTAAAGTATACATCGCACTTGAGATTCTGAATTGGTTGGTCTCTCCTTTGTTTGGAATTTGGGATTAAAAGACATAGATATACCTAGACCTAAAGGCTAGAAAGTCAAGGCCTTTTAATTTTTATTTATTTATGCATATTTTTGGCCATGCTGCAAGGCATGTGTGATCTTTGTTCCCTGACCAGGGATCGAACCTGCACCTGATGCAGTGGGAAAAATGGAGTCTTAACCACTGGAACAACAGGGAAGTCCTGAAGCCGACTTTTATCAACTGTATGAAAACTTAGATAAGATGAAGTTCACAGATTGCTCTCTTTACCAGACCTAATTTAACCCTTTGTGGAGAACTCAGATGAACACACCTAGCTTCTGTGACTTTTATCTTTTTCCGTTAACTCCTCCGATACTTTATTTCTTCATTCTCCCAGAAGTCCCTTCCCTCCTCCCACCCCTGGGTTGGGGGCCTTACACGGAGTAGACCCTCTTCCCAAACTACCGACTATGTGATGCTACAGAGAATGGAGGTGCAGTTTGCAAAACGAGATATTATTTGTTATTCTTATTGCAAGCTTTGAAATGACCACGATGCCATTTAGAAGATGTTGGCATCACCCCTGGCCCATAGACCACCTCCGAATTATCAGTGTCTAATCACAGAGCAGAGTTGCAGTGTCATAAATGTCACCACACTCCACAGCTCTGATATATGCCCTCTTTAAGGTCAAGAACAGGAAATTTAAATATCAGGGTTGAGCTTCTGAGCAATCATGTCATTTCTATTGACCACCTAATGAAAATGTATGGCATTTAACAGTGAAAAGATAAGTTTACCTGGGGCTCCCAGCTGCCATAGCTGTGCTCCTGGCATTGCCAAGAAAAGCTTTCACTGTACGTTTAATTTTAAGATTCTCCTGTTACCAGGGGGATAGGGGGCAAGGCATAAATTGGGAGCTTGAGACTGACATATACACCCTACTATATATAAAATATACACAGTCCATAGTGTCCCAAAGAGTCAGACACAACTGAAGCAACTTCGCATGCGTGCATATATAAAATAGGGGCTTTCCTGGTGGCTAGGTTGTAAAGAATCCACCTGCAATGCAAGTGATGTGGATTCGATTCCTGGGTTGGGAAGATCCCCAGGAAGAGGGCATGGCAGCCCACTCCAGTATTCTTGCCTGGAAAACCTCACAGACAGAGGAGACTTGTGGGCTACAGTCCATAGGGTCGCAGAGTCAGACACAAAGCAACTGAGCGTACAGGCGCACGTATTTAAAATAGATCACTAATAAGGACACATTGTACAGTACACGGAACTCTACCAATACTTGGGGTACACGCATGTGTAGAACTGAGTCACTCTGCTGTCCACCTAACACCAAATACTGCTAATCAAGTATACTCCAACAAAAATTAATTCTAAAAAATTATTGAAGAAAGCATAGGAAGACTGAGGACATGTTGGGGGCTTTCACTCTTCAATTTCTTTACCAAGCCACATAAATAAAGATTTGACACTGGTAAGCATCACAAGAACACTGACAGATGAACCATAAAGGCCGAAGTAAAGAGAAGATGAATCCTTTGGGTAATCTATCTGGGTAGATAATGCCTAGGATATTTTCCTGGGGTCCTATAAATTCAATGTTTAATAGCAGCTGTAAAAACATCCAAAGAGGGCATGTGAATATGAACATAGAAATAGTCACATAGTGATAAACCATTCACACCAGAAAATGAAGCAAAGGTGTGTCATCACGTGTATGAAATGGGGCAAGAGTTAATTGCATTGGCGGAATCTAATTTATAGTCGTGAGAGGGAAAAAAAATTCCCAAGAAACCACAGTAACCATTGCTGGCAAGGGGATTGCAGACACAGCTCCTGGCAACTGTGGCCTTGACTAATTTAAGGAGTCTGACATCACTTGTTAAACAAGAAACTTCCTATTCCTTTTGAAATTAATCATGAGGGTGGAAAGCAAGAAAAGATTCCCCTTGACCATGAGATTTTGCAGAGAACTTTGAGCTCCAAAGCCCATGGAGAACCATTCAGACGTATTGCCCCGACACGCGTGTTGAAAGCAGCTCATGCCCCACAAGACTCTCCAGCCCCTTGATCTGCTCCGGGAGGGCAGGCCGATGGCTGGGAAGGTGGCAGCCTTTGTGTGCAGCAACCACCTGTGACTTACCAGCTGTGGAACCTTGGACAGGGGACTTATTTTTCTCTGCCTCAGTTTCCTCTTCTGAAAAATGGAGATGTTAATTTGCTGTCATTGTTTAGTCCTGACTCTTTGCGACCCCATGGACTGCTGTCCGCCAGGCTCCTCTGGCCATGGAATTCTCCAGGAAAGAATACTGGAGTGACTTGCCATTTTCTTCTCCAGGGGATCATCCCCACCCAGGGATCGAATTTGTGTCTCCTGCATTGCAGGCAGATTCTTTTTTTTTTTTTTTCAGGCAGATTCTTTACCACTGAGCCAACGAGGAAGCCCTGGGGATGTTAATATGCCTGTTTTATAGGACTGTTAGGAGGACCAAGTTACTCTTTTAAGTCCTTGGAGCAGAATGTGGTACACAGCCATGTTATATCTTTGTGAAATAAATAAAGCAGGTAAGGGAGATGTGTTTGCTTGCTTAGTGTCTCCCCTCCTAGAACACGAGGTCGGTGAGGAAAGGACCTGTTTTGCCCTCTGTGCATTCTCAGTGCTAAGATAGTGGCCGGTGGGGGGGGGGGGGGCGGTCCCTGAGCTTCTTACATGCAGTCCTCCTGGGTTTCCCCAAAGTGTTTCAATGCCACATTTGTCCAGTAACCTTATTTGGGTGATTTGGCTTCTGTGTTTAATTGTGGACTCAGAAATATTTTAGGGCAACAAATTCTCTGCGAATCCAATCTTGTTTTTTTTAATAATTTTTCTGATGTGGACTATTTTAAAAGTCATTATTGAATTTGTTTCAATATTACTTCTGTTTTATGTTTTGGTAGGGGTTTCTTTTGTCATAAGGCATGTGGGATCTTTGCTCCTCAGCCAGGAGTTGAATCCGCACACCCTGCGTTACCTCTGGACCTCCAGGGAAGTCCTCCAATCTTTTTAACATAGGTACTTGCTTATTGAGATCTTATAGTTTAAGGCCTAGAGCTCCTCCTGGCCCAAATATATGGTCCAGAAATAGTACTAAGCAAAATTTTTTTTTACATATTGAGATAATGGGAAAATTCTGACTTATACATGAATGCACACTTGTGGGCTAAGTTACTTCAGTCATATCCAACTCTTTGAGACCCTACAGACTGTAGCCCACCAGCCTCCTCTGTCCATGGGATTCTCCAGGCAAGAACACTGGAGTGGGTTGTTACGCCCTTCTCCAGGGAATCTTCCTGACCCAGAGATCAAACCCTCATCTCTTATGTCTCCTGCATTGGCAGGCGGATGTTTTCTATCACTGAGCCACCAGGGAAGCCCCTCTTGTTGGTTACCTATTTTAAACATAACAGTGGTCTCATGACTTCTTTACATCATTTCCTCCTTTCCATGGTGTCTCTTCTCTTTAAGCAGTTCTAATTATTGAAATGTACCTTCCAGTTTGGTCCTCCAGCTTCCCTATGGTTTCTTTCCTGTTTTCCTCTCGGAGTTCTCTTGGGTGTGCCGTGATTGTTGTGTTGGTGGTGGTGTTGCTTTTACGTTGTGTTACTTCCTGGTCTATTTCCTTAAGTTTACCTCCTAGCGGTTTTACTGACTTTTTCCATTTCAGCTTTCAGATTTCAACTTCAAGAGCCCTCCAGTTCTTGTTTTGTGGATGTAACGTATCCTCTTATCACCCCTGGAGGAGTTCAATTACAAAATGTTTGGGGGAGTTTGTTCTTCTCCTCTCTGTATGGTCCCCAGTCTGTCTGGGCTCCTTTTCCTTTTCGCTCTTTTGTCTCTTTCATGTTAGCAGCATCGACCTGCCCTCTGCTCTCTTTTTCCATCCACATGAGAGAAGCTGGGGGAAGCCCCGTGCAGGGCTGGCCTCATGACCTGTTGAATCTCACTGTGGGGTTTTGGGAAGAGGTGGCCATTTTGTCAAGTGACCTTCACAAATCTGTTTGAGCATTCTTTGGCACTGCCTTTCTTTGGGATTGGAATGAAAACTGACCTCTTCCAGTCCTGTGGCCACTGCTGAGTTTTCCAAATTTGCTGGCATATTGACTGCATCATTTAACAGCATCAGCTTTCAGGATTTGAAATAGCTCAACGGGAATTCCATCACCTCCACTTGCTTTGTTTGTAGTGATGCTTCCTAAGGCCCACTTGACTTTACATTCCAGGATGTCTGGTTCTAGTTGAGTGATCACACCATCGTGGTTATCTGGGTCATGAAGATCTGTTTGTATAGTTCTGTGTATTCTTGCCACCTCTTCTTAATATCTTCTGCTTCTGTTAGGTCCATACTATTTTTGTCCTTTATTGAGTCTATCTTTGCATGAAATGTTCCCTTGGTATCTCTAATTTTCTTGAAGACATCTCTAGTCTTTCTCATTCTATTGTTTTCCTCTTTTTTTTTTTTTTTTTTTTTTTTTGCATTGATCACTGAGGAAGTCTTTCTTATCTCTCCTTCCTATTTGTTGGTACTCTGTATTCAAATGGGTATATCTTTCCTTTTCTTCTATGCCTTTCACTTCTTTTCACAGCTATTTCACAGCTATTTGTAAGGCCTCCTCAGAAAACCATTTTGCTTTTTTGCATTTCTCTTTCTTGGGATGGTCTTGATCCCTGCCTCTTGTATAATGTCACGAACCTTTTTCCATAATTCTTCAGGCACTCCGTCTATCAGATCTAATCCTTTGAATCTATTTGTCACTTCCACTGTATAATTGTAAGGGATTTGATTTAGGTCATACCTGAATGGTCTAGTGGTTTTTCCTACTTTCCTCAATTTAAGTCTGAATTGTGCAATAAGGAATTCATGATCTGAGGCACAGTCAGCTTCCAGTCTTGTTTTTGCTGACTGTATAGAGCTTCTCAATCTTTGTGTGCAAAGAATAATCAGTCTGATTTTGGTATTGACCGCCTGGTGATGTCCATGTGTAGAGTCATCTCTTGTGTTTTGGAAGAGGGTGATTGCTATGACCAGTGCGTTCTCTTGGTGAAACTCTGTCCACCTGTGCCCCGCTTCATTTTGTACTCCAAGGCTGAACTTGCCTGATACTCCATGTATCTCTTGACTTCCTACTTCTTCATTGCAGTCCCCTATGATGAAAAGGACATCTTTTTTTGGTGTTAGTTCTAGAAGGTCTTGTAGGTCTTCATAGAACCATTCAACTTCAGCTTCTTCAGCATTAATGTTGGGGTATAGGCTTGGATTACTGTGATATTGAATGGTTTGCCTTGGAAACGAACAGAGATCATTCTGTCTTTTTTTTTTTTTTCATTTACAGAACCATTCTGTCATTTTTGAGATTCCACCCAAGTACTTACTGCATTTCGGACTCTTTTGTTGACAATGAGGGCTACTCGATTTCTTCTAAGGGATTCTTGCCCACAGTAGTAGATATAATGGTCATCTGAATTAAATTCACCCATTATAGTTCATTTTAGTTCACTAATTCCTAAAATGTCGATGTTCACTTTTGCCTTCTCCTGTTTGACCACTTCCAATTTACCTTGATTCATGGACTTATTGTCCCAGGTTCCTATGCAATGTTGTTCTTTACAACATTGGACTTTACTTCCATCACCAGTCAAATTCACAACTGGGCAGTGTTTTTGCTCTGGCTCCATCTCTTCATTCTTTCTGGAGTTATTTCTCCACTATTCTCTAGTAGCATACTGGGCACTTACCCACCTGGGGAGTTCATCTTTCAGAGATCAAATCACCAACATCCGTTGGATCATAGAAAAAGCAAGAGAGTTCCAGAAAAACATCTGCTTTGTTGACTATGTTAAAGCCTTTGACTGTGTGGATCATGACAAACTGTGGAAAATTCTTCAAGAGATGGGAATACCAGACCACCTTACCTGCCTCCCGAGAAATCTGTATGCAGGTCGAGAAGCAACAGTTAGAACCAGACATGGAATAACAGCCTGGTTTCAAAATCGGAAAGGAATAAGTCAAGGCTGTATACTATCACCTTGCTTATTTAATGTATATGCAGAGTAGAAAGAAAGAAGAAAGAAAGTGAAGTCGCTCAGCCATGTCTGACTCTTTGCAACCCCATGGACTGTAGCCCACCAGGCTCCTCCATCCATGGTATTTTCTAGGCAAGAGTACTAGAGTGGGTTGCCATTTCCTTCTCCAGGGGATCTTCCCGACCCAGGGATTGAACCCAGGTCTCCTGCATTGCGGGCAGATGCTTTACTGTCTGAGCCACCAGGAAATCTAGATCATGTGAAATGTCAAGCTGGATGAAGCACAAGCTGGAATCAAGATTGCCGAGAGAAATATCAACAACCTCAGATATGAAGGTGACACCACCCTTATGGCAGAAAGTGAAGAGGAACTAAAGAGCCTCTTGATAAAACTGATAGAAGAGAGTGAAAAAGTTGGCTTAAAGCTCAACATTCAAAAAACTAAGATCATGGCATCTGGTCCCATTACTTCTTGCAAATAGAAGGGAAAACAATGGAAACAGTGACAGGCTTTATTTTCTTGGGCTCCAAAATCACTGCAGATGATGACTGCAGCAGTGAAATTAAAAGATACTTGCTCCTTGGAAGAAAAGTTATGACCAACCTAGACAGCATATTAATAATCAGAGATATTATTTTGACAACAAAGGTCCATCTAGTCAAAGCTACAATTTTTCTAGTAGTCATGTATGGATGTGAGAGTTGGACTATAAAGAAAGCTGAGCACCGAAGAATTGATGCTTTTGAACTGTGGTGTTGGAGAAGACTCTTGAGAGTCCCTTTGACTGCAAGGAGATCCAACCAGTCAATTCTAAAGGAAATCAGTCCTGAATATTCATTGAAAGGACTGCTGCTGAAGCTGAAGCTCCAATACTTTGGGCACCTGTTGCAAAGAACTGACTCATTTGAGAAGACCCTGCTGCTGGGAAAGATTGAAGTCAGGAGTAAACAAGGTTGATAGAGGATGAGGTGATTGGATGGCATCACCGACTCTATGGATGTGAGTTTGAGCAAGTTCAAGGAGTTGGTGATGGACAGGAAAGCCTGGCACGCTGCAGTTCATCGGGTCGCAAAGAGTGGGACATGACTGAGTGACTGAACTGAACTGAACCAAACTCAAAGCGCATCTGTTCCACTGGGCAATAATAAGCTCATCTCACTTTTCTCACTGTGGAGAGCTGTGGTGAGTCATGTGTGTGTGTGTGTGTGTGTGTGTGTGTGTGTGTGTTAGTGGCTTAGTCGTGTCCAGCTCTTTGCGACCCCATGGACTGTAGCCCCCCAGGTTCCTCTGCCCATGAAATTCTCCAGGCAAGAATACTGGAATCGGTTGCCAGTTCCTGCTCCAGTCATCATATATATGTGGATACATATGGATATCCATATATCCAATTTATGGATTTTCTTCCACCCATGTTTAAGTCATTGTCCTACTGGAAACTCAGAGAGCTGTGTTTTGAGAAGGGATGATTTTGGAATGCCTCAAAGGGAAAGGAAGGTCAGTCAAAGCCAAGAGCAAGCCAACAGGCAGCGAGTCATAACCAGTCATAAATTCTACTTCAGGACGTTAAGGTGATAGGCTATGCGGACTCTGACTCATGAGTAACAGTAACGTCTCCTCCCGATGTGGTAGGTGTGACAGATGAATTAGCAGGGCTAGTTTGGGTGACAAATGAACAAGCCTTGTTACTTGCCCTCTACTTTGACAGTGAATCGAGCTTGTCTTTCAGGTATGGAGAGGCGAGAGCATAAAATCTTTCTTTTAAGGCTTGTTAGGATTGGAATGTCACATTTCTACATCTGCATCATATATTTAATAAAGCTGAATGAGACAAGCCAGTTTGCATGGCTGGGGTAAATTAGAACATGTCATTAGACACATCACTTCTGAAGTCAGCTGCAGAAAGCAAGTTGATACAGTGTGTGGGGTCTGTGAGTATGCTGCTAATGTTTTGCTTGCACACGTGTTTACACACACACTCAAGACCTTGGAATTGCTCCTCGAAAATGCCTAGGATGTACTTTGACATTCAAGGGAAATGTCCTTGTAATTAATCCTATGAGATACTGGAAAATAGTTCAGCAAAAGATAAAACACTAAGCAGAATACATTATTCCTCTGAAAAACTTGTGTCCTTTAACAAGCTTAAGTCCTTTCCCCTATGCTGCCTTGGGATGAGAACTCTTTCAGCCAGAAAGACTCTTATCTGCAATTTGTAGGGGACCAGCTCCATCGTGGCTGCTCTCATGTCAGGTCCCCACATAAGCCTTGGAGGCAAGGCCCCGGTGCAGCCTGACTTGTCTCAGTGAGCATCGATCATCCTCTCAGGAACTCAGTGAGAGAGGCAGTCTTGAGAGGAGATGTCCCCGAGCTGTGTCCCGTCCACTGCCCGACCTGTGGGAAATGCCACAAGGCAGTTTCTCATCTGTTCCCCTGGTCCCCAGGAGCCATGGGACTTTCCACCTGCTCCCCGGCCTTCAGAAATAGATGCAGACTCTATAGAGACTTGGGGTCCTCCGGAACAGCGTCCCCCTGTTCATGCCACCTTCATCGTTGGGCCCTTTGGGTTTGGTGGTGTCCCGTGGGACAGAGACACAGATAACTAACACACGCTGACCTTATGAGGATTGTCTAAATCCACCTGGGTTTGTGTCCTTAGCAGTGTGGCAAGCCCATCTTCCTGCATTCTAAGCGGCCACACGCTGCTGCCTTGTGAACGCTTGACTGCGTGGAGCTGCTGTTGTTTAGCGGTACAGTCATGTCCGACTTTTTGTGACCCCCATGGACTGTAACCCGCCAGGCTCCTCTGTCCATGGGACTTCCCAGGCAAGAGTACTGGAGTGGGTTGCCATTTCCTTTCCCAGGGAATCTTCCTGACCCAGGGATCGAACCCATATCTCCTGCATTGGCAGGTGGATGACAGCTTGGTAGAAAACCTGATCAACAGTAGCTTAAGAGGGAGAGGATGTTTACATTCCTCACATGCTAAGAAGTCTGGACATGGGCAACTGCTATGCTAAGTGATGGACATGATGTCAGAGCTGGTGTCACTGCAGCAGTTCAGCAGGCTTCTTGGTCCCAAGATAGCTGCTGTGGTGGCAAGCATCACATCTGTATTCAAGGCAGGATGAAGCAGTAAAGGCAGGTTCCATCTATGCATCTGTTCACTTTAGGAAAGCAATAGCTTTCCCAGAAGCCTGCCTGCAGACTTCCACTTATGCATTATTGGCCCTAACAGCGTCACACCAACCTGAGCTTCAGGGAAGGCCAGTTTTGAAAGAGAGGAACTAGATTGGCATGATTGGCCTAGACTAGATCAGACTAGTCGTAGTACCCTGCTGGGTGGGTCTACTTGCCTCTCGGAACCAGGCAGGAACTTCACTGGTGAGACAGAGGGGAGAATGGATTGGGTAGGCAACAACTGTGTCTGCCACTTGGGCCAATGTGGCCAGTCCCAACTTGTCAGCTCCCGAAGACTGATCAGTAGCTGACTCCAGTCTGTCCCTGCTTGTGATTCAACTGCAGCTTCTACTCAAACTGGACAATGAAGAGGTGATTGTGAGGACCCTGTGAAAACAATTTCCAAGTCTGCAGAAACTGTGGGACTTACCTAAAAGCAAAAAAAAAAAGAAAAAAGAAAACCATGAGAGTTGTCACGATCAAAAGCTATAGACACACCAGCCGTGAATGCCTTTTGAGGCCTTTTTTCTTTTCTTCATTCCAGAGGTGACATACCAGAAAGTGAAAATCGCTGAGTCGTGTCCGACTCTTTGCAACCACATGGACTGTACAGTCCATGGAATTCTCCAGGCCAGAATGCTGGAGTGGGTAGCCTTTCCCTTCTTCAGGGGATCTTCCCAGCCCAGGAATCAAACCCAGGTCTCCCGTATTGTAGGCAGATTCTTTACCAACTGAGTCACAAAGAAGTCCAAAATGCCAGAGCTGACATCAAATGGTTAGAAGAGGATGATATTAGGTGGACGTTAAGGGTCTGAAGCCACCGCAAGCTTACCTCCCTTTGCAGAATTCTAATCATGGTTAAGTTTCCTTCAGGTAAGAGTACTATATTGCCTTATTTAATTAAGAAATAGTTGGGATTGTTACCTAAGTTTTGGTAGATTGACGCAAGGAAAATGAACCTATCTGGTCAGGAGGGAAGAAAACTTTCAAATGCTGCCAATGGCCCTAATGCCTAAGGAGACAGGCTATAAGGACTTAACCTACCCCCTCCTTTCTCTTTCATTTGCCAAACTCCTCAAGACCCTGCTTAAAAATAACTTGCTTTGTGAAATCATGCACAAATTTCTCAAAGTTAGTCCGGCCATCTGTAATCTAATAGTTCCTTTCCATATTCCTCTTTGCCCTAACATTTTACCACTGGTACACGGGAATGACCGACTTATCCAGCCATCTCACCCACCAGATTAGGAATATTCCCAAGGGAGAAGTTTTGTCCCAAACATTTAGTACAAGGTTGGAAGCACAGTAGTAAGTTCTCACCATGTTCTTATTGCATAAAATCTATTTAGACTTTGAATAATTATTAACTTATAACATTGAAGCCCTACACCTTTTTTAAAATTGAAGTATAGCTGCCGTACAATATAATGTCACAGGTGTACAACACAGTGATTCATAAATTTTAAAGATTACACTCCATTTATAGTTATTATAAAATACTGGCTATATTCCCTGTGTTGTACAATATATCTTTGTAGCTTATTTTATGCCTAATAGTTTGCACCTCTGACTCCCCTAACCTTGATCTTGGCTCTCCTGACTGGTAACCACTAGTTTGTTCTCTACAAATGAGTCTGTTCTTTTTGTTCTTTTCATGAGTCTGTTGTGTTTTTAGATGCCACATATAAGTGATATCATACAGTATTTGATATAAGATAAAGTCTTACATCCTAATCCAAGCACATAAAAATTTAAAAATACACTCAGAAACTCAAAATAGGAAGCAAATGCAAAGCAAGAAAAATATTTGTGACTCCTGTCATGTGAAAATGGTTTATTTTCCTAATATATATGAACTTCTAAGAGTTGAGATAAAAACAATAAACAGGCAAGGGCACAGACAAATCACTTAAAAAGAAGTATACTGTGCTGTGTTTAGTCACTCATTCATGTCCGACTCTGTGTGACTCCACGGACTGTAGCCCACCAGGCTCCTCTGTCCATGGGATTCTCCAGGCAAGAATACTGAAGTGGGTTGTCATGCCCTCCTCCAGGAATCTTCCCAAATGACCCTTAATCCAATGAAAACATGCTCAGTATTACTCATAATTTTTAAGATGCTAATTAAAAATAAGTTGAGGTGCTCTTCTCACTTATCATATTGGCAAAAATCCAAAAGTTCAACAATGTAGTCTGTTAGTGAGACTGTTGGAAAATGAATGATTTCAGTGTTTTGGGAGCGGCACAAAGGGTGTCATCTTGAGAGGATACTGTGTGGCAATATCTGTGCAATCATGTTACAAATACTTTCACTCTTTAACCCAATTCTCCTCCTTCTAGGAACTCGTCTTGCATAAATCCCTGCACAGTTACAAAATGATGCACACAGGCATGGGATGTGGAATTGACCAATACTGTAAGATGAGAGGGTTTCCCAGGTGGTGATAGTGGTAAAGAACCCGCCTGCCAAACAGGAGATGTAAGAGATGTGGGTTCGATTCCTGGTTCAGGAAGATCCCCCGGAGGGGAGCACGGCAACCCACTCCAGTCTTCTTTCCTGGAGAGTCCCATGGACAGAGGACCCTGGCAGGTGGCTGGGGGGCTCCAGTGTAGGGGGACACAGAGTCAGACACAACTGAAGCGACTTAGCACACACCGCACAGCAAGATGAGAAGCAAGCCATTTCTGTAGGTGGAGAGTGGTTAATTAAACTATGGTAGGATTTCCCTGGCAGTCCAATGTTTAAGGCTCCACGCTTCCAATGCAAGGGGCGCGGGTTGGACCCTGGTTGGGGAACTAGGATTCCACATGCTGTTCAGAGCAGCCAAAAAATATAAATAAATGAATTAATTAATAATCTTTCAAAAATAAATAAGTAAACTACAGTAGGTCCTCACAATGGAACACTATGCAACTGGACTCAAAGGAGGATGCCTTCTCTGTTGTGCTCTGGGAAGGTCCCAGGGCAAATGGTTCAGTGGAAAAGCAAAGTTTAGCAGAGTGACCACAATGCAATGCTTTCTGTTTCATGAAGGGGAGGATAAACTTTTGCATTTGTTTTTGTTTGTAACTGCAGAAAATACTGGTTGTGTGTACTGCAAGGGAGTGAGCAGATGGCAAAACTGGGTGGATGGAATGGAACCAAAACTTCTCACTGTGTACCATTTTGGCTTTTAAAACCTGTGAATTATTACATATTCCAAAAATTAAAATTTTTAAATCCTACATCTTGCCCATAAGTTTTAGAGACAGTATGTGTCTTTGTATCTCTGCTGCACCTTTTACAAAATCAGTGAATCTGGGCAAATCTCTTAACCCCTCTGAAGAAGAATTTGATGAGTAGACAAATGCAAAAAAAAAAAAAATTCAAACTTGAAATAGAAGTACTTCTGTGCACGTGTGGGCTGTTATTAGCAGCGAATTTAGTAAGAATTATTATTTTTTTTTAATTTTTAAAATTTTTTTATTAGTTGGAGGCTAATTACTTAACAACATTTCAGTGGGTTTTGTCATACATTGATATGAAGCAGCCATAGAGTTACACATATTCCCCATCCCTCTCCCCCCTCCCACCTCCCTCTCCACCCGATTCCTCTGGGTCTTCCCAGTGCACCAGGCCCGAGCACTTTTCTCATGCATCCCACCTGGGCTGGTGATCTGTTTCACCATAGATAATATACATGCTGTTCTTTTGAAACATCCCACCCTCACCTTCTCCCACAGAGTTCAAAAGTCTGTTCTGTACTTCTGTGTCTCTTTTTCTGTTTTGCATATAGGGTTATCATTACCCTCTCTTGCAGGCGTGTGTGCTCAGTCACTTCAGTCATGTTCGACGCTGAGACCCCATGGACTGTATCCTGCCAGGCTCCTCTGTCCATGGGATTCTCCAGGTAAAAATACTAGAGTGGGTCACCATTCCCTCCTCCAGGTGAATCTTCCCAACCCAGGGATCAAACCCTTGTCTCTTGCATTGCAGGCAGAGTCTTTACTGCTGAGCCACCGGGGAAGCCCATAGAGCTAAGGTGACCTCTTCAGTGACTAAAGGTGGCTCTAGTGGTAAAGCACCAACCTGCCAGTGCAGAAGACATAAGAGATGCAGGTTCGATCCCTGGGTCGGGAAGATCCCCTGGAGGAGGGCATGGCAACCCACTCCAGTATGCTTGCCTGGAGAACCCCATGGACAGAGGAGCCTGGCGGGCTGCAGTCCACAGGGTAGCGAAGAGGTGGACACGACTGAGAACTTAGCAGGCACGCATGGTGAGAGCTTCAGAATCTTCAGTATTCTTGTGTGATAGGGGTAAGCTGTTTTCATTTTTGAAGATAATAAAATGAATGCCAAAAGAAACAAGGTGATTAATTCAAGACATCACTGAGTGTAGGACAATGCAGGAGCTGGCAGCGGGGCTCTGTATATCACACATATGAACACAGCTACGAGTCAGGTGCATTGATGGCTACTCCGTTTTAGCAAATCCAAAAGAAAACACCGTCAACCTAATTTGGAGGTATTCTAAATACACAACCTGTTTCAAAACGCAAGATAGCTACCAAACCCAACCCCTGCCAGTAACTGCCACAAATCTTGATGAAATCAATCGTTTGGAATCTTCCTTCTAATTTTCTAGAGGTCCAGAGAGTGGGGGTCACCTCCAGGCTGGGAGTTTCTAGGGAGAAACTCGAAATAAATATTTTAAAAAGCCTTCCTCTGCAGAACTTTGCACGTACAGTACAGTCCTACACATTCTCACCCTGTGATTGTTTATTTAAAAAGAAAATAAAGAATTACTAGTGCAGAAATGATATCATTAGCGGGGCACTGTCAGTAAATTCACCTACTCCTCCTAGATGGCTTAGTTTGCCTTTTTCTGTGTAAAATGAATACGTGTGTGACATTCTGAGATCTGGATTATTTACCCGGTAGGGTCGATTTCAAAAACAGTACAAAGAAACAGCTTAGGTGGGCTGTTTCTTCACAACACATTGTGAAGAAATTGTGCCCCCTGCTGCTTTAATTCGATATTAACGTCACCAGCTTAACAATTGCTTTGGAAAAATGTTCAACCTGCAGGGGTGCAGGACGGTGCTGTGACTTCAAGGTCATTTAAATGTCCTCTCAGATGCAGTTTCTTCCAGCAATTAGGAACTCTGCTTGACACCGACCTTGGGGCAAAGGAAGCAAAGAAGAAATGCTTCCTTTTGTGATGCTTGTAAAGACATTTGTCCTAAGAACCTTCTCGTTATTTCATGTATCTTTGTAACCTCTGAAGATGAAACATGAACAAGATGCAAAGCTTGGAGAGACGTGCTGGTCGACAGTGAGCACAGGGCCCCTTTATTAGGACACAAAGGGCATTTTCTAAGTGCTCAGAGAAATAAAAATGCTCCTTGAGACTGACCTCCTTCAGTGTGAGAAGACTTATCACTGATGAATAGCAATTCATGACCGTGCACTGGGGGCCTCCGAAGTTACTGCTAACTTGCTATGAGCCACTGATTCAGATCCTCAGTGCACCCCCAAAAGGACTCCAGGACTGGACAAAAGCATCAACTGGAAATGTGGCAATTGTAACCCCGGCCCCTTTTCTTGGGGTCCTCATTTCTTTTTTCTTCACATCTGGTTCCCTTTGTTGCCTGTTGCCTGTCAACCTGGGCTTTTAAATCTATACCTTTTTTCTGACCTGGTACTGATTTCCCACAGGTTGCCCGGAGATCTTTCAGGAAGTTTATTGACAGAGCTTCCCTTCTTTCCCTCTGCCATGGGCTGAATGTTTTTATCCTCCCAGAAGCCATATGTTGAAGCCCTAAACCCAAGGCGATGGTACTTGGAAGTGGGTCTCTGGGAGGTGATTAGGGTGCAATGAGATCGTGAGGCTGAGGCCCAATAATAGGGTGAATGCCTTTATATGGGGATGTAGGGAACAGAACTTTTTTCCCCTCCATGTGAAGACACAGTAAGATGGTGGTTGTTGCAAATCAAGAAATGAGCCTTCACCATGAACTCAGTCCTGCGGGCACCCTGACCTCTGACTTCTAACCTTGAGAACTGTGAGAAGCCCATGTCTATTGTTTAAGCCACTCAATCCATGATGTTTTGTTATGGTAGCCTGAGCTGGGACGTTCTCTTAAAAAAATATTTACATCTTTTGGAGAAATTCTGAACATAGGAAGGACTTTGATGATCCATTTGTCCATGGAGAAGATCATGGATGCGTTTTGGTGTAGAGAATACATGCTTCTCCTAGCCACAGCTGAAGGGTGCAACTCTGCTTTTCTGTCAACCGCGGAGAGAATAAGGCTTTCCAGTCTGAAGGATGCAAAGCTTTGTTCTAGATTCAAGAAATAGGAAGGCAGTAAAAACTGTCTCCCCGACCCCGTCCCCTAGAAAGGTTTTCATTCTTCCCAGGCCCCTTTGGCCTTTGATGAGGGCTGTCATATTTAGAGAAGAAAAATACACCTCACGTGGTTAAATCTGAATTTTAAATAAACAATGAATGATTTAACACTTGTATTTGTTATTTGTCTAAAATTCAGATTTAACCTGGGTCCTGTATATTGTCTGGAAATCCTGTCTTTAACTGTTTTCATGCCTTCTGTTTCCTGGGCGTTCTAAACACACCTGAGTGACACCTGAGCCGGGTCAGAGGGAAGCGGGCTCTGGGCTCAGGGACCACGGCGGTCCCCCAGGCACCGTGGTTGTCCGGAGACTCATCGCCCTCTAGCGGCCACCGGGGACATCACACCAGCCGGGCGGGCAGATGGGGTAAGATGCTCCTGAATCCACATCCTCACGGTGGTCCTGGAGGACAGCAAAAGGGACCTGCCAAGATATAGCTGACTACACCGAAATCCATTTTCCTCAGAGCCCTTGCGCAAGAAACTGGCCCTGTTTCCAGTAGCAGAAATGGAGATTCCCTTTCTTCCATTAAAAGTACACTGGAAGAGTACCTCTCTGGAATAGCTTACACTGATGGTGGCAGTCTAACCTTGGCTTGCCCTCACTCCATCACTGATGACTGTGGGATCGCTGTTGTCATCTTCTTTGGGGGAAAAATCCAAGCCCTTCTCCCTGCTGACTCCCAGTGATTTGTCAAAGTGTGTTCCTTTAGACTTCAAGCTCAAAAGACTCTTATCTATAATGTGCCTGGCACTCAGATACATTTAAATGAACTGACATTGAAATTCTCTAGTAGCTTTGAATTAAAAATAAAGAAGAAACTTGCTCTTACCCTCGGGGAATGACTGCTGAATCAGGAGAGGAAAAAACCGAAGTGCTTACCATCAGCCATGACTGTGGAATTTGGTCTTACATTTCATTTCCACCCTTTTTCACCTTAACACTTAAGTTTTATTTATTTATTTGTTGCGTGTTTATATTTGGCTCTGCTGGGTCTTTGCCGGGTGGGCTTTTCTCTAGTTGCAGTGAGCAGAAGTTATGCTTTAACTGCAGCGTGGGGGCTTCTCATCGCAGTAGCTTCTCTTGTTGCAGAGCACGGGGCTCTAGGTCACATGGGCTCAGTAATGGCAGTCTGTCTGTAGAGTACTGACTTAATAGTCATGGCACACAGGCTTAATCGCTCTGTGAAATATGAATCTTTCTGGTCCAGAGCTTGAACCAGTGTCTCCTACACTGGCAGGCAGATTCTCTACCACCGAGCCACAAGGGAAACCCTCACTTCCACCCTTAACATGCTCAGCTGATGACTGCACTTGGACCTGCATGGAAGGATTGATAAATATGAGGCTGTTTTGCAGACATGGCTGGCTTGTAGTGTTTCTTGAAACAACAGTTATGTCAAGGATTGTGGAATGCAAGCACAGCACAGTTTCTAGGATCCAGAGATGACTCCTAGATTATACGCTGAGTTCCTTGAAGGACTTCCTCAGTGATCAGTGCAAAGAAATAAAGGGAAACAATAGAATGGGAAAGACTAGATATCTTTTCAAGAAAATTAGAGACATCAAGGGAACATTTCATGCAAAGATGGGCACAACAAAGGATAGAAATCATCCAGGCATAACAGAAAAAGACATTAAGAAACAGTGGCAAAAATACACAGAAGAACTACACAAAAAAAGGTCTTAATGACCCAGATAATCACAATGGTGTGATCACCCACCTAGAGCCAGACATCCTGGAGTGTGAAGTCAATGGGCCTTAGGAAGTATCACTATGAACAAAGCTAGTGGATGTGATGGAATTCTAGCTGAGCCACTTCAAATCCTGAAAGATGATGCTGTCAAAGTGCTGCACTCAGTATGCCAGCAAATTTGGAACACTCAGCCGTGGCCACAGGACTGGAAAAAGTCAGTTTTCATTCCAATCCCAAAGAAAGGCAATGCCAAAGAATGCTCAAACTACCGCACAGTTGCAGTCATCTCACATGCTAGTAAAGTAATATTAAAAATTCTCCAAGCCAGGCTTCAGTAATACATGAACTGTGAACTTCCAGATGTTCAAGTTGGTTTTAGAAAAGGCAGAAGAACCAGAGATCAAATTGCCATCCACTGGATCATTGAAATAGCAGGAGAGCTCCAGGAAAACATCTACTTCTGCTTTGTTGACTATGCCAAAGTCTTTGACTATGTGGATCACAACAAAGTGTGGAAAATTCTTCAAGAGATTGGCATACCAGACCACCTTTCCTGCCTCTTGAGAAACTTATATGCAGGTCAGGAAGCAGCAGTTAAAACTGGACATGGAACAACAGACTGGTTCCAAATAGGAAAAGGAATACGTCAAGGCTGTATATTGTCACCCTGCTTATTTAACTTATATGCAGAGTACATCATGAGAAATGCTGGGCTGATGAAGCACAAGCTGGACTCCAGATTGCTGGGAGAAATATCAATAACCTCAGATATGCAGATGACACCACCCTTATGGCAGAAAGTGAAGAAAAACTAAAGAGTCTCTTGATGAAAGTGAAAGAGGAAAGTGAAAAAGTTGGCTTAAAGCTCAACATTCAGAAAACTAAGATCATGGCATCCAGTCCCATCACTTCATGGCAAATAGATGGGGAAACAGTGGAAACAGTGGCTGACTTTATTTTTCTGGGCTCCAAAATCACTGCAGATGGTGACTGCAGCCATGAAATTAAAAGATGCTTGTTCCTTGGAAGAAAAGTTATGATCTACCTAGGTAGCACATTAAAAAGCAGAGACATTACTTAGCCAACAAAGGTCTGCCTAGTCAAGGCTACGGGTTTTTCCAGTGGTCATGTATGGATGTGAGAGTTGGACTATAAAGAAAGTTGAGCACCGAAGAATTGATACTTTTGAACTGTGGTGTTGGAGAAGACTCTTGAGAGTCCCTTGGACTGCAGGGAGATCCAACCAGTTCATCCTAAAGGAGATCAGTCCTGGGTGTTCACTGGAAGTACTGGTGTTGAAGCAGAAACTCCAATACTTTGGCCACCTGATGTGAAGAGCTGACTTATTTGAAAAGAACCTGATGCTTGGAAAGATTGAGGGCAGGAGGAGAAGGGTCAACAGAGGATGAGATGGTTGGATGGCATCACCGGCTCAACAGATATGAGTTTGGGTGAACTCTGGGAGTTGGTGATGGACAGGGAGGCCTGGCGTGCTGTGATTCATGGGGTTGCAAAGAGTCGGACATGAATGAGCAACTGAACTGAACTGCGGACAAGGTGACTTTTAGTCTCCACAAGTCTCCCTCAATCCACCTGAAGAGCACAGAATCCAAAAACAATCATCTTACTTTGAATTTTCAAGACAAATCCCCTAGAAGTTGCCCCCTTTAGCCAAGTTGCCTCTGAAACCATTGCTACACAAATGTGCTGGACTTTTGCCACCTGGCATCCGTCTTAGTCCAGATCCATCATCCCACAGGGTAGGGTGGTAAGTATTTGCACAGAAAACTGAAATATCAAGTACTCACCCTTTTTAGAATAACTCATAAGGAAGATAGTAATTATTGAGTGTCTAATATGTGTCAAGCATTCTCTGGTGTGATCTTCATGGTATATTAGTCAGCTCAGGCTCTTATAACAAAAATGCCTTAGCCTGAGTGGCTTAAACAACAGATATTTATTACTCACAGTTCTGGAGACTGGAAAACTGAGCTTGGGGTATTAATATGTTCAGGTTCTTGGTGAGAGTCCTCTTCCTGGCTTGAAGATACCCTCACATGGAGGAGAGAGAAAGAGCTCTATTCTATTCATCCCCTTATAAGGGCACTAATCCCATCATGGATGTCCCACCCTTATGACCTCATCTAAACCTAATTACCTCTCCAAAGTCCCATCTCCAAATGCTATTATATTGAGAGCCAGGACTTAAACATGCAAGTTTGCAAGGGGCTACACAAACTTTCAGTCCAGAGCACATAGTAATGCTGTGAGATCATTACTGTGCAAGTGTTTACAGATGTGGAAATGACAGGTTAATGAAGTGGAGTAACTTGGCCAAGGTCATTCAGCGAGTGCCAAGACACAAACCCACGTCTGCCAAGTTCATCTCTTGCCAGTGTATGGCACTGGTCCTTGAATACTACTTGTATGCTTAGAAGGAGGATCAAATCATTAGGGAATGGATGCTAGAAATCGAGAAGCAAGCATCAGGAGAAAATATGGAAGGGTTAGCTGAACAGTGGGTGGGAAAGAGGCAGAAGAATGGCTCTGTCCTGCCTGCCTGGAACTCTGAACTCTGAATCCTGGGTCTCATCAGCTCGCCCCTCTAGATCAAAGGTCCTTTAGACGACAAAGGAGATGGCAGTGCTTCTGAAAATGTTTCTTAGTTTTTAAAGTATGTACGCTTTCATGCCTCATCTCCTGAATATTCTGATCTTGTAGGTCTGGAGAGGGACCCAGGAATCTGCATTTTTTAGCACATTCGAAACTCAGGGATGTGATGTTCTCTCACGTTCATTCCTCTTCTAAATTCTGCTGCATTTTTAAGGGAATTTTCTAGGTAAGGTTATTGTTATTATTTTAATGTAACTTTGTCAGGAAAGGAAAAGTTAAGGTACTTGGTGATGGAACTGGTGTATTTCTAGAGAGCAGAATTGATACGTAAATGTTCTGGTGGTGTTTTCTATGACATTTCACTGGCATAAGCTCCTTAAACCAGTAATTCCACTTGATACTAGATTATATAAGGAATAGAACCTGCATGCCTTCCAAGGAACTGTTAGCCTCATGAAAAGAATGGTTTTGGAATCAAAATATAGTAATGACAGTTTCAACTAGATTTTTCCTTAGTCATTTAGATCCTGTGCTGCTGCTGCAGAGTCACCTCAGTCATGTCCAACTCTGCAACCCCGAGGACTGCAGCCTGCCAGGCTCCTCTGTCCATGGGATTCTCTAGACCAAAGTACTGGAGTGGGTTGCCATGCCCTCCTGCAGAGGGTCTTCCCAACCCAGGGATTGAACCCAGGTCTTCTGCATTGCAGGTGGATTCTTTACCATCTGAGCCACCAGGGAAGCCCAAGATTACTAGAGTGGGTATCCTATCTCTTCTCCAGGGGATCTTCTCGACCCAGGAATCAAACTGGGGTCTCCTGCATTGCAGGCGGATTCTTTACCAGTTGAGCTACCAGGGAAGACTGTAGTTTCTATATTCATTCCTCAAACATGCATTTTTAAACTGCTTACCATGCTTCAGGCTATGCTAGGAGTTGTGAATAGGTTGAATAAGAATTGCTTGCTTTCATTAACCTTGGGCTTCCTGGGTGGTGTTAGTGGTAAAAAAACAAAACAAAACAAAACCCACCTGCCTATACAAGAGGCAAAAGAGACATGGGTTCAATCCCTGGGCCA
This sequence comes from Muntiacus reevesi, assembly GCF_963930625.1. Classification (NCBI taxonomy): domain Eukaryota; kingdom Metazoa; phylum Chordata; class Mammalia; order Artiodactyla; family Cervidae; genus Muntiacus; species Muntiacus reevesi. The sequence goes on from NC_089267.1 coordinate 18,469,359, forward strand.
GGAAGATCCCCTGGAGGAGGGCATGGCAACCCAATCCAGTATTCTTGCCTGGACAATCCCATGAACAGAGGAGCCTGGCAGACTACAGTCCACAGGGTTACGAAGAGTGGGTCACAACTGAGGCAACTTAGCATGCACACCTCCTCAAATTCTGTCCATAAAGAGTCTGAGTAAAATTAAATCAATCAATAAAAATGAAACAGATCATAGAGATGTTCCCATTGTGACAGCAATCACTGTGCACACTGGGGCTTATGTTAATGGACACGTAAGTGGAAATGGAGTCAGCAACACTCTTTTTGAATATCTTCAGCTTTAAGAAGTGCAGAATTTTTTGAAAGCAGATAAGGAACTTTTGAATTCCATTTTGTTGACTCATGTGGTGGTTGCATGAGTGATTAGACTTAAAATTTATAGATTGGATAAACAATAATGGCCTACTGGACCACACAGATGGGGCTTCCCTGATAGCTCAGTTGGTACAGAAGCAATTCCTGCAATTCAGGAAACCCTGGTTCTATTCCTAGGTCAGGAAGATCCACTGGAGAAGGGATAGGCTACCCACTCCGGTATTCTGGCCTGGAGAATTCCATGGATTGTGTAGTCCATGGGGTCACAAAGAGTCGGACACGACTGTCAGGGAACAACATTCAACATCCTGCGATAAATCATAACGGAAGAGAATATGAAATAGAGTACATATATGTTTAACTGAATCACTTTGCTGTCCAGCAGAAATCAACACAACATTGAAAATCAATTATACTTCATTTTAAAAAATTAATAAATTCAAAAATAGAACTAAAAAAGGATAGTTTCAAGCCCTTTGACTAAGTATGCTTTTTCCACCAACAATCTGTTGCTTTTTCTGTTTAATTCTTGGCCCTTCAGTTCTCTTCCTCCTTGGTTATTTGCACCATTCCTACTCTTAAATGATTACTGTTCTCTTCTTTAATCATCACCCACAATATGTATACTTCATTATCTTATCTTGGTGTGACAGACTCATCTAATACACCGAGGCACGTCCCTGTGAAGATGGTGTCATCACATCAGCAATTTGTCTCTCTTGTAATTGAATAAGCTACCTGGAAAATGACTTTTACCTCTTGGTTTTATTTCTTTCCTTATAAAACTTCTGTCTATATTGCTGATATGTCACCTATTTAAATATCCAAGATTAAATCTACTTGTTGGGCTGGCAAGGAGTTGATATATGATTAACAGGCACTTCTTCTTCAAGAAACTCAAGGTTGTGTAAGTATGCTTTACTTATGCCTGTTGCAATGGCATTGTGTAATGACAGGGAGACAACCAAGAGTGGTGATGATGACAGCCCATCCCAGCTGTAGTGACTGATACTCTAATTCCATGAGCCAACAGGGAAATTATGACCTGGTGAAACACACAGTTCTCAAAATCATTCCAGAAATTCCAAAGAGGGATGTGATTTTTCTCTTTCTGGTTGCAGTGAAGACACTGTGTTGTTTGATGCTTTTCTTCATTTGCTCCATTGTTTCTATATCATGCAATCCAGTTTCTATCTAACAGAGATCTTTTAAGCCCATGGTACATGCCAGCCACTGAACTGGGAGCTGGGAATGCAGCTCTAAGTACCAGTAAGTGGACGTGAAACAGAGCAAGACGCTTTGGTCCTTGCCGCCCATGTCCTCAGCCTGCCTTTCTTCTGTGGAAGAACTTTAACCAAAGAATAAGTTTAGTCAGAGAAGTGAGAACATGCAGGAACAAAGGAAAACAGTCAAAGGAGACCAAATAATAATAGTTTAGTCGTTAAATATAGTCAAGGACCTTTAGTTTCTTCTCAAGGGCTATAGATAATACTCTGAGCCATATCCTGTGAGCTGTGTTAGAGATACTGAAGCCCCCACCAGGTGGAAGAAGTTAGCAACATGATGACTGGACTTGTGGCTGTGACATAAACTGCCACAGTTCTAAGAACTGGCCTCAAGGAAATGGAAACAAACCTACTCTGGAACTGAAGATTAGTGGTAGTAGTGAGAGTCACTCAGTTATGAGCAACTCTTGCGACCCCATGGACTGTAGCCTGCCAGGCTCCTCTGTCCACGGGATTCTCCAGGCAAGAATACTGAAGTGGGTTGCCATTCCCTTCTCCAGGGGAATCTTCCAGACCCAGGAATCGAACCCAAGTCTCCTGCACTGCAGGCAGATTCTTTACCGACTGAGCTATGAGGGAACTGAAGATTAATTGTACTTAAAGCAATCAGGATGACGCTGGTCAGACCACCAATGATCAATTTCAAGGCAATTGTCAGAGCTGACTGCTGTTTCTGCATGTAGCCCCCTCCCTCAGCCCATAAAGCTCTTGCCCACTGATTGTCAGTGGGTGGAGTTGGCCTTTGAACAGACATCCTGTCTCCTCCCAGTCCCTGGCCACTGGCATCCAAAATAAAGCAAACTTCCCTTTCTGCCAACCTGGCATTTTTAATGGCTTTTGAGTGGCGAGCAGCCAGCCCTGGGTTTGGTAACAGACACAGATGCTAGTCTCTTCTGTTACCTTCTTCTATTCATTTAATCAAATTCATTTCTCTGATATTTTGATAATGAGTCAGAGCATAAGAATGTGGAGCTAAATGTATGGGTTCTGTTGAGACAGATCAGAGTATGAGGTTCAAGTTCATCACAGCCACCTGTGTGTCCATGGATGCTGTTAAAACACAAAAATCAACTGAGTAAACGTAAAGATCTATTTGGCTTTTGAAAAAACAATGCATGAATCAGGCAGAATCCCATCTAGCAAATAGAAAGGAACTCCGATGAACTGGACAAAACAGAAGAGTTTTCTACGCAGGAAGCAGGGAGGACCTAAGAAAGAGCAGATTGTTTCAGGCAAGGTCCCCTTCCTTTAGGGAACAAAAGAGGTCTATTAAGTGGCTTTTCTCACTAATGTTGACCAGGAAATTCTAGACTGATGGGTGATTACTCTCTGGGGAAGGCTGAAATGACAATTGTGTGTGTGTGTCCATGCTGAGTTGCTTCAGTTGTGTTTGACTCTTTGCGAACCCATGGACTGAGGTCCACCAGGTTCCTTTTCCATGGGATTCTCCAGGCAAGAATACTGGAATGGGTTGCCATGCCCTCCTCCAGGGGAAATGACAATTATATTAGGTATTAACTCTCAGTTTGGTGACATGCGCTTAGCACACTGTCTCCATTTGGGACCGGTTGCCTTTTTTTAAAAAATAATTTCCCCCTTTGATCAGACTCTTAATTTCACTGAGATGTGACCAAAATCAAGGACATTTTTAAGGAACCTCTATGCTGTTCTCCATAGTGGCTGTATCAATTTACATTCCCACCTAGAGTGCAAGAGGATTCCCTTTGCTCCACACCCTCTTCAGCACTTATTGTTTGTAGATTTTATGATAATGGCCATTCTAACCTGTGTGAGGTGATATCTCATTGTAGTTTTGAATTTGCATTTCTCTAATAACTAGTGGAAGGAAAGTTATGACCAATCTAGACAGCATATTAAAAAAGCAGAGACATTACTTTGCCAACAAAGGCCCATCTAGTCAAGGCCAGTGACCATGTATGGATGTGAGAGTTGGACTATAAAGAAAGCTGAGCGCAGAAGAATTGATGCTTCTGAACTGTGGTGCCGAGAGAACTCTTGAGAATCCCTTGGACTGCAAGGAGATCCAACCAGTCCATCCTAAAGGAGATCAGTCCTGGGTGTTCATTGGAAGGACTGATGCTGAAGCTGAAACTCCAATACTTTGGCCACCTCATGCGAAGAGCTGACTCATTGGAAAAGACTCTGATGCTTGGAAAGACTGAAGGCAAGAGGAGAAGGGGATGGCAGAGGATGAGATGGTTGGACGGCATCACCGACTCAATGGAGATGAGTTTGAGTAGACTCCGGGACTTGGTGATGGACAGAGAGGCCTGGCTTGCTGCAGTCCATGGGGTCGCAAAGAGTCAGACACAACTGAGTGACTAAACTGAATTGAACTGAATAACTAGTGATGTTGAGCATCTTTTCCTGTGCTTATTGGCCAACAATAGAACCACCATGTGACCCAGCAATCCCACTACTGGGCATATACTAAAAAAAAATCCACCAAAATTCAAAAAGACACATGCACCTCAATATTTATTGCAGCACTATTTACAACAGTGGGCTTCCAGGTGGCTCAGATATTAAAGAGTCTGCCTGCAGTGCAGGAGACCTGGGTTCAATCCCTGGTTTGGGAGGATCCCCTGGAGAAGAGAATGGCTATCCACTCTAGTAACCTTGCCTGGAGAATTCTATGGACAGAGGAGCCTGGTCGGCTACAGTTCATGGGATCACAAAGAGTCAAACATGACTGAATGACTAACACTTTCATTTTCATTTACAATAGCAGGATATGGAAACAACTAAAAGTTCGTTGAGAGAGGAATGGATAAAAACGTGGTGCGTGTATACAGTGGAATATTACTCAGCCATAAAAAAGAATGAAACTGAGTCATTGGTAGAGACGTGTGTGGATCTAGAGACTGCCATACAGGGTGAATTAAGTCAGAAAGGGAAAAATAAATATTGTATATTAATGCATATATGTGGAACCGAAAAAACATTGGTACAGGCCATCTTATTCACAAAGCAGAAATATAGATACAGATGTAGAGAACAAATGTATGGCTACCAAGAGGGAAAGGAGAGGTGGGATGAGCTGGGAGATTGATACACATACACTATTGATCCTGTGTATAAAATAGATAACTAATGAGAACGTTCCGCATCCAACAGAGAACACTACTCAGCGCTCTGTGGTGACCTAAACGGGAAGGAAATCCCAAACAGAGGGGATGTGTGTATGCGTGTATGTGTGTAGCCGATTCACTTGGCTGCCCAGCAGAAGCTGACATGACATTGTAAAGCAGCTGTACTCCAATAAAACATTTAATACTATTATTGCGGTAAATAAAAATTCATTAAAAAAATTTTTTAAGGCATTAGTGAGCATCTACTGCTCTAAAATTTTTCAAGTTCCTGCTGTTCTCTTATATTCACAGGTCATGACTTTTTCTTTTTTTGGCTTAATTTCTGTGATAGTCACAGGCTATTACTTCAGGTTCATGATTTTTAAGTCAGGCATTCTGTTCATTCCTTTTCTGATGCTCCAGACTCAGGGAGATCATTTTCTTGGTGGTTATTGGCTGTGAACATGCACTTAAAGTCTTGAGAGAACATAGCACATTAGGAAGACTACTATGAATTATATTATAAATATATAATTATCCTGTTATAAGCAGGATAATTCCCAAAGTCCGGAGTGCTCTCTGGAGCCATGGTCCCCAAGATCCAAACCAATCAAAATCAAATAAGTCAAAGACAGACCCTGTTGAAGGAGTCATCTTTTAAAACCAAGTAATTTGCTCAGTGACCTTGTGTGACTGAGTTTCAGCGCCCCAGAAGAATTCATCCAGGTACAGCAGGTGGTGTTGGCCAGGGAAGGAGGGCCCCACTGAAGGAAGCAAACCCTGAATCATAAATGCTTCCTGAAAATTCCCATTTGAATTTGTGGCTCAGGACTGGAAGGATGACAACCACGGATGCCAGTAAAATGTTAAGTGCCTGTAGACCACACAGGAAGTTTTATTCTGCTTACCCTTGTTTGGTGTCCATTTTTTTGTATGGAGTCTGGGTACAACATTCCCCAAGTTTGAGGTTGTTAACCAGAAACAGGAAAATGGGTCAGGGGTCTCATGCATCATGGACAGACAAGGGTTTCTGTTGACAAATCCAACAGTCTGAAAGATTACCCCCCACCTTAGCAATGGCCTGGGAGATATAAGTGGAGGCATTTCCAGGCCAACAACAGAGTTAAGGGGAAAAAAGAGTTTAGTAAAACAATGTGTGTGCACAGTTGCTCATTCATGTCTGACTCTTTGCAGCCCCATGGACTGTAGCCTGCCAGGCTCCTCTGTCCATTGAATTTTCCAGGCAAGAATACTGGAGTGGGTTGCCATTTCCTAGTCCAGAGCTTCTTTCCAACTCAGGAATCGAACCTGTGTCTCATTGCATTTCCTGCGTTGGCAGGCAGATTCTTTACAACTGCACTTGCCTCCTGGTAAAATGCTAACTTTCTGTGAATTACAAAAGGCTTTTAAAAATGTCTCATGAGAGTTCATTACAGTAGAATTAACGATGAAATTTGGTTATTTTGGTGACATGTAACACTTTAAAATGATAACTGGAATTATTGTGGTAACATTATACTAGGACATATCAGGCTTCAGGAATATTATACAATTTCTGGAATACTTATAACAAATACAAATATGGCATAAAGAAGCCTTAGTATTACTTCATATTTGACGATATTTCCCATGTAATTTAGCAGGTCAAATAAGTCTAAGTAATCTTTGTTTTTATAAGAAGGGAGAGCAAATCTTTTAAAACTTTCCAGGGACCCTCAGGAAAACCCCGAAGTTATTTTAAGTCAAAAAGACTTCATTTAGGATTTGATTTGGGGAATTTTTTTGTAAGATGTTTTAAAACTTGAAACTCTTTGTGAAATAGGATCATAAATCACTGTAAAAAAAAGCAAAGCAAAACACCCAGTTATACATCTAACCACCATGATAATCAAAGACTTCACAGGCCAATATGGGAAGTTAAATAATTGGGTTTTTTTTTTTAACTTAGGTCTTTTAATAGAGAGGATTCAACTTTCTTAAGTAATCAAAGACCTGATAAAGGCAACACTGGAAATTACTGTGACAAAGCACAGAATCTTTGTTTTCTAGGCAGATTGCTTTAAACGGCAAAGAGAACCTTTTACAATCTCTTATCAAGAGCGAGCCAATAGTATAAGAAAACTTTTGTCTTTTTAACAGAGAGAAACCAATTTTTCACCAGTTTACTTTTCATATAAAACTCATTCACTCAATTAAATTCATTCCAATTTTAGCCAGTCCTGATCATGCATAAAATTCCTTACCAAAGATTACTTTTCTTAAAACCTTAATTAAATATGTTAGAATTTTTAACTCTTAAAAAAAAAACCTTAATTTTAATGAAAATACAGAAGCAAACAATTTCGAACTGTTTCATGCTAACATTCTGTGAACTGGCAGACTTATAAATACTTTTCATAACTTCTGGAAATGTAAACTTTCTCATAGTAAATTTCTCAGCATGGCACAAACATGGTTACTAATAGACCCATAACCTTAGTTCCTCTAAAAGGAAGCCAAAAGTAGATAAACTCATGTTCAGTAATTAATGTTTCAAACTTTATCTTATTTGGAAATGATCTAGAAATTTACTGACCATCCATCATTTAATTAAACTTAGCAAAACTTTAAGCTCTCGGGGTACCAAAAAAATTTAAGGAAGCTATTTAAAAATTCACTTAAAAATTTTATCCTACTTGTAGCTTTTTGACTCACTTGTTTTCAGTAATTATGTTTAGATTATTTGTAAAAATTATTTGTCTTAGTGACAAATTTTGTAAAGGATCATGAACTTATTTGACTAGTAAACCCAGGTAGAGTAGACGTTGTAAGTCAGCATTATTTTTGATAACCCTAAAGAGATGTCTATTTTCCTTGTACCTGTGAACTTAAACTAGTTTATAATTACTAAAAATTATCTCATATCACATGAACTTGAAAAGCATTTGGGTTAGTTTTTATTACATTTATAAGAATTTTATAAATATGTGATTCATATAAGTGCTTAATTTTCTTTAGAAAAATTTTAAAAAATAGAGCTCTTTTACAAGTTAATTTCGGTAATACTGTCTAGAAGTAGAAAATATAACATATCGCACATCTATTTTATATATATATGTATACACATATATACATATTTTTAGCACTAAGCCACCTGGGGAAATGATTATATATATGGCAGTAATTTAAAAATTACTGCCATGAATCAGCTACAGTGATATAAAACTCGCTAGTTATAAAAGAAGTTGGTGGGGACAGAGGTAGAAGGGAATTTGAAGAGGGAGGAAACATATATATACTATGGCTGATCCATGTTGATGTATGGCAGAAACCAACACAATATTGTAAAGCAAATATCCTCCAATTAAAAATAAATAAATTTTAAAAAATCATCAGATCCAAAAAAAAAGAATTTGGATCTAAGTTCTTTTTTTGGTAGATAGAATAAGTTAAGATACCTGCTCAGATAGCTAAAGGTTCTTACTAATATTTGTGGAGGAGATATTTATAAAAAATTTTATTCATCTAAGTTTCAAGTGACCTTTCTTTCCCCTTCTAGTTTTCCTTCTGATAATAGTTACCTCCCTGAAGTGTGTAAGAGACTTACACTTAGACCTCAAAAGCATAGAGAAAAAAGAAAAAAAAATGCACTTTTCCCAAAGAAAGGCTTTGGTTTCCTAAGGCAAGAATTTTCAAAATATTTACAAGCCTTTTGAGACAGGGACGCCTGGCATGCTGCAGTACATGGGGTTGCAAAGAGTTGGACATGACTGAGTGACTGAACTGAACTAAGATAAATAGAGGAAGTTTGGGAATTGGTAAAAAGGAATGGATAGATTTTGAATTGCCTCTAGAGTTGCATTTCTAGTTTTGCAAAGATTTGTAAGCTAAGAACAGTTACTCTAAACTCCTTAAACAATTGTATTGCAACCTAAATGACATCATAGATTCATCCCCATCCAACTACATTATCTTTAATTGGTGGTGGTTGTGTTGTTGTTAATATCAGGGAGATTTCTAACTAAGATAAAATCGAAAGATTTCTGTGTCCTGGATTTAGAGCTGTTTGTCTTTGGAATATTTTAGTAAATCCTGAAGGCTTTTCTTTCCCTCTGGGTACATAGTTTCATTTCCGGTTAGGAGAGGAAACCTAAAAAGATTCCTATCAGACCCTGAAGATCAGTTTCCAATTTCTGACAAATATGTATCTGACTATAAAGTTACTTTAAAAAAAAAAAAAAAAAAAAAAACCCTTTATATATCTTGTCAGGTTTCAGACAGGACAAACAGTATATATTTATGGCAATATTGAACAACATGTTAGACTCAAGAGGCATCCACATAGAGGGTGCAGAAGGTATTTTCCTCTCTCCTGGATACTACAGAGATTTGAGAGAGCTCTTTGTGGTCCCATGGACTGTAGCCCATGAGGCTCCTCTGGCCATGGAATTCTCCAGGAAAGACTACTGGGGCGGCTTGCCATTTCCTCCAGGGGATCTTCCCAACCCAGGGACTCAATCCTTGTCTCTTAATGTCTCCTGCATTGACAAGAAGGTTCTTTACCACTAGCACCACCTGGGAAGCCCAAACGCTTTCACTGGATACTGCAAAGATTTGGGAGAGCTGACTCTGGTAAGAATTTTCACCTTTATCTGATTTTCTACCAGTTTTCCCAGGATCCTCTTTCCTGTAGCTTCAGTATCTACCACAATTTGGCAAAGTTTTCCATTAATTTTAATTTAGCTTCTCCCTGACTGTTTAAAAGAATAACATCGCACTTTACCAGAAAATCCCAGAGTCCCATCAACTTTTGGAGGGACCCATACAGGGGTCCTCCTTCAAAGATAGATATGTGGAGGGGCATCTGCAAGACCGCTAGCTTGGTGGACTTTAGTTTATAGTCACAGTCTCTTCAGAGAGGAAGGATAGTTCAGACTAAGGATTTCTAGAACGACTCTCTATGTGTGCAGTCTCTCAGTCATGTTTGACTCTCTGCGACCCTATGGGCGGTAACCCACCAGGCTTCTCTGTCCATGGGATTTTCCAGGCAAGAATACTGGAGTGGGTTGCCATTTCCTTCTCCAGGGGACCTTCCTGACCCAGGGACTGAACCCAGGTCTTCTTGCAACTCCTTTACTGACAGACTACTCAAAGGGAAGTAGAGACGAGCTGTAGTTGTGATGGTCTTACAGTCTTTCATTTTGGGTACCTCTCACCTTATATGTCTTTTAATTTTTCATTACCCTTTTGCAAAGAATCTTTCAGTGAAGCTATTTTTGGAAACATGAGGCCTTCTGGGGGAGTCTGCATACCAATTAAAACAGTTAGCCTAGGACTTCCATGGTGATCCAGTGGCTGAGAATCCCCCTGGCAATGCAGGGGACATGGGTTTGATTCCTGGTCCAGGAAGATCTCACATGCCAGGATGCAACTAGCGCATGTGTCACAATTGCTAAGCCCATGTGCTGCAACTACTGAAGCCTGAGCACCTAGAGCCCATGCTCCACAACGAGAGGAGCCACCGAAGTGAAAAGTCCATGGACCCCAACTAGAGAGTAGCCCCTACTCGCCACAACTAGAGAAAGCCCACACAGCAACAAAGACCCAGAGCAGCCAAACATAAATAGATAAATGAATAAATAACAGGGGGAAAAAGAATGCCTTAAAAAATAGGTATCATATTCTACTTGTTTAATTTTGGAAGCCTTACTTTCAAGTGTCCATATAGTCAAGGCCATGGTCCTTGGTCTTTCCAGTGGTCATGTACAGATATGAGAGCTGGACAGTGAAGAAGGCAGAGCACCGAAGAAATGATGCTTTTGAACTGTGGCACTGGAGAAGACTCTTGAGAATCCCTTGGACTGCAAGGAGATCAAACCAGTCAGTCTTAAATCAACCCCGAATATTCATTAGAAGGACTGATGCTGGAGCTGAGTTCCAATATTTTGGCCACCTTATGTGAAGAGCTGATTCATTGGAAAACACTCTGATGCTGAGAAAGATTGAAGGCAGAAGGAGAAGAGGGCAACGAGGATGAGATGGTGGACGGCATCATCGATTCAATGGACATGAGTTTGAGCAAACTCCAGGAGATAGTGGCAGACAGGGAGGCCTGGCGTGCTGCAATCCATGGGGTCACGAAGAGTCAATCACGACTTGGTGACTGAACAGCAACAATTTTCAAGTGTACTTCTTAAATGAACTTATTTCATCGGAATACTCCTGACGGCAGTTTCTTGGGACCCTTAGCTCCAAATGGATTTCAACCTACATTTATGTCTGGCCATACTGGGGGCTCTCAAGCATCTTCCCAGGTGGCACGGTGATAAAGATCCCGTCTACCAACACAGGATACGCAAAGAAAGACGAGTTCAATCCCTGGGTGGGAAAGATCCCCTGGAGGAGGGAATGGCTACCCACTCCAGTATCCTTGCCTGGAGAATTCCATGGATAGGGGAGCCTGGAGGGCTACAGTCCATGGGGTCGCAAAGAGTCAGACAGGACTGAAGGTCTGCACACTGACACACAAGTTGACAGTCACCAAGCTAAATTCTCAGGGCATGAAACAACAATATAGTTCTAGGTTTTCTAAGCAAGATTTTGCCATTTTTGTAACTATCTAGAGTTTCTGGAATTACCGTTTTTAAATATAAAATAAGCATGTGTGTTGGAAAACGATGTGCTCTTTTGAATTTAAAAATCCCATTTTTTTTGGCTAAGCCTTTTGGGTCTCTTGGAACCAGATTAATACCTAAGAAGGATGTGGTATGGAGTTGGCAACTGTATGGAGCTTTGCAATGTACATCATTGCAAGGAAATTTTCTCGAGGTTAGAGTGTGATCTAGTGTCAATCTAACCCATTCCATGATGAACGTATCCTAACACTGGAGCCTTTGGGTTAGGTGGCAAACACTCTTAACAGCTTTTAATTGCTTGACTCATGCCCACTGGTTTCGAGGCATTTTTGTTTTAAATGTTCCCATTAGCAATGACCTTTATCTACACAAGGCAAACAAACAGGCACCGCACCATGCCAGTAGTAACCAGGAGACGTTACTGCAGCCTGGTCAAGGGAGGGCGCGGTGCACACCGCCATCAATGCTCAGCGTGGAACTTGGAATGAAGCAGAGTACTGGCTGCCAGAAAGCAAACCCCCAAGAATGGGGACCGTGAACTGACTCCATACAAGCGAGGAACAGGACCTGCCAACGTGAGATGTGGGATCAGAACCAAGGACTGAAGTGGGAAATCGTGTCCCTAAGGACAAGCAGCTGCCAACGTGGAACTCAGGATTCCAGTCAACTGGGGGACTGACTGGAAAGCGAATTAGATCAAGTGCTTGACACAGAGAGGCACTGGGAGGAGCTTACCCACCGTCTTGGGAAATGGTGAGAAACACGGAGAACTCAAAGGGTTGTCAGATATTGTGTATGTGTGGCTCTCCTGCTGGCTCAGACGGTAGTGTTTGCCTGCAATGCGGAGACCCGGGTTCAATCCCTGGGTCGGGAAGATCCCCTGGAGGAGGAAATGGCAACCCACTCCAGTACTCTTGCCTGGAAAATTCCATGGGCTGAGGAGCCTTGTAGGCTACAGTCCATGGGGTCGCAAAGAGTCGGACACGACTGAGTAACTTCACTTCACTTCACTTCATTCTTGTGTTTCTCATTGTTTCTCAAGTCATCAGAAGTTCACTGGAGATCCTGACACAGCCATCTAGTCTGTTAAAATACGAAATTCAACTGAGTAAATTTAAAGATCTAACTAGCTTTGTTCAATGATTTGTATCATCGACTCAATGGACATGAGTTTGAGCATGCTCTGGGAGTCGGTGATGGACAGGGAGGCCTGGCGTGCTGCAGTCCATGGGTTCGCAAAGTCGGACACGACTGAGCCACTGAACTGAACTGAACTGAATGATTTGTAAATTGGCCATCCTCCCATCTAGCAAATCTCTTAGAAAAGAGATCTAAGGAGTTGTATAAAATGGAAGACTTTATAGACAGAAAGAGCGGGGAACAGGAGGGTCTACCAGGTGAATTACCTCACTAGTGCTGACCAGAAAATTCCAGACTGGCTGGTGATTACATTCTTGGGGGAGGTTGAAGCTGCAGTTAGGTCAGGTACTATGTCTCAATTTGGTGATGTGGGTTTAGCACAGATGACTCCATTTTGAGCTTGTTGTCTGTTTCTTTCTTTTTTTTTTTTTTTCTTTTAACAACATGCATGTTCTGCTGGACTTTCATTTTCCCATTTGTAAAATCGAGCTCACATTAGTACTTTCTCCCCATGATAGGCATGAGGATTAAATGAGATAGTGCTTATAAAAATACTTGCCCTGGTGCCTTGAATTTAGCAACTGCTTCAAATGTGAAGACTCCTATTAACTAATAATCTGATTTTCCCAGGTATGTATACACAGACTCAGCTGGTTCTCTGCCAGAAGTTGAGGGCCTCCTTGAACTATCAGCTGGGTTCAGCTCAAGAAAAAAATTTGATGACAGTTGAAAATGATGTGTGACTCAACTCATAATAACCTTGTTGTTGTGTAGTCAAGCAGGGGATGGTAAAGTTAAGATTTCTCTTGGTGAGTGAAACAGATTAAGAACTAGTGCTGTGATCTAGAGTTCCCATTTTCTAGGATGACATTTCTCAGATTAATTCTGGTGGAAACAAGACCTGAGAAGGGCTATGAAGCACTGGTTCTCTGGTCAAATACCTCTGGAAAATGTTATATAAGATGGTGTGCATTGTATATTCACAATGTACACTAGCATGTCAAAGGTTCAGAGAGTACTAGCAGAAAAGAAATCACTTATACTTCCTATATTTCCCAAATTTACGTTTCTGGTGGTTTTTTTCAAAGAGCATCAGTTAACATCTCACAACAGGGAGATCAAATCAGTCAATCCTAAAGGAAATCAACCCTGAATATTCATTGGAAGGACAGATGCTAAAGCTGAAGCTCCAATAATTTGGCCACCTGATGAGAAGAGCTGACTTGTTGGAAAGGACCTGAAGCTGGGAAAGTTTGAGGGGAGAAGGTGAAGGGGGTGACAGAGGATGAGATGGTTGGGTGACATCGCCAACACAATGCACATGAGTTTGAGCAAACTTTGGGAGATAGTGAAAGGCAGGGAAGCCTGGTGTGCTAACAACCATGAGGTTTCAAAGAGCTGGACACGACTTAACCAGTGAACAACAACATCTCAAGTAACATCCTTCTGGAAATGCTAAGAGAAGCTGAAAAGAATTTACCTCAGGATCCTCAAGTAGTGAAAAGAATCCATACTTGGGAACCAGGAAAACTATTTTTTCTGGCCCTTATCATCACCAGTAGTGTAATCTTGAGCAAATCACTAAATTTCTTCACATATAAAATGAAATGAGGTCTCACACCAGTCAGAATGGCTGCTATCCAAAAGTCTACAAACAATAAATGCTGGAGAGGGTGCAGAGAAAAGGGAACCCTCTTACACTGTTGGTGGGAATGCAAACTAGTACAGTCACTATGGAGAACAGTGTGGAGATTCCTTAAAAAACTGGAAATAGAACTGCCATACAACCCAGCAATCTCACTGCTGGGCATACACACCAAGAAAACCAGAATTGAAAGAGACACATGTACCCCAATGTTCACTGCAGCACTGTTTATAATAGCCAGGACATGGAAGCAACCTAGATGCCCATCAGCAGAAGAATGGATAAAGAAGTTGTGGTACATATACACAATGGACTATTACTCAGCTATTACAAAGAATACATTTGAATCAGTTCTAATGAGGTGGATGAAACTGGAGCCTATTATACAGAGTGAAGTAAGTCAGAAAGAAAAACACCAATACAGTATATTAATGCATATATATGGAATTTAGAAAGATGGTAATGATGACCCTATATGTGAGACAGCAAAAGAGACACAGATATAAAGAAGACTTTTGGACTCTGTGGGAGAAGGCAAGGGTGGGATGATTTGAGAGAATAGCACTGAAACATGTATGGAGAAGGCAATGGCAACCCACTCCAGTGTTCTTGCCTGGAGAATCCCAGGGACGGGGGAGCCTGGTGGGCTGCCGTCTATGGGGTTGCACAGAGTCGGACACGACTGACGCGACTTAGCAGCAGTAGCAGCAATACTTCTCTGTGGGAGAAGGCGAGGGTGGGATGACTTGAGAGAATAGCACTGAAACATGTATATTATTACCATATGTGAAATAGATGACCAGTCCAAGTTCAGTGCATGAAACAGGGCACTCAAAGCCAGTGCACTGGGATAGCCCTGTGGGTGGGATGGGAAGGGAGGTGGGGGGGGTGGGTGGCGTTCAGGACGGGGATGCATGTACACCCGTGGCTGATTCATGTCAATGTATGGTAAAAACCACTACAATATTGTAAAGTAAGTAGCCTCCAATTAATATAAATTATTTAATTTAAAAAATATATAAGTGATATGTAACTATGTGAGAGTGAATTGACTTGTGGTTCATGTGTTGACATAGCTGTATTTTCTAGACATTTAATTAAACATTATTTAATTTTTGCAAAAATAAAAAAAAATGAATTGAGGGATTTCCCCAGTGGTCCAAGTGTTAAGACTCTGTCTTTCAATGCAGGGGACTCAGGTTCAATCCCTGGTCGGGAAACGAAGATGTGCACATGTGCACCTGGGGGCTGATTCATGTCAATATATGGCAAAAACCACTACAACAGTGTAAAGCAATCATCCTTCAATTAAAATAAATTAATTAAAGTGTCTGTGGCATAGTAGAAGTTTAAAATGTTTGGAAAACAAATCAACAGATTAATACTCCACAAATCTAATAAATCAAAGTAGATTACAAGTCAAATGACCAGAACAAGGTAACATATGAAGTGAATGAATGAAATGACAGTTGAAACCATGGAATCGGAATGATCAGCAATTAAAGGCAAACAGAGAAAAAAGGACACCAAGGATTAAGCCAATCATTAGCACTAGGGAAAACAGAGGGAGTCAGTGAAACTGAAGGAGAAACAACTGTTTTCCAATAAGACATGAAAGAAAAGGGGCAAGTGAGTGCACAGTGGCAGCAAATGATCTGAGAGTAGGATGTTGTTGTTCAGTCGCTAAATTGTATCTGACTCTTTTGCAACTGTAGCCCACCAGGCTCCTCTATCCATGGGATTCTCCAGGCAAGAATACTAGAGTGAGTTGCCATTTCCTTGTCCAGGGGATCTTCCCAACAGTTCACTTATTTCAGCCATGTTTTTGGGAAGATCAGCTTGGCAATAATCCAAAATCCTGATGTCTGAGATGGAGGTGATACAGCCTGGGTAGAACAAAAGTGTCCCCCACATACCCACAATTTTAGAATGTGAAAGCAAAGAACTCAGTGATGGGGGAAAAAAAAAAACATAACTTGGTTCTTTAAACACAGCCTGATTCTATTTTATATTTTTGGAGGGTAATTGCTTTACAATTTTGTGTTGGTTTCTGCTGTACGATAACATGAATCAGCTGTAAGTAGACATATATCTCCTCTCTCTTGAACCTCCCCCAACTCCACCCCAACCCACCGCTCTAGGTTGTCACGCAGTGCTGAGCCGAGCTCCCTGTGTTATAGAGCAGCTTCCCACTAGCTATCTGTTACACATGATAGTGTATATATATCAACGCTACTTTCCCAATTTGTCTCACCCTCTCCTTCTCCCACTGTGTCCACAGCTCTGTTCTGTACATCTGTGCCTCTATTCCTGCCCCACGAGTAGGTTCATCAGTACCATTTTTGTTGATTCTCTATATATGCTTTAATATACCATATTTGTTCTTCTCTTTCTTACTTTACTCTGTATAACAGGCTCTAGTTTCATCCACCTCACTAGTTTTATTTTATTTATTTTTATTGGAGTATAGTTTGCTTACAATATTGTTAGTTTCTGCTGTACTGCAAAGTGAGTCAGCTATATGTTTGCATATACCCCCTCCTTTTTGGATTTCCTTCCCATTTAGACCTCCACAGAGGTCCAAAGTTTCTCCACAGAGAAGCAGAGTTTCTTGTGCAATATAGTAGGTAGGGTCTCGTTAATTATGTATTTTATGTATCAGTTCAGCTGAATTCAGTCATTCAGTCATGTCCGACACGTCCCAGCTCCCAGCCTGAACCACTATCACTTCCTGGTCAATTTTGCTTCATCTATACCTCCACCTACTTGCCCTGACACACGCTGCTTATTGCAAAGCAGCCACTACACACCAGGTTACCTCACTTATAATATTTTTGTATGAGACGCAAGGTATATACCAGGGCTTCCCTGGTGGCTCAGATGGTAAAGAATCTGCTTGCAATGAGACCAGGGTTCAGTCCCAGAGTCAGGAATATCCTCTGGAGAAGGGAGTGGCTATTCACAAGAGTATTCTTGCCTGGAGAATTGCTTAGACAGAGGAGCCTGGTGAGCTATGGCCATGGGATTGCAAAGAGTCAGACACAACTGAGCAACTAACACTTTCACTTCAGTTTCAGGGGCTTAAGGGTAGGCAGTGGAAAGAACAGAAGTTTTGTGTGGTAGGCTCTCTCCTGGAGCAGATGAGCACTATTAAAAAAAACCCAACTCCAAGGAGGAAATTTCTTTTTCTTTTCCAAGAGCATGTGACTATAACAAGCAGAAAGTCAGCATAGTGAGACTTTTCTCTGAAGGACCAGAGAAAAACTGCTAGATTTATTAAAGAAGAGAATGGCTTTTGATAAAACTGAAATTCCTTTCTTCTAAATAGATTCACTCAAAGAAAAAAGAAGCAATTTCGGAAATTTTCTAATTTGAGATAAAATTGCATCTATGAAAGTAGGGTGAGCAGTCATGAAGAAAAGAACAATATGGAATCAAGAATGTATGGTACTTGAAGAATTAAAAAACATTTAATGATGTATATGGAGAGATACAGAATGTTCATGGATCAGATGATTCAATATTGTTAAGGTGCTAACTGGATGTTTTCCTACATTTAACCTATAGATTCAAAATATTCCCAATTAAAACCCTAGCAGGGTTGTTTGTAGTAACTGAAAAGAAAATTCTAAAATTTATTTGTAAAATTGAAAGGCCTAGAATATAGCTAAAAGGATTTTGAAAAAGAACTAAGTTGGAGGGTTATAGTATCTGACTTTAAGAATCTCCGTATCTTTAAACAGTAATAAAGACAGAGTGGTATTGGTATAAACATTTAGGTTATTAAAATGGAATAAAGAATCCAGTAATAAATCCATGTGTATGCATTCATTAATTTGTACCATTGGTGCCAAGGTAATTAAATGGAGAATGGAGAATCTTTTTAGCAAATGCTATTGAGATAATCAGATATTCATTTGGGGGGAAAAATGAGCAATCACTCTTACCTTATATGACACACAAAATTTAACTGCTATTAAGGTAGGAAATCTAAACAAAATCTAAAACTATAAAGCTTTTTAAAAGAAAATATAGGGGAAAATCTCTGTGACCTTTTGACATGGAAAGATTTCCTATCCAGGATGCTAAAAGCATTAAGCAAAGGGAAAAAAAAATCAATGAAATGAACTTCATGAAAATTTTAAGTGTCTGCTCTTCAAAAGTCACAAACTGAAAGAAAATATTTGCCACACATATCTGACAAAAACTTATATCCAAAAAGTGAAAACTTACAACGCATTAAAAAGATGGTAAACAACTCAATGTAAGAAATAGGCAAAACATTTGAACTGACACTTTACAAATAAAACACATAAAAGATGTAAAATAAAAATATAAATAAATAAAATTAAAAAAATAAAAAGTAAAAACAAAAAAAAAATAGAAAAAAAAGATGTAAAATATTATCAGCATGATGAAAATAAAAATTAAAGTCAGCATGAGATACCACAACATACCCATTAGAATGACTAAAATAAACAATGAAAACTGACAGAAACAAAACAAGATAATGCTGTGAAGATATGGAATAACTCTTGGGAAGGTAAAATGATATAGTCACTCTGAAAGACAGTTCAGTAACTTCTTCAAAAATTAAACATGCAATATCATACAACTTAGCAATTTTACTCCTAGGTATTTTGTCAAGAAAGATGAAAATATAGGTCTACACAAAGACTTATACAAGAATGTTCTTAACAGTTTTATTTATAGTAGTCAAAAACTAGAAACAATCTGAATGTTCATCAACAAATGAATAGATAAATGTGGTATATCCATTCAAAAGAAAGCTACTTAGCAACAAAATAGAACAAACTACTGATGCACAACAGGGATAATTTCAAAAACCTGCTTTGCAAAAGCAGGTAGACACAGATGAGTATATTATTTTATTTATCTGAGATTCTAGGTAAAAAAATAAAATCTATTATATAGTGACAAAGCAAATCAGTGGTCACTTGGAGCCCATTAGGGTGATAAAAGGCTCAAAGGAAACCTTTGGGATGTTGAAAATAATTGAGTGATGGTAACAGGGTTATAAAATAGGGGCAAGTAAGTTTTCTAAAATTGGAAGCTAATCACTAATAAAATTTGCAGCAAACTTTTCAAAATATAAGAATTTTAAAATCATAAAATAATATTAAAAAGAACAAGGAAAATAAAAATATAGACAAACTATAAAATACCAAAATTATAAAAATGTACAATTCATTTTGATATTTTTTGTGATTGATAGTAAATGGATTTTAATCTTTTATTAAAACTGAAAGGGTTTCAGGTTGGATCAGAATCAGTTAAGTTCAGTTCAGTTCAGTCGCTCAGTCGTGTCCAACCCTTTGCGACACCATGAACTGCAGAACGCCAGGCTTCCCTGTCCATCATCAACTCCCGGAGCCTACTCAAACTCATATCCATTGAGTTGGTGAAGCCATCCAACCATCTCATCCTCTGTCATTCCCTTCTCTTCCCACCTTCAATCTTTCCCAGTATCAGGATCTTCTCAAATGAGTCAGTTCTTCGCATCGGGTGGCCAAAGTATTGGAGTTTCAGCTTCAGCATCAATCTTTCCAAAGAATATTCAGGACTGATTTCCTTTAGGATTGACTGGTTGGATCTCCTTGCAGTCCAAGGGAGTCTCAAGAGTCTTCTCCAACACCACAGTTCAAAAGCATCAATTCTTTGGCACTCAGCATTCTTTATAGTCAACTCTCACATCCATACATGACTACTGGAAAAACCATAGCTTTGACTAGATGGACTTTTGTTGGCAAAGTAATGTCTCTGCTTTTTAATATGCTGTCTAAGTTAGTCATAACTTTTCTTCCAAGGAGCAAGTGTCTTTTAATTTCATGGCTGCAGTCATCATTTGCAGTGATTTTGGAGCCCCCCAAAATAAAGTCTGTCACTGTTTCCACTGTTTCCCCATCTATTTCCCATGAACTGATGGGACCAAATGCCATAATGTTAGTTTTCTGAGTGTTTAGTTGTAAGCCAACCTTTTCACTCTCCTCTTTCACCTTCATCAAGAAGCTCTTTAGTTCTTTCTTGCTTTCTGCCATAAGGGTGGTGTCATCTGCATATCTGAGGTGATTGATATTTCTCCCAGCAATCTTAATTCTAGCTTGTGCCTCATGCAGCCCAGCATTTTTCATGATGTACTCTGCACATAAGTTAAATAAGCAGGGTGACAATATACAGCCTTGACGTACTCCTTTTCCTATTTGAAACCAGTCTGTTGTTTCATGTCCAGTTCCAACTGTTGCTTCCTGACCTGCATAGAGATTTCTCAGGAGGCAGGTCAGGTGGTCTGGTATTCCCATCTCTTGAAGAATTTGCAACAGTTTGTTCTGATCCACACAGGACTTTGGCATAGTCAACAAAGCAGAAATAGATGTTTTTCGGGAACTCTCTTGCTTTTTTGATGATCCAGTGGATGTTGGCAATTTGATTTCTGGTTCCTCTGCCTTTTCTAAAACCAGCTTGAACATCTGGAAGTTCCCGGTTCATGTACGGCTGAATCCTGGCTTGGAGAATTTTGAGCATTACTTTGCTAGTGTGTGAGATGAGTGCAATTGTGCAGTAGTCTGAGCATTCTTTGGCATTGCCTTTCTTTGGGATTGGAATGAAAACTGACATTTTCCAGTCCTGTGGCCACTGCTGCGTTTCCCAATTTTGCTGGCATATTGAGTGCAGCAATTTCACAGTGTCATCTTTTAGGACTTGAAATAGCTCAACTGGAATTTCACCATCTCCACTAGCTTTGTTTGTAGTGATGCCTCCTAAGGCCCACTTGACTTCACATTCCAGGATGTCTGGCTCTAGGTGGGTGATCACACCATCGTGATTATCTGGGTCACGAAGATCTTTTTTGTATAGTTCTTCTGTGTATTCTTGTCACCTCTTCTTCATATCTTCTGCTTCTGTTAGGTCCATACAATTTCTGTCCTTTATTGAGCCCATCTTCACATGAAATGTTCCCTTGGCATCTCTAATTTTCTCAAAGAGACCTCTAGTCTTTCCCATTCTATTGCTTTCCTCTATTTCTTTGCATTGATAGCTGAGGATGGCTTTCTTATCTCTCCTTGATATTCTTTGGAACTCTGCATTCACATGGGTATATCTTTCCTTTTCTCCTTTGCCTTTTGCTTCTCTTCTTTTCACAGCTATTTGTAAAGCCTCCTGAGACAACCATTTTGCCTTTTTGCATTTCTTTTTCTTGAGGATGGTCTTGATCCCTGTCTCCTGTACAATGTCACGAACCTCCGTCCATAGTTCATCAGGCACTCTGTCTGTCAGATCTAGTCCCTTGAATCTATTTTCACTTCCACTGTATAATCATAAGGGATTTAATTTAGGTCATACCTGAATAATCTAGTGGTTTTCCCTACTTTCTTCAATTTAAGACCAGAATACCAAACATAAATGCAATTTCTATAAGATACATTTAAGTAAATAATGCTTAAACATTGAGGGATGTGTACAGAAAAATCAAGAGAAGAAAAGAAGAGGTAGGCAAATCAGATGAAGAAGAAATAGGATTCAACAGCTATAAACACTGAACAGGATTTAGAGGTAATAAACAAAAGACAAATAACAATTTTTAAAAATTTGAATAACATAGGGTCGGAGGTGAGAGGGAGGTTCAGGAGGGAGGAGACGTATGTATACCTATGGTTGATTCCTGTTGTTGTATGGCAGAAATCAACACAATATTGTAAAGCAATTATCCTTCAATTAAAAATAAGTTAATTAAAAAATTTTAAATTGAGCAATGTAATTAAAACTATGATTGAATAAATATTCAATTTTATGTTCTAGAGAAAATACACCATTCTGAAACATCATGGCAATTTTACAGACTTCCAATGCACAGTACTTGCTCTGACCACATTCTCTGATTACATTCAAACAGGCAGAAATTAACCACAAAATATTTAACAGCAGTAGAAATATAGCCCCTTGTGGGAATCTCAAATCACTCAAACTACAGGTTAAAATAACAATTGCTATTACAATTGCCGTCTTGTTTAGAAAATGGATATAATTTTTAAAATTCTGAATGGTGCAATTTATAACATGGCAATCCACCTGCAATGTGGGGGACCTGGGTTTGATACCTGGGTTGGGAAGATCCCCTGGGGTAGGAAAGGACAACCCACTCCAGTATTCTTGCCTGGAGAATTCCATGGACAGAGGAGCCTGGCAGGCTACAGTTCATGGGGTCACAGTCAGGCAAGACTGAGTGACCAACAAACAAATGAGTAGAGTGGAGCCAATATATGCTTTTAAAGAGTTAACAAGAAGGAATTGTGAGAAGTTCAGGCTAAGATGGAAGACTAGGAAGACGCTGAGCTTGCCTCTCCCAGGCACAGCAAAATTACAACCATTTACAGAGCAACTATTGATGAGAAGGACTGGAATCTAACAGAAAAGTTCTTATCCCACTAAAGAAATAAAGAAGGAACGGTAGTGAGATGGGTAGGAGTGACAGATGGTATAGTCAAGACCCATATTCCCAAGTAGGTTACCCACAGATGGGAGAACAGCTAAAACTGCAGAGGTCCTCCCAAGGAGCGAGGGGTCTGAGCCCCACATCAGGTTTCCCAGCCCAAAGGCCCCACTCCTGGAAAAGAGTCCCCACAGCATTGGGCTTTGAAAGCCAGTGGGAAGACACAGAGGTCTATGGGAAATTGAGACTCCACTCTTAAAGGGCAAAAAGAAAATCCCACATGCTCTGGGACCAAGGGGAGAAGCAGTGTTTAATAGGAGCCTGGGTCAGGTCTACCAGCTGATCTTGGAGAGTCTTCCAAGGAGGCAGGAGGCAACTGGAGCTCACCCTGGGGACATAGAGACGGAAGCCCTTTGGAGGAGTTTATTCTTCCATGTGGACACTGGTGATGGCAAGTGCCATTTTGGACTCCTCCCACTAGCTTATTGGGCTTTCCTGGTGGCTCAGATGGTAAAGAATCTGCCTTCAATGCAGGAGATCCAGCTTTGATCCCTGGGTGGGGAAGATCTCCTGGAGAAGGAAATGGCAACCCACTCCAATATTCTTTCCTGGGGAATTCCATGAACAGAGGAGCCTGGAGGGCTGCAGTCCATGGGGTCACAAAGAGTCAGACACGACTGAGAGGCTAACACACACACATGCACACACACACCTGTAACTTTTAGCACCAGGACCTGGTCCTGTCCACTTGCCTATTGGCATCAAGTACTGGGACATCTCTGGTGAAGCAGGCCCACCCACCAGCAGGCCTGCTGCCCTAAGACCTGGTAAACTCACAGCCACCCCAGGATATAGCCTTGCCCACCAGGGGTCCAGGAACCAGCCCCACATACTAGCCCCAGGACGCCCTGGGCCCCAGCGACACCACCCCATCAGGCAGACATCAACCTTAGGATTCCCTGGGTCTCAGCCTTACCTTCCAGCAGGCCAACACCAGCTCTGAGACATCTTGGGCCCCTCAGCCAGCAGCTCCAGAGTCCGGTCGCACCCACCAATAGGTCAACACCAATTTTGGGCCCCCCTCCCCAGGCCCCTGCAGCCAGAGACCATAGAACCCGGATCTGCCCACTGGGGAGCAGGCACTAGCCTCGAGACCCCCTGGGTCCCAGTTCCGCCCACTAGCAGGCCAGTGACAGCTCTAGGACATCTTGGCCCCTTCAGCCTACTACCCCTGGATTCAGTCTCACTCACCAGCTGGCCAGCATCTTCAGTGAGACACCTCAGAATCCACAGCCACCCAAGTCAGGAACCAACCCCACTCACCAGCAGGCTGAAACCAGATTTGAGAAGCACAGCCCCACAACCACCCATCCCAGAACCCACTTCTGCCCACCAGTGAGCCAACACTAGCTCTGGGACCACCCCCCACCCACGGGAGTACACAGCCAGCCTCCTGATGATATGGCTCCTCCAACCAGCGGCCAGCAGCCTCCACAAAAGGCAGGGCCTGGCGACCAAGTGGACGAGGGGACAGCCATGCCCACCAGACCTCAGTCCACATAGAGGGCACCCCTAGAACATGTGGCTCTGGGGACCAGAGGGGCATGCGCTGCTAGATGCTCTTAATACCAAAAAAAAAAAAAAAAAACCCAACTAATGCAATTTAGAAATGTGCAGAAAGCATAAACAGACATTTTTTCAAAGAAGATGTGCAGAAGGCCAACAGGCATGTGAAAAGATGCTCAACATTGCTAATAATCAGAGAAATGTAAATGAAAACCACAATGAATACCACCTCACACCTGCCAGAATGGCTACCGTCACAAAGTCTATAAATAACAATATCGGGCAGGATATGGAGAAAAGAGAGCGCTTGTATACTCCTGGTGGGAATTTAAATTGGTATAGCCACTATGGAAAACAGTGTGGAGGTTCCCAAAAAAAAAGGACTACCATATGATCCAGCAATTCCATGCCTGGGTATATACCTGAAGAAAATGAAAACACTAATTTGAAAGGGTACACAAACCCCAGGGTTCATAGCAGCATTATTTACAACTACCAAGATAAGGAAGTAACCTGCATCCATCAACAGATGCATGAATAAAGAAAGTGTGATGCATATATACAATGGAATATTACTTAGCCATTAAAAAGAATAAAAATTGCCTTGTGCAGTACCATGGGTGGACCTAGAGAGTATTATTCTTAGTGAAATGTCAGGCAGAAAAACAGATACTGCGTGTTATCCCTTACATACAAAATCTAAAAAAATAAACAAATAAAACAGGGGGAAAAAAAGAGTTAATAAGAAGGATTTGCACTACATGACACTGAAAATTATAAACTCGTATTAATTAAATTAGTTTCCCTTTACTTACACTGGGTACCTGGTCAGACTCAACCTGTCCTGTGATCTTTTTCTTCCTTTTCATCGACATCCTCAGTAGCAGCACTGCCTTCCTCACCGGATACCTGACTCTCTTAATTAGAACTGGTTCCCCCTAAAAAGCTATCATGGAATGATGGCACAGGAAAATGACAGTGGAAATGGCCAAATTTGTGTAAATTCCAGTAAGTGCTGATCTTTGGGGTGACTCTGAACACCTTCTAGTTACAGTGTAGTTTACTGACGGAATCATCAAGATCCCCTGGAAACTTGTCAAATGTGTACATTCCTGGGCCCCACCCACACCTACTGAATCAATAGTCTCTGGAGGTAGGGCCCAGCATCTGTGCTCCACAATCTCTCCAGGTCACGGATACACCTGCTAAAGTTTTAGAACCACTGCTCTAACCTATTATTCCTTTTAGAGCTCAGCTTCATATAATACCTAACCAAGCTGATTTTCCACTCATGGGGCTAATATTTCCTTTAGATAATCAACAGGGGGAAAATGTCAGTTTTCATTCCAATCTCAAAGAAAGGCAATGCCAAAGAATGCTCAGACTACTGCACAATTGCACGCATCTCACACGCTAGCAAAGTAATGCTCAAAATTCTCCAAGCCAGGCTTCAACAGTACATGAACTGGGAACTTCCAGATGTTCAAGCTGGTTTTAGAAAAGGCAGAGGAACCAGAGATCAAATTGCCAACATCTGCTGGATCATCAAAAAAGCAAGAGAGTTCCAGAAAATCATCTATTTCTGCTTTATTGACTATGCTAAAGCCTTTGGCTGTGTGGATCAGAACAAACTGTGGCAAATTCTTCAAGAGATGGGAATACCAGACCACCTGACCTGCCTCCTGAGAAATCTGTATGCAGGTCAGGAAGCACTGTTAGGTGTAGGAAATGGGAAAGTGGAGACTTCCTATTTCACAAGGATGGAGAAACCAAACAATTCTTTTAAACAAAATTTAAACCCAGCATTGAACCAGGTCTCCAGGCAAAGGACAGAATCTCAGGTAGCTATCTCCCAATTCCGCCTAGTTTATATGATCTTCCTTTCCTCTTCACTTCCTCATTCTAGTATCTGAAGATTACTAATGTTAGTATTAATACATTATTGTATACAATGTATGCATTGTATAATGGCTTAAATAATTCTTCCACAGAGTGACAATTTTTTTGCCTTAGACTCCAAAGTTCTGAGGAAGAGAAAAGTTTATTCATGACAGTGGGGATCCTGGATCCATATGTTATAGAGGACCATAGCACCTGTGTGAGCCCACCGTCTCAGAAAGCAGATGCTGTTAAAATAGTCTTGTGTGGGAGGGAGAGATTAGGAGTTTGGGATTAAAATACACATACTACCATATATAAAAATAGATAGCCATCAAGAACCTACTGTATACAGCATGGGGAACTAAACTCAACATATAAACTACAATGAAAAGGAATCTTAAAGAGAATATATATATATGGTTTCCCTGGTGGTTTGGTGGTAAGGAATCTGCCTGCCAATGCAGAAGACAGGGACTTAGTCTCCGGGTTGGGAAGATCCCCTGGAGAAGGAAATGGCAACCCACTCCAGTATTCTTGCCTGGGAAATCTCATGGACAGAGGAGCCTGGTGGGCTACAGTCCATGAGGTTGCAAAGAGTCAGATACAACTTAGTGACTGAACAACAAATACACACACACACACACACACACACACACACACATATATACATATATGTATATGTATACATATAACTAAATCACTTTGTGATACACTTAAAACTAACATGGCATTTTAAATCAAGAGTATTTTAATAAAATAGTCTTGTGCATTTCCTGCAATAATATCACCTTTAAAAATTCCTGTCTCAATACTGCAAAAGATGTACCATCTCTTCTTTTAAACTATGGAGAGAATATGAGTCACTCAAAGCAGGAGTACAGATCCTAACACTTGCCTTCAAATGGGATAGACCCACCCTTTCCAGGAATGAAGCGTGGTGGCTACTCATGGGTGACTAAACAATTCATGTAGGATTCCTAATATTTTCATGAGGAGTAGCCAGGCTTTAGGAAATCTGATTGCTAAGGTGATGTAAGGATTCTGCTGGCTGCTTAGCACAATTATTTCAAGCAGGTCAGTGGAATTTAATTTGTCTTTTGGGTGGAGTCCAGCAGAAACAGGTTAGGTATTTACAGGAACCAGAAAACAGTTGGAGTGCTTCTTGGTATGTTATAAACACTCTCAAGGATCAATGAGACTTTAGGAATGACTTAGAGAAGATGCAGATAATTCTGTTGCCTTACATATCATTGCTCACAATAGATAAAAGATGTCGCTTGCCTTTAATTTTTTAACTATTTCCCTGTGTGCCGTGAGACAAGATTATTAAACCAAAATTTAGTTTACTTACTCTTAGCTTTCATAATTTTTTTCCATTTAAGACTAATGTCCATAAAACTCTCTCACTTGTCATTAGAGTGCATGATGTACTATGTAAAAGCTAATAATTAGGTTGATGAGTCAGGTATAATAATAAGGAATTGGGTGGAGCTTTGCAAAATTTTTAATTTCATGAGAATGAAGACATTTAGAGAAAGAATTTCCTTTACTAAAAATATCATTTTCCAGGTGCTTGTCTTTAGTTCCCAAAATAAATTGCCATGTAAGAACCATGTCACTTTAATGCAAATTTTTTTTCAAAGATGGTTTACTTGTAAACATAAATGATTAATTGTTGCATCATGGTTTTCCTGTTTTTACCTTGCTCTCTGTTAAGCCGGTGTCTGTGTACCACAGCAAAACCAACCAGGATTGAAAAACCTGGTTAGTCTAACACTCAGTGATTCGTCTGTGTGGTTACACCTCACAAGGGGAGCCTGGAAACTCCAGTTTTACTAGTCCCAGGAGAAATTATCACACCTCAGGAACAGCCTCTCAACGTCCCATCGCTTTTCTGTCTCTCCGTGCTCCCTGCCTTTTCCTCTCTCATTAAGGACACGAGTCTGTCTCTCCACTTCTAGAAGGACCTTCCTGATTCTTCCCTGAATCTGACATCTCAAGATCATAACTGGAGTAAGAGGGAGAGCCCAGCAATAAAGGGGTGGGGAGTGGGAGGCATCAACTGTTGGGTGTTAAGACAGGCTGCAAGGATGCATTGTACAACATGGGGAAGAGAGCCAGTATTTTGTTAATCCTCATTGGTCTCTGCCCCTACTTATTGGCCTAAGGAAGGGGAGAGGTGTGTGCCCCGGGCCTCACATCCCCCGCTGGCAGAATGAGAGGGCTGGCCTGGATTGTAGCCAGAATGCTTTGACTCTGGTTCTTTTTATTTTTTGGCCATGCCACGAGACTGGTGGGATCTTAGTTCCTTGCCCAGAGATCAAACCCAGGCCCTGGGCCATCAGCGCGAGGAGTGCTAACCACGGGACAGCCAGGAAAGCCGCTGTGACTCTCAGCCTTCAATGGGTCATGTTCACTCTGTCCCCAGCTCACTTCTTCGATGGGTACTTTACAGTTTATGAAGGTCTTTCACAACTTTACATTTCAAAGCAGTTTTTCACACTCTTGATCTCATTAGATCTCTGAGGGACAGGCAAGGCGGATTTTAAGACCTTCATATTAGCTCTGAAGGAACTGCCACCACTAGAGGATTTTTGACTTGCTCATTGGCTCAGATCTTCTAAATGGTGAAGTGGGGCCAAGACCCATGTCTTTAGTAAAGTGGAAGTGAAAGTGTTAGGCACTCAGTCGTGTCCAACTCTCTGTGACTCCATGGGCTGTAAGCCTGCCCGGCTCCTCTGCCCATGGAATTCTCCAGGCAAGAATACTTCTCCAGAGGATTCCCTTCTCCAGAGGATCTTACTGACCCAGGGATTGAACCTGGGTCTCCTACATTGCAGGCAGATTCTTTACTGTCTGAGCAACCTGGGAAACCCATATGTCTTTAGTAAAGAGTCCTTTTTCATGCATTTTATGGTCCTTCCACTCCAGTTTCCAACAGTTGAAAACACAAACTCCTACTTTCCTTTGTTTCTAAACTAGCTTTCCTTATTTTGAAGCTTCAGAACATTTAAAAATAGCTGAAGATATTGATTAAAAAATAATGAAGGTACATGTGTTTAACAAGCCTTGTTATAGTAACTGATAACACAGGGCCAGGACTAGGGTAAGACAAGTGAAGTTTTTTGTTTCAGGCACAACATTTGGGAAGATACTCTCTTTAAAAAAGTAATCAAGTTTAATATTTAAAAAAATCATAATTAGTGCAAAAAGTATATAATGAGCAAAATACCAAAATTTTAAATAAAGTTGAGATCAGTAGAGAAAAAAGGATAAAAATTGTTTAAAGAATTACATGAATTATATTCTTCAGCCTGTTAAAAAATGGCTACTGCACCATATCTGTACTCTCAGCTTCCAGACTTCTGATTATGTAAGAAAAAGTAAAGCTATTAATTTAAACGACCCTTAATTGTGTTTTTTCTTACTTGCAGCCAAACATGCCTCTTCCTGAATCAGTAGTTTTGAGTTTCACTGACTGAACATACCAGTTCCTTAGGATAGCATCTTCTACTTAGGAAACTGAGGATATTTATAAAATAAAATGTTGACAATGGATAATTTGAAATTTCTGGGTTAAACAGATGAGTGAGGCAGTGTTGAAAAGGCTATAATAGGTATTCAATCATTAGAAGTAATAATAATAATGTTTAATAGCATTTAATAATAGTAATAATAATAATCCTTATGTCTCAGGAACTGATGATTGTATTTCCAAGATGTGAAGCTTTCTGAAAAGAGGACATCTATTTTTCTTTTGGTCCCTGGATGCAGTCTATGCTGTTTACTCCTGGGCTGACTTGTGTATTAATGACTTTTTGTGTATTAATGACTTCAGTCATTATTAGACAAATCACAGCAGCCATTTAAAAATAGCTCCTTTTGCCAAACCCTAAGGCTTGAAACATGTTTTCAAAGATATATAAGATACTATCTCACCCCTCAAAGAACTTGGAATCTGATAGGAGGCTTATAACCCAGTGAGGTATTTATTTCCCATTGATCAATTTCCTCCATGATTACTGCCCCTGTACTCAGACTATGACCTTTGATCATCCTGCTCTAAGCTGGCAGATGTGCCAGCAATGGTTTGAAGCTCTTGGTGTTTCTGTTCCCGTCGTGCTGGGGATGTCAGCTGTGGAACAGGCACCTCCAGTTAGGACTTTGAAAGTCTTCCCAGATAAATGTTGTTGATTTTCTTAATGGTTAAGTTTCAAGTAAAACTTTTAATTTCAAATCAGCTTTAAGTTCAATAGGTCCTGGGAATGGGCCTGAAGTTTAATAACCCAACAATAATGAGGAGACTACTGATACAGAGGTTTAGTGCATTGTGTAATATCACTACGCCTAGGGAGCATTCCCACAGTATCAATCTAAACTAGTATCAATGAATCCAGACTTGCTTAGCAAGGCAAACTCTGTCGTCATCCATTGCGGATAGTAAATACTTTGTTAGTTACTCTTGCGTACATTAATAATTACAACATGACTTGGTTCAACTGGGTCTCAACTAGCTCTTATTTTTAACATCTTCACAATTCTCCTTAACGTTCTTGAGTATTTATTACATATTCTCTTGTAGTGATATGTCAGCATTTGCCATATATATGCCAAATATATACATATATATGTATATATTTCACAAACACACACATGCATATATATATATATATATATATATATACATATATATATATATATATATATATACACACACACTAATGCTTCTGATGTTAAAAATGACAGTACAGACTAGGAAAGAGGAAATGAGGAAACATGGATTCTAGTACAGGCTCTGGTTGGCTGTAAGAACTTGTTTAGAGTTTTCTAGTTGTATCATGACTATCTTTTTATAAACTTAGTCAAAATAAGGTGATTTTTAAATTACATATCCTCCCAGCTTCATGTTTCCATAAGCACGTTTCAGTCAATGAATTGGTCAGTTGATTTCTGTATGTTCCATTCATACTGTATCATCCAAGGTTTTCTAGGAGGCAATTCAAGATGGCAGCAGGGGAAGATCCTGAATTCACCTTCTCCCACTGGCACAACAAATCCACAGCTACATACGGAGTAATTTCAGCTGAAAAAGATCTTAAAACTAGATGAACATCAACTCCACAATAAAGAATTAAAGGCTTACAGCAAAAGTGGTAAGATAGGAGGAGATACATTCACTCCAAAAACCTTACCCAGGCAAGGTGACCCACAATTAAAAGGAATCTCAACCCCTTCTCCTTGAGGGGTTAGGGGTCTGTGCTCCATATCAGGCACTCTGACCCTTGGTTAAGTCACCATAAAGACAAGGCCCCCTCCCCCCACTCCCTCCCCCTCCAATGCCTGGCTTTGAAAACCAATGGGATTGCTTTCAGGAGAGCCATAGAACTGTAGAGAATAGGAAACCTGCTTTTAAAGAATTCAGGTGAAGACTCACTCACCCCAAGACCCAGTGAAAAACAACAGGTTGAAAAGCACCTAAAGCAAAAGTGAAGAAGAGCCACTTGCTAATCTTAAGGCATCTGCTGAAGAGGCAGGAATCTGTTGATTGTCAGGAGCCAACGAGAGAAACCCTGCCCGTGACAAGGTCTGAGTTCAAGGAGTTGGCACGCAAAGGCATCCGGACCTCCGGGGGTTTCTTGGGACCACCCCACCATCCACTCCCAGGCCTTCGTTCTTTCATCTTCTGATGCTTGGTGTTCTTCTATGTTCCCTAAAAACTAGTCTGACTCTTACCTAAAATCCCTCCTTGAAACCTTTGCATGTCAGCAACACAGTTCCTGGGGGCACATGGGCCCCAATAAACAGGCCAGAGGTAAGGATATCCTGCCGCTTCTGGCTGTGTTTGAATTATGATTGCCAATTTAGAATCTGGAATACTCATGATTGCACAAAAACCCTTCTAGCACAAAACCAAATCTGCAAGCAACAGGCCTATCAATCCCATAAGCAAAAGTAGAGAAGAGTCCATTAAGATTGAGAAGATTCCTCAGGGTGTGATCAGGAGGGAATTCATGAGACCTCTGACCCTTAGGATTACATACCAGAGCTAAGTCCACCCAGGGCGAGCTTCCCAAGATAAGGTTTGGAGATGGCTTTTCACAGTTGACTAGCTGCTGCCATTGAATTGTTTAAAAGTTATGTGTAGGTATTGATTGTTCTGGAAAGTTATTTATGATGTAACCCATGATTATGCACCTGGTACAATCTTATCATTCCCCCCTCCTTAAACCTCTTTAAAGGATTATTGGTTTTAAGGTATATAAGCACTGATGTAAAAGAATAAAGTAGTCTTGATTCTGCACTCAACCAAGACTCGACTCGCTTTCTTTTCTTCACGGACGCCGCTCATCCGAAGGGAATTCCTGGACCCCGGCAGTTGATATTCTCTCCAGGGATGGAGGGGCTAGTGGAACACCATTTTTGTGATTTCGTTCTACCTTGCTAATGCTGGTGCTGGCAGGCATCGTTTTGACACTCTTGTTCTAATCTGCTATTTCCAGAGGGTATGATCCACTCAACCTGTGCCAGAGCATGACCACAGTCCACCCACCTGTACTGTAGCTGAGGGCATGTGCAGCTTACCCAGGGATGCCTCTTGAGCTCCTGATGCTGGTTGCTAAGGGGGGAGGAGTGGTTGCACTTCTGGGCCCCACAAGCCATCTCCTATACAAGACTACTCCTTCAAGACTGGGAGAGGTTGGTATTTCACTTAACAACATAAAAGACAAACTTAGAGAATCAGGCAAAATATGGAGACTGAGGGATATATTCCAAACAAAAGAACAAGGCAAGAACCTCAAAAAAAAGACTTTAATAAAATGGAGATAAGTAATCTTCTGGATAAAGAGTTCAAATTAATAATTACAAACATGCTCACCAAACTTGAGCACAGTGAATGAATGAGCACAGTGTAAACTTCAATAAAGAGATATAAAATATATAGTATTGACTATAAAGAGCCAGACAGTATAAAAGAGAAGTCAAGAGCTAAAAAATACAATAATAGAAGGGTTCAATAGCAGACTGGATAAAGCAGAAGAATGGATTAGCAAGCTGGAAGACAAAGCCATGGAACTCACCTAGACAGAGCAGAAAAAAAGGAACGTTAAAAAGTGAAGATATTGTAAATATCATACAATATCTTAACAACATCAAGAAGAATAACATTCACAGTCTTCAAAGTCAAAGACAGAGAATCTTAAAAGCAACAAGAGGAAACAAGTTGTTACATACAAAGGAAACCTCAGAAAGCTACCAGCAGATTTTTCAGCAGAAGCTTTGCAGGCCAGAAGAGAATGGTATGCCATAGTCAACATGCTGAAAGGAAAACATTCCCAACCAAGAATACTTTACCCTGTGAGAGTATCACACAGAACTGAAGAAGAATTAATGTTTTCCAGCTAAGCAAAAGCTGAAGGAGTTAATCACCACTAAACAAGCCATACTATTTATTAACATTAAAGGGACATCTTTAAGCTGAAAAAAAATATGGTTAACTGATAACAAGAAAACACACAGAAGTAAAAATCTCACAGGAAAAGGTTAAAATAGTAAAGGTAGTAGACTAATTACCTATAAAGCTAGTATGAAGGTCAAAGGGCAAGAGATAAGAGTAGTAAAGTTAACCAAATTTCTGCAGTCATGAAATTAAAAGATGCTTGCTCCTTGGAAGAAAAGCTATGACAAAATTAGACAGTGTATTAAAAAGCAGAGACATCACTTTGCTGACAAAGATCCATCTAGTCAAAGTTATGGTTTTTCCACTAGTCATGTATGGGTGAGAGTTGGACCATAAAGGTTGAGTGCCAAAGAACTGAAGTTTTTGAACTGTGGTGGCTGGAGAAGATTCTTGAGAGTTCCTTGGACAGCAAGGAGATCAAACCAGTCAATCCTAAAAGAAATCAGCCCTGAATATTCATTGGAAGGACTGGTGCTGAAGCTGAAGTTCCAATACTTTGGCCACCTGATGCAAAGATCTGACTCACTGGAAAAGACCCTAATGCTGGGAAAGATTGAGGGTAAGAGGAGAAGGGGGTGACAGAGGATGAGATGTCTGGATGGCATCACTGACTCAATGGACATGAGTGTGAGAAAACTCTGGGAGACAGTGAAGGACAGGGAAGCCTGGTGTGCTGCAGTCCATGGGGTTGCAAAGAGTCAGACATGACTTAGTGACTGAACATTAACAACAACCATAATAACTAGGTAAGGGATATATAAAATAACAGGTGACATAAAAGACATAAAGCATTGTGTGTTGGGGGGACTAAAAGTGTAGAGTTTTGGAATGTGTCAAAATTTAAATTACTGCCAACTTAAAATAGATTCATATAAAAAGGATGTTATATGTGAACCTCATGGTGACCATAAAACAAAAATTAATAGTAAATACAGAAAGGAAAGTGAGAATGAGAAAAGAATCTAAACACAACAGCAAAGAAAGTGATGAAACCACAAGGGGAGAGAGAAAGAGAAGAGAGGAGCAAAGAGAAACTACAAAAACAGCTAGAACACAATGAACAAAATTACAATAAGTACATATCTATCAATAATTACTTTAAATGTAAGTGGACTGAGTTCTCCAATCAAAAGATACAGAGTGACTGCATGGATAAAAGACAAAAACCACAAGACTCAACTACAAGCTGCCTACAAGAAACTCACTTCAGAAGTAAGCACACACAGACTGAAAGTGAAGGGATGGAGAAAGCCATTCCACGCAAATGAAAACAAGAAGGAAGCTGGCATAGCTGTACTCATATCAGAAAAAATAGGCTTTAAAGACTATAAGAAAAGACAGAGAAGGGCATTACATAGTGATAAAGGGTCTCAATCCAACAAGAAGCTATAACATTTATAAATATATATGCATCCAACATAGGAGCACCAAATTATATAAAGCAGAAGAGAACAGACTTAAGAAATAGACATCAATACAATAATAGGAAAGAACTTTAGCATCCCACTTATAGCAATGGATAGATCATCCAGACAGAAAATCAATAATATACTAAAATGACACATTACACCAGGTCAATTTAAATATATACATGACATTCCACCCCAAAGCAGCAGAATACACTTTCTTCTCAAGTGCATGTGAAAAATTGTCCAAAACAGATCACATGTTGAGCCACAAAGAAGAGGTGGCTCACATATTAAGAAGAGGTGGCAAGAATACACAGAAGATCTGTACAAAAAAGATCTTCACGACCCAGATAACCACGATGGTGTGATCACTCACCTAGAACCAGACTTCCTGGAACGCGAAGTCAAGTGGGCCGTAGAAAGCATCACTACAAACAAAGCTAGTGGAGGTGATGGAATTCCAGTTGAGTGATTTCAAATCCTGAAAGCTGATGCTGTGAAAGTGCTGCACTCAATATGCCAGCAAATTTGGAAAACGCAGCAGTGGCCACAGGACTGAAAAAGGTCAGTTTTCACTCCAATCCCAAAGAAAGGCAGTGCCAAAGAATGCTCAAATTACTGCACAATTGCACTCATCTCACACGCTAGCAAAGTAATGCTCAAAGTTCTTCAAGCCAGGTTTCAACCGTATGTGAACCGTGAACTTCCAGATGTTCAAGTGGGATTTAGAAAAGGCAGAGGAACCAGAGATCAAATTGCCAACATCCATTGGATCATCAAAAAAGCAAGAGAGTTCCAGAAAATATCTACTTCTGTTTTATTGACTATGCCAAAACCTTTGACTGTGTGGATCACAACAAACTGTGGGGAATTTTTCAAGAGATGGGAATACCAGACCACCTGACTGGCATCCTGAGAAATCTGTATGCAGGTCAAGAAGCAACAGTTATAACTGTACATGTAACAGCAGACTGGTTCCAAATTGGGAAAGGAGTACGCCAAGGCTATATATTGTTACCCTGCTTATTTAACTTCTATGCAGAGTACATCATGAGAAATACCAGATTGGATGAAGCACAGCTGGAATCAAGATTGCCGGAGAAATATCAATAACCTCAGATATGTAGTTGACACCACACTTATGTCAGAAAGTGAAGAACTAAAGAGCCTCTTGCTGAAAGTGAAAGAAGAGAGTGAAAAAGTTAGCTTAAAATTCAACATTCAGAAAACTAAGATCATGGCATCCAGTCCCGTCACTTCATGGAAAATAGATGGGGAAACAATGGAAACAGTGACAGACTTTATTTTGGGGGGCTCCCAAATCACTGCAGATGGTGACTGCAATCAAGAAATTAAAAGACACTTGCACATTGGAAGAAAAGCTATGACCAACCTAGACAGCATATTCAAAAGCAGAGATATTACTTTGCCAACAAAGTCAAAGCTGTGATCTTTCCAGTAGTCATGTATGGATGTGAGAGTTGGACCATAAAGAAAGCTGAGCACCGAAGAATTGATGCTTTTGAACTGTGGTGTTGGAGAAGACTCTTGAGAATCCCTTGGACTGCAAAAAATCCAACCAGTTCATCCTAAAGGAAATCAGTCCTGAGTGTTCATTGGAAGGACTGTTGTTGAAGCTGAAACTCCAATACTTTGGCCACCTGATGCGAAGAACTGACTCATTGGAAAAGACTCTGATGCTGGGAAAGATTGAAGGTGGGAGGAGAAGAGGATGACAGAGAATGAGATGGTTGGATGGCATCACCAACTCAATGGACATGAGTTTGAGTAAACTCTGGGAGTTGGTGATAGACAGGGAGGCCTGGTGTGCTGCAGTCCATGGGGTCAAAAGAGTTGGACATGACTGAGCAACTGAACTGAACTGAACTGAGTCATAAAACAAGTCTCAGTAAATTCATCTTACAATAAAAGCTTTCAATTAGGTGTGAGATAAGCTGATGGGTTACAGTACATAGGGTCGCACAGTCAGACATGACTGAAACAACTTAGCATGCATGCATATCCCTGATGAACATAGTTGTAAAATTCTCAACAGAATATTAGCAAACTGAGTTAATAATATATAAAAGGATCATACATCAAGATCAAGTGGGATTTATTTCAGGGTTCGACATTTGCCAATCAATCAATATGATACATATTAACAAACTGAAAGATAAAAATTATGTGATGATCTCAACAGATGCAGAAAAAACACTGGACAAAATTCAACATCTGTTTATGATTCAAAAAAAATCTCAGCAAAGTAGATATGGAGGCATTATATCTCAGCATAATAAAGATTATGTATGACAGACTCACAGCTTATCTGACACCTAATTGAAAGATTTTCTTGTAAGATCAGGAAGAGGACAAGGATGCCCACACTTGTCACTTTTATTCAAGTTAGTATTGGAAGTCCTAGCCACAGCAAGTAGGCAAGAAGGAGAAATGAAAGGAATCCAAACTGGAAAGGAAGAAGCATAACTGTCATTACTTGCAGATGACATGATACTATACATGGAAAATCCTAAAGACATCACCCAAAAAAAAAAAATGTAGAAATAATAAATTAATTCAGTAAAGTTGTAGGAAACAAAATTAAGTATAAAAATCTCTTGCACTTCTATACACTAATAACAAACTATCAGAAAGAGAAATCAAGAAAAAACCCCATTTACAAATGCACCAAAAAGAATAAAACACCTAGAAGTGAATTTCACCCAGGAGGTGAAAAACGTGTGCACTAAAAACTATGACATTGGGGAAAGAAATCGAAAAGGACACAAATGGAAAAACATTTTATGAAAGTGAAAGTTGTCCAGTTGTGTCCAACTCTTTGCAACTCTGTGTATTCTGTAATCCATGGCATTCTCCAGGCCAGAATACTGGAATGGGTACCCTTTCCCTTCTCCAAGGGATCTTCCAAACCCAGAGATGGAACCCAGGTCTCTTGCATTGCAGATTGTTTCCTTACCAGCTGAGCCAAAAAGGAAGCCAGAATGGACAGAGGATATGAGTACATATTTTTCCAAAGACATACTGATGGCCAAGAGGCACGTGAAATGATGCTCATGATCACTAATCACCAGGGAAATGCAAATCAAACCGGCATATCACCCCACCTGTCCGAATGGCTATTATAAAAAATATATAAATAAAGTATTGGTGAGGATGGGGAGAAAGGGGGACACTCATGCACTGTTTATGGGAATGTAAATTGATGCAACCAATATGGAAGACAGTATAGAATTTACTCAAAAAAATGAAAAATAGAGCTATTATATGATTCAGCAGTTCCACTTCTGGGTTTCTATCTGAAGGGTATGAAAACAGTAAATCAAAAGGATATATGCACCCCTGTGTTCACTGTAGCATTATTTACAGTAGATAATGGAAGTGATCTAAGTGTTCAATGATGCATTAATGGATAAAAAAAGGTGTCTCACAGGCACAAACACACACACATGCGCACATACACACACATATGAATACTACTCAACCATAAACAAGAAGCAAATCTTGCCATTTGTGATAAGAGGAATAGACCTTGAGGGTGTTTTACTAGGTGAAATTAAGTCAGACAGAGAAAGATAAACATTGTATGATTTCATTTACATGTGGAATCTAAAACACAAAACAAACAAAACTCAGATTTGTAGATACGGAGAACAAACAGGTGTTTGTCACACTTAAGATGACATTGGCCACCATAAATGTTAAACGCAAATATATGCATGTCTAGACATGAAAATATTACAAAGAAACTCTTTATAAACTAGAAGCGAGCTTTTATGAAGTGGTTCTAACTCTCCTCTCTGGATCTCATTTTTAGCACCATTCATAATATTTCATTTTCTTTGCCCATCTTCTCCATAAGTTGTTGGTTTCTTCTTCTTCTTAGGATGCATTTTTACATGTTCTACTTTATTGATTACTTTTGGTTGCTCTGGGACTTCACTGATGCCTGGGCCTTCTCTTGTGGCAAACGAGGTTGCGGTACACAGGCTCCCCATTGCAGTGGCTTCTCTGGTTTAGAGCACGGGCTCTGCATGCATGGGCTTCTGTAGTTGTGGCGTACAGATTCTAGAGCGCAGGCTCAGTAGTTACAGCCCACAGGCTTAGCTGCATGTGGAATCCTCCCAGACCAGGAATCAAACCTGGGTCCCCTGAACTGGCAGGTGGACTCTGATCCAGCATACCACCAGGGAAGTCCTTGAGATGTATTTTGAAAAAAAAAGAAATACCTGACACATTTTTTAAAAAGTTTAGCATGTATATTATTATCTTCCTCAGCTAACACAATAATTGGCACATAAAGAGAAATGACAAGACACTTGTCAAATGAGTGTATTCCACATTAATCTGAGAGTATGAAGTATGACTACCTTAAAATGATAAGCAAAGCTTTCTGTATAATATCTAAATTCCGACACAAACATGCTACCTCTTGTCAAGGAATTGTTTCTCAGTACTGTTTCCCAAATTTTTACGTAAATTATGCCTACAATTAGGAAACCTCTGACTTAAAATTTGAATATGAAAGGGTAAAAGTTGCAAAAGCTGTTGAAATTTTAACCTTTATCTCAACCTTTACAAACTTTATAAGTTGTTGTAATTTTAATCATCAATAAAGATGTTCAAAATTAAGTCTTTGAAAGACAGTTAAATTTCAGTACAATTCTATAGCCACATGGAGGTATCTTAAGAAGAACTTACACCACAATGATACATATATAAATATGTATATGTGTCTGTATGTATTTTCATATTAAGATTTATTTATATTAAATAAAACTTTCAGAGACCAAGATTAAAGCAATGTATTAATTTATGCTAAATATTTAGTAACTCTGTAAGAAAAAATTATATAACTTTCATATCTTATTTCTTTTTACCTCTTCTTCAAGTCACTTTTGACCCTTTACACTCACCAGAAAATAGTTAATAATATTCTACACCCACAATGATAAGAGGTCCCATTAGGTCATGTTAACCCACTTCTTCTCATTCCATGAATAGGAAAGTCTAGTTGCATATAAAGTTTATTAACTGTCCCTGACACTACTGCCTGAAATAGGCTCCCAGTCTGGAGTATTAATCTCGTTCCTAAACTGAGTTGGCCATGAGGCAGCACTGTGAAAGCCGTGGCAGGTGAGAACCGCTTCCCAAGATTGCTGATGAGTATAAATCAAAATGAGACAAATTGGATTTCCCTGGTGGTACAGTGGATAAGAATGTGCCTGCCAATGCAGGGGACATGGGTTCAGCCCCTGGCTCAGGTAGATTCCCCATTCTGGGGAGCAACTAAGCCTGTGCACCCTACTGAGCCCAGATGCCACGACTACTGAAACTCCAGTGCCTAGAGCCTGTGCTCTGCAACAAGAAAAGCCACCGTGAAGAGAAGCCCACACAACTCAACTAGAGGGTGACCCCCACTCTCTGCAACTACAGAAAGCTTGCATACAGCAACGAAGACCCAGCATAACCCAAAACAAATAATCTTTTTAAAAATGAGACATTATTAGTCAAATTATTATGCAATATTACAAGTATATGACAGTACTAATAAGATGTTGTAATTACTACCATGGCAATAAAATTGCGGAAACTCTGTGCTAACATTGACTGTTTATTGAACACTTAGTATGTGTCAGGCCATAGGCTAAATGCTTTTCCAGCAATATCTTATTGAGTTCTCATTAAAACCTGACTACTCAATTGTGATAGAGAAGTGGGTAAACTGACATGAATTTTAAGTATAAAAATAAAACATGGGATGAACCAAGCCACCTCAAATTTTTACTGGAATAAAGAATGCCTTCTTCCCTTCCCCTGCTGAGTCTACAGCACAATGATGGCAAAAAGGTGCTGATCCTTTTAGCAATATCTAAATGAAACTAATCATATTAATGAGAAATGTAAATGATTAAATGTCTGTAACTGATTATTCCAAGAAGTCAGAGCCATTGCCTTCATAATAGTCTGATCATTATGACTCAATATATTTATAAAATCACAATTTATGTCTAACTAGCAAGAATAAAACAAACCTAGAATATGTTTCCTCTAGTTTGTATGCTCTAAACAATGAAGCATAAGTTTAAGGTAATTAAAAAATATGA
Organism: Muntiacus reevesi; assembly: GCF_963930625.1. NCBI lineage: Eukaryota > Metazoa > Chordata > Mammalia > Artiodactyla > Cervidae > Muntiacus > Muntiacus reevesi. The sequence goes on from NC_089267.1 coordinate 18,510,375, forward strand.
TTTATCAAGACAGCAGGAGACAAGCCACAGACTAACAGAAAATATTTGCAGAACACATACCTGAAAAAGGACCACTACCTAAAATACACAAGGCACTCTTAAAGCTCAACAGTAAGAAAATAAACAATCCAATTTAAATGGGCAAAAGCCCTGAGCAGATATTTCATCCAATAAGATAGACAAGTAGTAAATGAAGATATGAAGAAATCCTCCACACTCTATGTCATTAGAAAATTGCAAATGAAAAAAAACAATGAAATGACATGGCACACCCATTAGAACCGTAGCCTCCAAAACTGATAACATCAAATGCTGACAGGGATGTGGAGCAGCAGGAACTCTCATTCATTGCCGGTAAGAGTGGGAAATGGTACAACCACTTTGGAAGACAGTTCGGTAGTTTCTCATAAAAAAACACAGACTACTACCACATGAACCAGCACTTTGCTCCTGGGTAGTCACCCAAAGCAGTTGGAAACATGTCCACACAAAAACCTGCACATATATGTTTATAACAGCTTTATGCATCATTACATTTATAGTCAAACTGCAGGAGATTTATAGAGGTATACAGGGATTGGCATAGTATTAGCAATGGTCCTTAATCCAGGGATCCATGGCAGGCCCCTCTGGATTTAAAGTCATTAATTTCTATTATTGTCACAGTGCCCAACCAGGAGCCCTTAATCTGATTATCTCTCCTGCTATTCTAACCAGAGCTATTCCAGCACTGTCTTATAACAAGTGCAAATTAATTCCTAATATAAAACAATAAAAGTTAATATAGACAGTTCTTTGAATTTATTGTGTTAATAAATAAATTTTGAAGTGCTTCAGTATTTAGTTAAGAAATCACATTCTTTCCTTTCATGATCTTCTTTGCCTGAATTCAAGTTACATTAGTCTGCAATCAAACAACATTAGGACAGGCTTCCCAGGTGATACAGTGGTAAAGAATCTGTCAATGCAAGAGACCCAAAAGACTCAGGTTAAATCCCTGGGTCGTGAAGATCCCCTGGAGAAAGAAATAGCAACCCACTCCAGTATTCTTGCCTGGACAATTCCATGGACAGAGAAATCTGGCAGGCCACAGTCCATGGGGTTGCAAAGAGTGGAACATGACTGAGCAACCAACACATACATACATACATCCTTTCACACATTTTTGGGCTAGCTCACAAGTGAAGCTGTAACACTGCCACAGTTCATTCCAGCTTGTGTTTGCATTTTATGTGGAATAGGTTTTAACCAGGCTCAATTATTTTCTTTCTCATTTTCTCAATCAGAGTTCCAGCATAAATGAAAATTTATCACAGATGGTTTAAATGAAAAACCTTTTATAAAGAGATGGCTTATAGGGGTGTAGGCAAGGTTAAAGGAACAAATGACGTTGCGGTATCCAGACCCTAGCAAGAGTGTGATGTTATCACCCCTGGACGTGAAGAAACAACGGAAGAAAGCAGTGCTCCCAGAGCTTAGTGAGAATTAAAACTGTGGATAGATTTCCCAGCAGGGACTGTGGTTGTGGAGGGAAGTAGCTAGGGTCAGAGGTACATCACCCACGTGGGGAAAGAGCATGGAACAGATGTTCTATGCACTCTATGCATCCACCTATTGATCTCCTATTGATTGGATCCAGCTGATCAGGGAGCCAAAGTGATGCAGTGTCCACACGGGTCAGTGTCCTAGGACACAAAGCAAGGTGGAATGGATCAGATGTGTGTAAACACAATCAATCTATATTTCACAGAAATTTTCAAGACGTCAAACTCGTGGGCTGAGGGAAATGTGACGGCGCGGCAGGACTGATGCTGTGGCAGGACTGCCCATGCCACTTACCTGGGCCTTCACGGCCTTCCACCTGATGAAAGGATACTGCTGTGCATGGCTTAGCTTATGACATGGTGAATCAGATAACTCCCAGTCCATGACAGGCAGCTCAGCTTACACGGTCATGTGATAGTCTGTGGTCAGCTACACAAATTTCTCCCACGGTCTGGAAGCAGTCCAGGATCTGTTTCTTTAAACAATTGGAGACTAGATTGTGGCTTTACGCTAAAGCCCTAGAGGACTGCACTGTCATTCTATGTTAAGACTGGCCAAAGGCCCCTGTAGGATTGCCTTCTGTCAGATTCTTCAAGAGCCGTTTCATCTGTTGGATCTTAAGGTTCAAATAGCAGTGTAACTTGCATGGCAGTCCATAGTAGGAACAAAGCCATTTCCTACGCTGGCTCCATTCAGAACTGGCAGCCTGATGGGTTACTTGATAAGTGGGTGAAAGCAGTCCCTTAAATGTATATATGCTGTTTCAAAGGTCCAGTGAAATATAGCAGTCTAAGAAATTCACCTCTTTACTACCAATGGGTAACAAGTTATAGCAACTGTCTTTCACTAAAAAGAAAAAAAAATCTCCATCTGCTACAGACCAGTGGTCTGCCCCAAACTGTTGATGTCATGGCTTTTGAATTTACATGCTTTTTCCCCCTCCCACCATCTCTTGGGCACTTAGCAAGGAACCATGGTACTTTCTACCTCCTGGGCTTCTTTCGTAGCTCAGATGGTAAAGAATCTGCCTCCAATGCAGAGGACCTGGGTTCATTCCCTAGGTTGGAAAGATCCCCTGGAGAAGGGAATGGCAACCCATTCCAGTATTCTTGCCTGGAGAATTCAATGGACAGAGCAGCCTGGCAGGCTACAGTCCATGGGGTCACAAAGAGTTGGACATGACTGAGCAACTAACACTTTCACTTTCTGCCTCATCCTCATCACTAATCACCACATCCAAGTAGGATGAACCAATAAATATCTTATGGTGTGATGAGACAAACAGAATTTCTAGATTATTATCGAATACTAAATAATCAACACTATCCTGCAGTAAGACCACAAAAAAATAAAGGTGAAAGAAACTATTTCTGTTTCCTCTTTATTGGAAAAGGAGAAGAAAAACATTTAACAGATTGATAGCTAAGTATCAGATGCCAAAATTATATTGATTTGTTGCAGTTAGTTGACCATGTCTAGAACAGCCACTGAACTTGGAGTTACATGACTAAGTGAAAATTTCCCAGATTACTCAGTGGTAAAGAATCTGCCTGCCAATGCAGGGGACATGGGTTTGATCCCTGGGTTGGGAAGAGCCCCTGGAGGAGGAAATGGCAATCCACTCCAGAATTCTTGCCTGGAGAATCCCATGGACAGAGGAGTTTGGCGGGCTGAAGTCCAGGGAGTTGCAGAGTCAGATAGGACTAAGCGTGCATGCATATATGCATAAAAAACCCACGGTCATTCTCCAAGACTCTCCAATATCTGACTAGGGTCAAATTGGAGAGTTAAATTAGTGTATAATAAAAATAATCAGCCCTGAATCTTCATGTCTTTGATGTTGGCATGAACCTCTAACATTCATGGAGAAACATGGTATTGCTTTTGGTCCACTGTTTCAAGAAGGAGGTGATCGATATTTAAGGACTTTGACTTGGGCCTTTAATCCATATTAGCCCTCATTCCACGCAGGGAACCAATGTTAAGATTCAGCCAAAGACTGGGTATGACTAATCCACTATACATTCAGGAACCAAAGAGTGCAGGTTTGGGGATCCATGGGGCCACTGTGAGATGGACTCAGGCCAAAATTACCTTTATCCCCCAGCCTCCTTAAGCCTCGGTTTTGACTGATGGTCACAGTAGCAATTTGGGTGCCTGACGATCAGCATCAGCTCAGTGACCCAGTAAATCCCCTAAAGTCTGCTTATTTCCTTCCCTTTGGGTGAAAGCTAGCAGAATATATACTGCATTCTTGTGACAATGTCACAGGGAATTTTCTCAAGGGAACCCCACATTCCTTTCATTTAGGAAGCCCTGGAACTAAAAAACCTCTTGATGAAAGTGAAAGAAAAAGAAAAAAGAAAAAGAAAAAAAAAAAAGAAAAGAAAAGTTGGCTTAAAGCTCAACATTCAGAAAACTAAGATCATGGCATCTGGTCTCATCACTTCATGGGAAATAGATGGGGAAACAGTGGAAACAGTGTCAGACTTTATTTTCTTGGGCTCCAAAATCACTGCAGGTGGTGATTGCAGCCATGAAATTAAAAGACGCTTACTCCTTGGAAGGAAAGTTATGACCAACCTAGATAGCATATTAAAAAGCAGAGACATTACTTTGCAACAAAGGTCCATCTAGTCAAGGCTATGGTTTTTCCAGTGGTCATGTATGGATGTGAGAGTTGGACTATAAAGAAAGCTGAGCGCAGAAGAATTGATGCTTTTGAACTGTGGTGCTGGAGAAGACTCTTGAGGAGTCCCTTGGACTGCAAGGAGATTCAACCAGTCCATCCTAAAAGAGATCAGTCCTGGGTGTTCATTGGAAGGACTGTTGCTGAAGCTGAAACTCCAGTACTTTGGCCACCTCATGCGAACAGCTGACTCATTGGAAAAGACCCTGATGCTGGGAGGGACAGGGGTCAGGAGGAGAAGGGGACGACAGAGGATGAGATGGCTGGATAGCATCACCAACTCGATGGACATGAGTTTGAGTAAACTTTGGGAGTTGGTGATGGACAGGGAAGCCTGGCGTGCTGTGATTCATGGGGTTGCAAAGAGTTGGACGTGACTGAGTGACTGAACTGACTAACAGGGTCTATGAAATGACTCAGGTATGGAAATCGATGTGGGAGCTGTGTCTATCCTGGAGACTCAAGCCACATCTGTGCTCACTAAGCTTAGAGTGAGAGATAGAAATCAAGTAGGTTGCCTATCTGTTTCAGTCCTAGGGACATCATAATAAATTCGCAGCCACCATAAATACTCAGGCTTCCCAGGTGGTGCAGTTGGTAAAGAAGGCTCCTGCCAATGCAGGATATGCAAGAGATGAGGGTTTGATCCCTGAGTCAGGAAGATCCCCTGGAGCAGGAAATGGCAATGTACTCCAGCATTCTGACCTGGAAAATTCCATGGACAGGGGAGCCTGGTGGGCTACAGTCCATGGGGTCATAAAGAGTCGGACATAACTGAGCATGCACACTCACATGCATAAATACAGATGAAGTTATTTTAATAACGACTCAGGGGAATTCTCTGGCAGTCCAGTGGTTAAGACTCCATGCTTCCACTGCAGAGGGCCCAGGTTCAATTCCTGGTCAGGGAAATAAGATCCTGCAAGCCTTGCGGCATGGCCTAATAATAATAACCGTCAGACTCAGGTGCCTGTTACGATAACCATGTCCATCTTGGCATTTAAGTACTGGCATTTGGCCTCTGGCAATCTGCAATACCATCATTCCTACTGAAGTCAGAGAAGGTATTTCAGAAGTGGCACTTTCCCTCCTTGATCATCCCGAAGGATCAGAATATGTCACCCCAGCACTTCACTTTGACAACAAGGATTATTTTGAGCTGCAGGCAGCTGAGAAAAAGCAGACACAGAAAGAGCTCTTTGCCCTCCCTCTGACTGCCTAACAGCAGGGAATAAATTTTCCCTGTTGAGGCTGTTCCCTCTTCTCCTGTATCAGGAAAGGGAGAACAACCCTTATCCCTGAAAACAAAGAAGGAACAGAGATGAGTCTGCATTAGGAAGAAACAAAACAAAACAAAAAACAACCTCATGAAATAACCCTTGTCTCCCATGAGTTTCTCCCATATGCTTCCTAGTTACTTTCCCACAAAGCATGAGCCCTAGAATCTGAGATTCCCTTTCCTTTGTCCAGTCACTTCTCTACAAATTGTTGTCTTTTGTTAAAATGGTATATAACTCCCAAGGCTAACCATTTCTTCAAGTTTTTTATTTCTTCACCTATGCATATAAAATTGAAAATATTAACAACAATAAATGTTATAAAGCTCTTCTCTTGATAATCTGTATCTTGTCAGTTTAACTCACAGGTAAAGTTGGCTTAAAACTCAACATTCAGAAAACTAAGATCATGGCATCTGGTCCCATCACTTCAAGGCAAATAGATGGGGAAGCAATGGAAACAGTGACAGACTCTATTTTGGGGGGCTCCAAAATCACTGCAGATGGTGATTGCAGCCATGAAATTAAAAGACACTTGCTCCTTGGAAAAGTTATGACCAACCTAGATAGCATATTAAAAAGTAGAGACATTACTTTGTCAACAAAGGTCTGTCTAGTCAAAGCTACAGTTTTTCCAGTAGTCATGTATGGATGTGAGAGTTGGACTATAAAGAAAGCTGATGTTGGAGAAGACTCTTGAGAGACACTTGGACTGCAAGGAGATCCAACCAGTCAATGCTAAAGGAAATCAGTCCTGAATATTTATTGGAAAGACTGATGCTGAAGCTGATACTCCAATACTTTGGCCACCTGATGTGAAGAGCTGACTCATTTGAAAAGACCCTGATGCTGGGAAAGATTGAAGTCAGGAGAAGGGGACAACAGAGGATGAGATGGTTGGATGGCATCACCAACTCAATGGACACGAGTTTGAGTAAACTTTGGGAGTTGGTGATGGACAGGGAGGCCTACAGTGCTGCAGTTCATGGGGTCTCAAAGAGTCCGACATGACTGAGTGACTGAACTGAACCTAAGAGGGTAGAAGAAGTTTTCCTCCTTGCAGTCCATAGTCTACAGAAAACAGCCACTACAGAATTTTCAAGGACATATGGCCAACGTACAGTTAACACTGTATTTCTCAAATATGATGAGACAGTGGTCAGGGGGAGTCACATACGATAAATAACCTGCAACATTGCTAATAGCCTTTGGAGTCTCTCCTCTGTTAATGCAATGAATTTCTAACATATGTCTCACTCTGATGCAGGACATCAATGATTCCAGGTTTTCCTGATTTCAGGTTAAACATTTGACAAATTATTAAAGCTACTCCTCACTGTTATGTCCTCAAATTAAAAATTTCTGATAAGTACATCTATATTAGTAATTTCAATCCCTTAAAATTCTTTAAAAATAATTTCAGGCTAACCCTAAGATATGTTTCTTTCTGCTTTCTTAGCATTCATAAATTCAAGGCAGGGAAAAATTAGCCAAGTCCTATAATTCTAGGCTATTTCATCCTAGGATAGATTCTGTGTTTTCACCCTGGAGCATGCTGTAATTCTTCTGACAGATCTGATGACACTGAAAAAGTAGAAAGCAGACACAAGGAAGATCACCATTGCTTTAGAAGGTCTCTACCTTGGGTGAGACAGTGACTGCAGCCATGAAATTAAAAGACACTTCTCCTTGAAAGAAAAGTTATGATAAACCTTGACAGTGTATTAAAAAGCAGAGACATCACTTTGCCGACAAACATCTGTATAGTCTAAAGCTATGGTTTTTCCAGTAGTCATGTATGGATGTGACAGCTGGACCATAAAGAAGGCTGATGCTTTTGAACTGTGGTGTTGGAGAAACCTCTTGAGAGTCCCTTGGACTGCAAGGAGATCAAACCAGTCAGTCCTAAAGGAAATCAACCCTGGATATTCTTTGGAAGGACTGGTGCTGAAACTGAGGCTCCAATACTTTGGCTACCTGATGTGAAGAGCTGATTCGTTGGAAAAGAGCCTGATGCTGGGAAAGATTGAAGGCAAGAGGAGAAAGGGGCAACAGAGATGGTTGGATGACTCAATGGACATGAGTTTGAGCAAGTTCCAGGAGATTGTGAAGGACAAGGAGGCCTGGCAAGCTGCAGTTCATGGGGTTGCAAAGTCGGACAGGACTTAGAGGCTGAGCAACAACAACAACCTTGGTTGAAGTCATTACAGGATCCCAAGTAACCAAGGACTAATATCTGACCAGGAAGAAAGTGCTGCTTTTCTTGGCTAGAAATATCCAATGGGATTTAGAAAATCAGGTTCTCAGATTCATCTACATCCATCCAACTGTCCCCATTCCAATTCTTTGGGTCCCACTCTTTCCCAGTTACCACCACAACTTTCACTTATTGAGGCTGTGAACTTCAGTGGTAATTCTGCCACCAGTTTGGACCAAACTTTGGACCTCATTTTAAGGTGAGATCTCCCACTACAAGATGTTAAGAGGGCCTCTTAGGGCAGCTAGCAAAGAGCGAATTTTCTTTCTGATAGCTCTGCAGAGCAATCAGAAACATCCATCTCACTCAAGTCTTTATATTCCTCATTTCCATCACTATACTTCAATAATGTCACCCTTAGGTCTGCAAAACACTTTGCTTTCAGTAGTTATTTTGTTCTAGGTGACCACGGTGAAAATGTCAGCTATCTACTACATGGAAAGTAGTATCTCATTTCCCACTGGTCATGAAATTGTCACTGCCTATAAGCTCAACTAGGTCAGGTAACCAATTCCACATTCTTATCTCAAGCAGCCTGTTCCCTGATTACATTTTGGTACTGAATACTTCATTACGTAAGATTCACTGTATGCAATAGATACCACTCAACGTATTTCAGGCAGAAAGAGCTTTAACTCAAAGGATTAGATGCTTATACTATTACTGGTAACTTGGAGGAATAAAAGTCAGGAGGCCACCCGCTGTCTTTGACTTCAAATTCCCATGACCACATCTGCCATGACTGTCATCACCATTACCACTGCCTGTCTTCACAAACTTGGTGCCAAGGTAGTAGAACATGCAGTTCAGCTACTGCCAACATACATGTCAGTAAGGAGTCTATTCACATGATTGCATTACTACAGAAAGATGGCATCCACCTCCCTTCTGCCTTTCAAAAGTTTCCTAAGTGCCTCCCCGAGCGCTTCCCTGCTGGCTGAGGGGGTAAAGAATCCACCTGCAATGCAGGAGTCCCCATTCGGATTCCTGAGTTGGGAAGATCCCCTGAAGAAGGGCGTGGCAACCCACTCCAGTGTTCTTGCCTGGAGAATTCCATATACAGAGGAGCCTGGCGGGCTAAGTCCACGGGGTTGCCAAGGGTCAGACATGACTAAGCAACTAGCTCACCTGAATTTGTGAAGGAGTCTGAGAAATGTAATCTTTCATCCTCCAGACTGTAATACAAAGAGAGGAAAGGACAGAAGGAGAACATTTCAAAGGGTCAGGAATGGATTCATAGAGCTGCTAACATCTAGCACACAAACCTAAAGATGGGGCTGGATTTCTAAAATAGTTAATATGTAGGGAAGACTCTGGGATGTAAACTCCAAATTTCAACTCTGAGGATAAATTAGAAATTTGTTCCCCAAATTCAAGTCGGCACTTTTGCCTCACTAGCTCCCATACTCCTTTTCTGACAAAAAGACCAGACACCACTTTTACAAGGGCTGGTAATAATTCAAGTCTAACATAAACATGCAAACATTGTTGAATAAATATATCTTTAATGAGCAACTATCTTTGTGACTGAATAATATCTTGAATTTTCACTATGAGAATTGAACGTGGAAATATCTGAAATTCACCTATATGCATACAGTTGATAAACCCTAGCTATATATAATCTGCTTAGAAAAATGTTAAAGTTGTGTTTGGTTCCCAGATTTATTGAGGAAATTAGAACATAAATTATATTCAAAGTGAGGTATGAATGCCACTAACATAATACTGTGCAAGACTAGTAAGCTACCCACCCTCTCATTACCAAATAGCTTGGTAATCATTCTTCTTGAAAGACTGGTTCTGAGGATAGCTACCTCACAGGGAGGAGAATCTCAGTCTAAGCCTACAGCATCAGGGATGACAAAGAATGAATCTCAACTGGACACTTTCCTTTCTCTTCATGGCAAATAAAAAAGGAAGAAAAAAAATTAAACCGAGGAAAGGAACTACCTGACTGGCTTCTCTAAAATTGCAAGAAAAGGATTCAAGGGTATGTGGAGACTGACAGTGGATACAGAACATGCCTGTGGGCTGACAAATACTTTTTACAATGCACAGTCTTATATTTAAAGTGGGATATCCAGTCATTTCAAGACCTTGTCTTTTTAGAAACAGTTGTATTATTTAAACCTTCCCAGTTTTTCATCTTAGCTTTTAATGTGGACATATTCCTTGTGGAGACGTTCAGTTACAATGTGACTTTCTGATAGCTGCATTAGATTATTATAATTAGGTAGACAGACATCAAATGATGTGTTTCAGCATGCATTTATTCTTAAAGATACTGCTTTAAGGACACAATCTTTGGGGAAACCTCACCTACGAGGGTGCTAGTGGTAAAGAACCCAGCCTGCCAATGCAGGAGATGCAAGAAATGTGGGTTCTATCCTGGACCGGGGAAGATCCCCTGGAGGAAGGCATAGCAACCCACTCCAGTATTCTTGCTTGGAGAATCACCATGCACAGAGGAGCCAGGCGGGCTACAGCTCATAGGGTCGCAAAGAGTCGGACACAACTGAAGCGACATGCATGCACATACTTATGTGAATGGAAAAAATAAAAAAGTTCTAGTTGAATTTCAATTTAAGATCAGATGGATCTTCAATGAATAAACGTATGAAGGAAACTTTGGTCACACGTGGACATGTAAACGTGTCTCTTATGTCGTAAAATGAAAAAGACAAAGAAAAAAGGAGACCTAAGTTCTGGGGTTTCTTTTAAACTGGTAGAAAAATGTTTAATTTCTCAAAAGATACAGCAAAATTTAGACCTGTGAGTGTAAAAGGACACGAAGAGATAATTGAGATCATCCCCCTGCCAGGATGGTAATTAGTCACCATCCAAACAAAGCTATTACCATCTCTTCAAATGTCATGGTCCTCACCTGGTATTTGTTCTATATGTCAACTATAACTTTTAATTTAGACCTCTGAATCTCCTTCAGGAACACAGGGTTGTGTTACAACCTCCTATTATAAAAACTTTAAAAAAAAAAATAGCTGTGCCTTTCAATTGACATTTGTGCGTTCCCTCTATAATTTACATCAGGAAAATAGACCTGAAAAATACTTGCATGATCTGCAGTGTTTTGACACAAGAAATCTGTTTCTATATTTCTTCCTTTTCACAAAGATTCTTCTGGTTCAGATGTCCTCCGCCTAAAATCGTTGTTGCTGTTTAGTCACTAATTTGTGTCCCACTCTTTCGCTACCCCGTGGACTATACAGCCCGCCAGGCTCCTCTGTCCATGGGATTTTCCAGCCAAAAGTCGTGAAATAGGTTGTCATTTCCTCCTCCAGGGTATCTTCCTGACCCAGGGATCGAACTCACATCTCCTGCATTGGCAGGTGGGTTCTTTTACCACTGAGCCACCAGGAAAGCCCCTGCCTAAAATACCTGAGATTAATTTAAGGATGGATTGTAAAAGCCAGTAGTAAGGACTTGCTTTCTGAGGTTACCTGTCAAAACCACTTAATGCTGAGTGGCGGATGACTGATCTCATCAAGCAGGTTTTGTGGCTACTGCTCAGATGCTGTGTGCCTGGGCAGGTTGCTCAGCCTCTCAGTTCTTCGACCCTATTGATCATCCAGCAAAATCCTAACTCTGAGTCACCCAAGTCTGTAGTGAGGATACCACTTACAGCTATACATCCACCGTCATCTTTTTCTCAGTAAGGGCAATATTACAAATACGGCTGGCTGAGGTTAAGGCCATAACAAGGGATGAGCTGAGAGACAGTGAACAGTTCAGCATGCTGTCACATTCTAATGAAGGTGAGATTCAAAGGCTCTGCCCCAACAGTCAATACCTAAGGCCTCAATTACATTATTAACAGATATGACAGCAAAAATCACCTCCATCTCTAGGTTCTCTTTCTCATTTACAGGGTATCCCTCTATGAAGCGCGTCCCTGGTGACTCAGATGGTAAAGAATGTGCCTGCAATGCGGGAGCCCCGGGTTCAATCCCTGGGTCAGGAAGAAGTGGAGGAGAGAATGGCAGCCCACTCCAGCATTCCTGCCTGGAGAATTCCATGGACAAGAGGAGCCTGGTGTGCTACAGGCCATGGGGCCGCAAAAAGTCGGACATGGCTGAGCAACTAACCTACATGAAGCAAGCCTTTAAATTAAAATATTCCTGGTAAGTAAAAAAGCACTGCTAGATTTCATGTTCTAAAATGTGAATATAATAAGCTATAGGAAAATATGTTTGAATGCTTCAGAGTATATGTGGAAAGAGTGAAAAAGAGAGTAACTGAATTAATAATGCTAAGACTGGAACTAGTCAGTGTCCAGCAGCAAAGCAGAGTCAGGGGTAACACAGAAAAAAGAACAAAGAGAGCCACAGTTATCAATTCAATGGGAAAACACACTGCTAACACGCCTCAGCTATTTCTAGTCAATGCAAATATTTCAGAAATTGCCTGTTTTCTAAGGAAATTTTTCTTAAGTTGCTGACACAGTTTTACCAGAAAGAGGATGCAATCCTCCTCACTGATTTTTACATATGAGGCATGTGTATTTAGTGGGGTAACAGAGAAATTATGAAAGTGCTCATAAAAGGCTGTATTTATTACATCTTAAAATCATCTTTGGTTAAAAAAAAAAAAGAAAACTTAAAGTATAGTAAGGACTGGAGGATTTGAATATCAGAACAGGAGAACCTACTAACTTTATTTTTAGAACAAAAAACAGCACACAGTTAAAAAGTGTTACCATGTACACACTGCTATATTTAAAATGGATAACCAACAAGGACCTACTACCCTATAGCACAGGGAACTCTGCTCAATATTACATGACAACCTAAATGGAAAAAGAATTTGGTAAAGAACAGATACATGTATATGCAGAATTGAATCTCTTCACTGTACACCTAAAACCAATACATTGTTACTCAACTACACTCCAACATAAAACTAAAAGTTTCTTTAAAAAAAAAAAAGCTTACATTTGAAATGACAAATGTAAGAATTCACAACAAAATGATATGCCAGGAATCCAAAAATTCTTCCAAAGAAACATCTAAGTTTTAAAGTAAAAATATGCTACCATAAAAAAATAAGCTTTTTGCCAGAAATTATTGACACCCAAGTTCTAGTTTCATTTCTTTTCTACACTAGAAATTGGCAGCAGGGAATAATTTAGAATATTAACAACTGAATTAAATAAATAAATATCTAGCAGATTTATATTATAATAAACTGAGTAGCCAAAAAAAATCATTTTTCCCACAGCAGTAGTATATTTATTGTGCTGAAATCAGGTAGCAGGGAATGAATAGCTCTAGGGAACTAGTACAGATTGTTCACAAAGATTTACAGATCTCTAGTCATTACAAACTGAGTGGTAAAAACAAGAGTGTTGAATCCTCCTAGATCAAACTATTACGTGCTGCAAATTTTCTGTAGTTCTCATGTCTGCATGCCTTGGGTTGGGGTGGGGGGAGAAGTGTGTAATTTGAATGCACAATAAATATTTCATAGTTTACAAAGTATTCTGAAATAGTCTGCACAAATAGCATTACATCCTGCACATGCAGTTTTGATATGTTCAAGATACTTAGAAATACTCATGCCTTTTTATTTTTTGGTCACAAGATCCCTGTGCAATACCCACTAGCAATTTAACCTATGTAATAATACATAGTACAAGTTCTTTCCTAGTGAATTTCCAGTTGTGTTTTTACATCACATGTAATACTTCATTGGTAAAGAGCAAATTTAATTATCTGGGTCTGACTACCCTCACTTTTACTCACTTTATGTCTTAGCAATTAACACCTTTTAACAATCAAGCATTGAATTTAATGATCTTTAGCACCAAGGAGTCAAGAATATTGCACCAAAACGGGTTTACACTTCATATCTAGTTACAAATAAGATCTTGCAACTTTGTCACAGAAAAATATCACTCCAAAATTAAACACATTGAAAGAGAAGGATAATTTCACAAAAAAGCTTGCTGTATGCTATTTGTAAAAAAAAAAAGTTAGTGAATTTGAAAGTTAGTATTAAAATTTACATTAGAGGACTCCTTGATTTTTTAATTAAAATTTATTTAATTTTAAATGTTCTTTCCAACAGAAGAGGTAGGTATATTTCCACATATGAAAAATCGGTAACAGCCACAAATCAAAACAAGGAAAGCCTGATAAAAATCAACATACTCTCTTCTAACAGCACATAAATGTAGCTATTTTATGATGTTACTAGTAGACACACGAGTTGTTTCATGTTCCAATCAGACAGTAATCTTAATTTTCATAATATATACCCAGTAGTAACAGGAGTATTGAAAGGCTGCCTTTTCATCACAAAAATTGTTTCCCACAGTGATTTGTGCTGCAGGTCACAGTGAACTGAGCCACTGGACAGGATTTTACTGTAATTCTATTGTCACCAACACCATCATCATAAAGCCTCTAAGAGTCTACAAAGATCATCAGATTTTAAAAATTTAATTCCAATCAAAAGGGTATCTTCGGACTACAGGTGGAGAGATTTGCTCATTCCAGTAAGCAAATGAATTCAAATGTGCACGTTTTAAACTATCTGCATTTCCAGTTTGGGACCAGAAAAGATAACTGATTTTCATCAGTACATAAGTTGCAATTTAGCTAAAAAAAAAAAAAAAAAAAAAAAGCATAAAGACCGTGTTTCTGTGATCATCAAACTGAAGGATGAAGAGAAATGAAAAATCTCATGCATTGTTGGATGTGAATGTGGGGGGGGGGGGTCTCCAAAATCACGTGATGATTGCTTTGGTCTGACAACATCAAGGCTAATAAAAAAAAATGTTTAAAATAAAAACTTCATAAATAAAACATCTGGGTGTTGTATTTAACACTTTACTCAATCTAAAGGTTACTAATAATACATAGAGCACATTTGCCTTTTTTCTCCCCACCCTCAAACCCTCATTTGCTTGTTTTCCCTGAAATCTTAAATGAAGTGGGAACTTCCTCACTGTCAACACCAGGTAAGGCCCAGTTCGCTTTACTCTCCTTTTGCTTTTCCATTTTTCTGCTTCTTGCCATTTTCTACCACTAGGTGGTTTTCGGATTTGTTCACACCATTCGCTGAAATACCATTGGCCGCTGTTTTTCCAGGTCTTGCTTTCTTGGGCTCTTTGTACGTCCGCACATAGAAGTTAAGGAAGAGGAATATGAAGCTGATCGCGTAGGCGATGAGAGCCCAATGCATCCACTTGGGGAAGGGGCAGTCGGTGTACAGCGACAGTGCCGTGTGCCCGATGGTCACGTGGAACTGGACCTGAAAACAGAAGAGCGCAGCCTCGCTCACTGTGGGCAGCAAGAGCTCGTCCCGACCGCAGCGCCTTCCCTGCGGCTGAGACAGGCCCGTGCCTGACCCAGCGCCCAAGACCTCAGCGTTCTCTGGCTCCTTCTCACGCGGGCCGCTTCTCCAAACCATGTCCTCAACGAGGGCTTCCTGCTAAGACTCAAGTACCCCCCACCCAATGGGGTCCTCCATCCCTTTAACCAAAGGGTTCTGGTTTGGGCTGGTTTTCTGTTTCGGAGGAATTATGTCTTTTGCATCTGCTGACTTCTGGACTGTCCATCTCTCCCCTTGAGTACAACCTGAGGGCAGGGCTCTGCATTCATCCCCACAATTCCTGGGCCCTTGGCCTGGTATCTGGACCCAGGGAATTATTTTTTGGATAACGCTGAATAACGTTATCTAATGAGAGGGAATATCACTGGCCTAAGACAGTGAAGGCTCTTCAGTTTTTGTTTTCCTCCCAAATAGACTGATTTCTTTCCACAAAGTTGTTAGCAAGCTGGTACATATACTTTTAAAAATGAGTTTATCAAAATGGCTCATTATCTGTTTCTTATAGGAGACAGGTAAATATGCATCTTAAAATTAATTAAAAATTGAATTAACACAATCCTTTAAAAACTAAGATTCTTGGTAAAACTTAGTAGATATTTGATAATAAGTATAAAAGGAGAGGACGGTTCTCAATATAAGAATTTGTGAATTCCATGGGGTTAAATAACACTTAATTTTTCACAAGGTTAACATACAAGATTCACTGCTGTGAGAACTTCTGCCTTGGAAATACACTACCTTTCACAAAATTAACACCCTATTTAAAATGCGCAATTGCAGCTTCTCTTTTAAGGATAGCATTATCAATATTATTATATTAAATATAATTTTAAAAGTTTATCCCATGTAAAGCTCCAAATTTCTATCAGACTAAAAAACTTTAAAAGTTTCCCATGGCAAAATCCAGGTTTTAGGGACTTTTGATTTCACAATGATTCTTAGAACCTGCATCGCTGGAAAAGGGTGTGTCTGGGGGTGACTGGGCCAGGCATCGCTCAAAGAGAATCAGGTGCCGTCTTCCCGCAAAGTAGATAACAACAGTTCACATGATTTCTGTCTTCTCATTTTCTTGGGCCCACTTACTAACAACTGAGAGAAACGAATTACCCAAACTGTGTAAACAGGTTACACAAAAACTGGAGGAAGCTTCCTGTAGCATTTTACTTGCAGATGAGTCCTGCACACCCAGCACTCCCCAAAAGCTGTGCTTCCTGTTCGGGCAGCCTGTTGTTTGGCAACTTAAAACAGAGATGAAAGATATTTCCAAATGTGATTCCACCGATAAAACTGTGCACATGCTTTGATTAAAGCAAATTATAATAAATTCCAAGGCTTGAAGAATAGCTACCAGGTTGGTTTTGGATTTCCGGTTTCATTACTGGGCTGGCGCTTTAGCTCTGAAGGTTGCACTGAGTCACCCAGATGCTACCACAAGTCCTACTAGGGGTTGGTGCTGCGAACTGTCTGCTCTGAAGATGAGCATTTGAGTATACCAAGCTCTGCTCTCTAAGGATTGTGTGTTAGGGATTTAAGAGTTCTTTGATCCTTGGTCCTTTAACTTATTTGTTTTGTGGCCACACAGCACTGCATATGGGATCTTAGATCCCTGACCAGGGATCAAACTTGCACCCTCTGCAGCAGAAGCATGGAGCCTTAACCACTGGGCGGCCAGGGAAGTTCATCCTTTACCCCACCCCTTCCTGGGCTCTGTGACTTCTCTACAACTTTCCTATTCTAAATGTATAGGATCTGTTCACAAGGATGAAAAATGGGAGTGAAAAAAACAGAAAATGTATTTAAGGGCAGAATGAACAGAGGTAACAATAACATTTTAAGTGGGAAAAAAACTAAGAAGTTATTTTTCTAATCATAAACAAGTGTGTATTTTGCAACGTGCCTAGATCTTTACTCATCCATTTCACAGAGATGTTTAAAGGATATTCCTATTAGACAGACAGGACCTGCATCTGGTCTTTTAGGGACATTTAAAAAGCAAGAGTCTGTGAGCACTCAGCCTATGAACAGGCAGCTCAGAGCCAGACAGCCTAAACTCCTATCGCTGGAGCACAGAGAAAGCCAGTTTGCTAACATAAAATGGTTGAAAATGACTCAGCACTTCACAATTAATGAGAGTCTAACATTCTCAGTGTTTTAACAGAGAACTCACCAGCTGCAGCATGGTCAGGTATCGTTTCCACCAGAGATATTTCTGAATCCACGGGCCGAAGGCAGTTAACCCGTAGTATGAGTACATAATCACATGGATGAAGGAATTCATCTGGGCTCCAAAAAATGCTTTAGAAAAAGAAGTGATACAAGACACAGAAATCTTTATTTTGGTGATAAACCATCTGAACGTAAAATAAATGAATCTACGTTATTTTCCAACATTTAATTCTGAGTATAGATGAGAAATAAAAGTTGTAAAACAGTTCTAATGGACAAGCCTTCTCTTAAGATCACACCGAATATTTTTAAAGTTTAGACTCCAACTTTAACCATATAAATAAAAATGGGTGTTCTTCAAAGGCAAAAGGACTTCCCCAGTGGCTCTGCGGCTACTGCTGCTAAGTCGCTTCAGTAATGTCCAACTCTGTGCGACCCCATAGATGGCAGCCCACCAGCCTCCTCCATCCCTGGGATTCTCCAGGCAAGAATACTGGAGTGGGTTGCCATTTCCTTCTCCAATGCATGAAAGTGAAAAGTCAAAGTGAAGTCGTTCAGTCGTGTCTGACTCTTCGCGACCGCATGGACTGCAGCCTACCAGGCTCCTCCGTCCGTGGGATTTTCCAGGCAAGAGTACTGGAGTGGGGTGCCGTTGCCTTCTCCGCCCAAGTAGCTCAAGTAGGCCCTAATATACTTAAGTAGGTCCTAATACTGCCAATATTATTTTTCATTCTGTTACTCTTGGGGGAATAAAAGCCAGGGTACATGTAATGGTTTAAGCAGATTTGTAAATCCTTCATTAATGTCTTTACATGTGCCGATACACATAGCTACAAAAAAATAATACTCATTTCTTAGATTTCTAAATAGTTTGAAAGTAAAGTAGCAAGATGAACTGTAGTATGACTTGTACCCTGGGTCCCCATCAGAGGTATGGTCTGTTTCCAGTTCAATAATGTGAATCATCTCCAATGTACAGGCATCTGAAAAGCTGGAGGCAGATCCTGGCCAAACTGTGAGTTCAGATTCTCTTCAACACTGAGAAGGCTACCTACAATTTCCTTTGAGTAAGAAGCAGTAGGTGCTCTGGGGCCTATTTGAGAGCAAGAGTGGGCTCTGGGCTTGGAGGAGAGATGGAACCTTCAGATGGAGAAGTTCTATCTTGGTATCCTCTGGATCAGAACCACTAGCATTGCTCCCTCTCAAAATACTGTTTGCTACACTTGGGATTCATTTATGCTAATCTCTGGGGTAAATCTTTAGGTGTGAAAGTAGTCACAGATAAACAGCTAAAGTGCTACTTTCTTCAGATTTCTTTAAAGCGAAATTAACACAGGAATAATTAAGTCTGGAAGTAAGTTACATTTGTGTGTGTGTGCATAAGTTGCTCAGTCATGTCCGACTCTTTGCGGTCTCATGGACTGTAGCCTGCCAGGCTCTTCTGTCCATGGAATCCTCCAAGCAAGAAAACTGGACTGGGCTGCCATTAGACCAAGTCAAATTCCCACCACTTTCCACCCGACACATTTACATAATTTAGTACACGGGCACATGTTCCTGAAGATGCTCACCCTGTCCTCCTGGGACCCACTTAATTCCGATCCACCACAAGGTAAACATGGTGCAGTGATGATACACGTGAAGAAAAGAGACTTGGTTGTTCTTCTTCCTCAGGATAAAAAACACCGTGTCCAAATACTCAATTCCTTTAGATATAAAGTACCACCACAGAGCAGCAGCTATCTGTAGAAAGAAAGGAAAGCACTTTACAAACACCAGAATGGTACTATCACATGGTTTTCTACTAAAGTGAAGTCTTAAGCAATTTTTACTGCACCAAACGTATGAGGCATAGAATCATTTTTGCTTAAGTGGGTGTGAAACCTAGGCATCTATTCATGGGGAAGATGATGGGAAATAAAAGACTCCAAATCTATATCTACACTGTACCAACAGTTCAGAGAAGATTTTCAGTCTGTTTCATAGCTGGATGTCCTGGGTACCAGCCCACTGACTGCACTGCTGTGAACACTTTCAACTGCTATGATTTCCAGTGTGGGAGAAAAACAGATATTTACTCTATAAAAGCATTTCAGTTGTTCATGCCGAGCCTATATTCCAGCCTCAGAGATTCTTGCAAGTGTGCTTGAATCTCTCTTTCTCACTTTAACATGTGCAACAAAATACTTAACCACATTATTATTTTATTAGGTGGTGAAATTTTTTAAATGATTAACTGCAATAAACACACACACACAACAAATATTTCCTAGGTCATAAATATAATCCTGCTTACATGAGTAAGTCTTTTCTTTTCCTGGGCTCTAATTAAGACACCAGATGGTGCAGAAAGATTACATTACACGCTGAGATTAAGGATCCAAGGATCCAGCGAGAGGTGACCTCTGTATACACATTTTAAAATATTTCACAGGAATCCCACTAAAATAGTCATCTAGATTCATCTTTCTTATGTCAAGTATTTTCTATGACATCTGCACTATATACCAACAGCAAAGGCAGCAGTACAAAACTGAAATCTGATGGTAAACTTGTGTGTGTCATTTGGCAGATGCATTCACAGGAAGGCTTAGGCTCTTCAGAGCTGATAGGGTCTTCATTTGATAAGAGCACCTGTTGGATGCCATGGGTTTCTGTCTGGGTTTGGCTGTTTGCTTTTGAAAAACAAAATTAAGATTTTAAAGTGTAGGCAAGGAAAAAAGAGAACATCCAAAGAAAAAAATAATTGTCTTGTATTTACAAACTGAGAATTATTTACTGAGTCTGTTTGCATAATAACATTGTTGAAAATGATAAAGTTGTTTGAAAACAAACTTGAAATAGGGAACTACTCATAGCAACACTATATTTAATATTCACCATTATGTTAGTATTTTAAAGTGTAACATTTTGGTGCAGTAAGGGGCTTCCCAGGTGGCTCATCAGTGAAGAATCCACCTGCCAACGAAGGAGACATAGGTTTGATCTCTGAGTGGGGAAGATCCCCCAGAGTAAGAAATGGCAACCCACTCCAGTAAGATTGCTTGGAGAATTCCATGGACAGAGGAGCCTGGTGAGATATAGTCTGTGGAGTTGGACATGACTTAGCAACAGAGCATGCAAACTCTATCTAGAAGGGAAGAGGTCATGTCTTATTTCCCCTCTTATCTGGCACTCTAAATTAGCAATGAGTCATAAACAGTAATTAACAATCCTTCTCTTTAGTTTGTGACAGTGTTAATCGCTCAGTAGTATCTCACTCTTTGTGACCCCATGGACTGTAGCCTGCTAGGCTCCTCTGTTCATGGAATTCTCCAGGCAAGAATACTGGAGTGGGTAGCCACTGCCTTCTCCAGGGGATCTTCTGACCCAGCAATCAAACCCAAGTCTGCTGCATTGTAGGCAGATTCTTTTGCATCTGAGCCACCAGGGAACTGAATAGCTACATCAAAGTGAAAAGATTCTTCTTAGCTACATAACAAGGAATACAAAGATGAGTCTCTGAGTAAAACACTTATTCTGCCACATCTCAGAATAACAGAGAGGGAAGAAGTGTTCAAATACAATCTGCTGCCAGTCTTGTCCTTTCTCCTCCTAGATTTCAGGTCTCACAACAGTTACATTTTTAAAGAACTCATCAGTTTATGCATGCCAGGAGGGCAGGGACACAGTGGCCAGAGTGGTATTTTTAAAACTTGATACCCCAAATAGTAACATGTTGTCTCCCCCAAAGGGTTTATCTGAGCTCACTCCTCAAAGAAAGCAAGTCCGACACGTTTCCTTTTCTCTCCCCAGATGCAAGCAAGACCAGTCTGCTTCACTGCTCCAACCAGGGGAAGGTTCTCGAGCAACAAAGGGGCTCCCCTCAGGCAATCTCAGGTCTGAGCTCCCTGTTAGCCGTTTGTTTACATGACTTCCTCTCCCACGTTTGCTAGAATGTCAGCTCCACAAAGGCTGGCTCCCTGTCTGCCTTCCCACTGGGGCTCCCAGTACCCGCGCGCTATCTGTGTGTAGCCGATGTCAGTACACACTTGTTGCATGAATAAAACCAACGTGACAACCAAAAGGGGTCATTTTTCATCAGCGTGTTAAGTCTTCCAGTGGGGAAATGAAGACAGAGACATAAAATCATAAATACATTAAAGCAATTTGGTCTCGGGTCTTGATGAATACTGGTGTTTATATTGTTGAACCCCAATGCTAAAGAGCTATTTTTTTTCAGGGCCAGCTATTACATATTATATTGTTACTACATCTATCATATCTAACATAAAACACACATATATATAACATGTCACAGACACATATGTTTAATATGAACACAGTATACAAGAGGAACTCTATAAATACTTAACAAAGTAAGCAACTCTACTGATGTAGGTGACTACAAAGTAAAATGTGATAATATTGTATTACTAGTCTATTTTTCTCAAATATAAATAAAAACTGGGTTTATACCTATACAAGCTGTGCTATGCCTAATTTACTAAACATTAGTTTATATTTGTCTTCCTCATACTTTCTTAACAAATGAATTCGACTTCGAAAGTTTCTATTCTCGACCAAAAAACCAAGAATCTAAAATATAATCTTTATACTAAACATGGAACTATTATTATTTTTTTTTTGAGTACTGCATTTCAGCAGTTCAACACATATTCACTCTCAAATCACCAAATGAGAAAAGACAATGGGGGAAGAAAATGGATTTTAAATTATGTATATTTTTTAAAAAGTAGTTTTATTGACTCAAAACAATCCCACTATAGTTTTACCACTACATTAAAGCATGTTTTTCACAGACTAGAAACTACAAAATTAAACCAACTTATACTGATTAGCAGTATTTTTAATATACTTACCCTGACTTCATGAACGTTATCAGAATAATCCACAGTCTGGCAAATATAGCTATATCCTGCATTATATGATCCCATGAATAACTGGAAAAAGAAAATAACATTTGGAGTAAAGTTTTAGAAGATATAACATTGAAAAGCACTACCTACAATGTGCAAACTTCCAAAATATTTTTAAAAGCAATATTGTCTTAAAAATAAATTTCAAACGCATTAAACATTTAATATGTTGGAATTTCTAAAATTTATTATCCGTCAATTTATTATTAAATTGAAATCTAAATTGACTTGTAAAATCTGGACTAAGACACTCTATCTGTATTATAATATTAAGAGAAACTGCGATTAACCATGCTGCAAGAGTTGCATGGGTTTCTAGCTTTGAACCAGAGTGGACTGCATCTAACAAATTAGGCAAAGTAGCCAAATAAATTAAAGTTTTTTATGATGTTGAGTTTCTCACAACTTAAAAAGTGGTTGGGTCAATCTAGCTTTTAGGATTTCCTTTTAAAATGCCATAGAGAATTTCCTGGTTTCCAGAAAAGTATCCACTGGTTAGCAGCAACAGTTGTATAACAGTTAACTCATTTTAGTTCCAACCTGAAATATTAATATAACTATATTATGTGGTAGGATTTAAATTTGAAATCGGTATTTTACATCTGCATATTTTCATCATTTACCAAACCTGAAACTGCTGAATGAGAAATATAAATAAATAGGCACAACTATTTACTGAGGACTTAATATGTTCTAAACACAATGCAAAAATTATCTCACTTATCTGTGATACCTTAGAAGACAGGTATTATGCCCATTTTACAGATGGGGGAAATGAGCCTCAAAAAAGTTAAGGAACTTCCAATGTCAGGAAAACTAGTAAGGGTTATTTTAGAATCCAGTTTGTCTGCTTCCAAATTTCACTTTAAGTAAGTCTTTATACTTTATGAATGTTTCAGATTTTTGTTATCCATGCTTACGTCAATAACATAAAATTTACTCTTAGAGGAGCTAACAGTTATCTTAGGACACAACATTCCAATCATAGTTTAACACATTCTTATTTTCTAATTTGCAACAGACCTGAGGAAGGATAAAGTGAACTTTAGTAAACCTACCTCTCTGAAGATAAAAAGGTTAAGCAAAACCATCCCAAAATTATAGAGAATGAGCACTAGACGCATCTGGAAAGGCTCGCGATCCCTCATCCATTTGGGACCCAGCCACACGAAGAGGAGGTACAGGGTGCTTATGCAGAGCGTAGGCAGTGGGGACTGCATCAGGGGCCAGTTCTCGACGCGTTTATCTACAGAGGGGACACAACATTCGTTATGTGATAAACGTTTCATCAAATGAACTTATTAGGAAGGGCCACGTTTCAACTTAGCTTTCCTCCGTGACCAAATACAGATCCTTAGAGGTCCAACAAAAACACATGACATACAGTTCTAATGACATGGATGAACCTAGACCGTATTATACAAAGCGAAGTAAGGCAGAAAAAGAAAAACAAATATCGTATATTAAGACATATATATGGAATTTAGAAAGATGGTACTGGTGAACCTATTTGTAGGGCAGCAGTGGAGATGCAGACATGGAGAACAGACGTGCGGACACAGTGGATGAATTGAGAGAGCAGAAGGGAATCGTGTATGTTACCATATGCAAAAGAGCCAGTGGGAGTTTTCTGTATGATGCAGCGAGCTCAGACCAGTGCTTATGACAACCTAGAAGGAGGGAGGCTCAAGAAGGAGGGGACATATGTATACCGATGGCTGATTATGTTGATGTAAGGCAGAGACCAACACAATACTGTAAAACAATTATCCTCCAATTAAAAATACATGCATTTTAAAAAGACATGACATACAAAGCAAAGAAACAATACCAATTCCTGGGAGTAGCTTTTGAAGTGAAGTTGCATTATATAAGGTACACCTTATATATTTGACAGAGAACCGTGACAACAAAGAGATGAAACAAGGTTCATTGAAAATACAGAATAGGCTTGGGGTGAAAAGTTAATCAAAGGTTTCATAGACAGAAAATATTTAAAGGAGAAACTTGACCTTATATTAAATATGTGAAGTAAATCAGCAGTTTGGAAGCTACTCCCTCCTATGCTAAAAGCAGGAAAAACTTAGTAAACTGAAAAGGTCTGGAGAACAGAAGCCATCCCCTAGAATATTTCTAGATGCTGAAGACAACAGTATGGTTATACCTGAATTAAGTTGAGGATTAAGTTAGAGGTCATTATAGTTTGATAATTTATTTAAATGGCAACCACCATATTCAAGACATTTTTCTTTTTTCTTGAGAACATGAATTTATTCTTTTCCCATGAATATAATCAACTTAAGCGCTTTTCTCTAAAGCGATAAATCATTTACCTTATGTATGTGCAAATATATACATCTCCAATGTAACACATTATTTCATTTAAATTGAATCAGCTGTCTTTAAATTCAAATATGTAATCTTGAATCAAATTTATAACAGAGTTTTGCCACAAATATTTCTGAGATGCATAAAAATGAAATACGAGGTAGACAAAAATTTACATTATAAAAAGACACTGAAGTCAATTTTTATATTTCTAAAAGCTAAATGGCATTTTGAAGGTTGTGAATCTAATGTTTAGTTTATTCTTGGTAATGCATATTATTTCTATGTTGTATTTTGAAGAAAATAATATATTTCTCAATAGTTAAAAAATTTTAGCCAGTTCCTAAAACCTAGCCTAAATGAATGTAATTTAATTGCTCATTACAATGTCTCTCTATTTAAACTGTCAGTTTTATTAAAACTATATATGTGAAACAGCTCTGGATAAGTTAATTATCTTTCAAAATACTTTACATAATATAAATTAGTCTGTTCCTATATTACTGTCAACAGAAAATAAGACAGAAGATGTGAAACACAAGTACAAAAATATTTAATCACATAGCTTCCAAAGTTGGGAAGTCACTTAATAACTATGGTTTCCATAAAAGAAGAGTCGCTAGAAGGGTGGGATGGGGCTTCCCAGGTGATTCAGCCGTTAAGAATCCCCTTGCGATACAGGAGATGTGGGTTCGACCCCTGGGTCAGGAAGATCATCTGGAGAAGGAAACAGCAACCCTCTTCAGTATTCTCACCTGAAAAGTCCCATGGAGAGAGGAGCCTGGCAGGCTACAGCCCATGGGGTTACAAAGAGTGGGACATGACTTAGCAGCTAAACAACAACAAGGATGGGATACTGACTTGAAAAGAAAAGAAAAAAACAAAACACACAAATATGAGAACACCAATAGAAACCCCAGAGGAACGGATTTTACTTTATAGTTTACAGTGGAAGCCTACTATCTATCTATTCAGAGAGATTATGGTTCTGTCACTCAAATCAAAACATATTCCAGAACTAAAAATAAACTAAAATACTTACAGGACAGGAGGGATAGTAGTCCTCTTATAGGGAGGGTAATTTAAAACATGGTGGGATGGCTTTTGGTGAAGGTACTATACCACTGCGGTCTCATCAGTGGTCATGCACTGTTCTTTAACGTCGCTATGATATCCTTCTGCACCCATATCTTTCTGTGTCATAAGGCCCCTTAAAACATGGAGTATTTACCTACTTAGATCTTTACTTTTCTGTATTACAGAAAAAGACTGATACAAAGCCCCTAAATCCTAAAACTTGGATCTACTTCTGGTCATGAGGAAAGGAGTTGCTGGGGTGTCCCATCTTCATCCACAAACTAGAGAGCTTTTCCCATGGGATGGATGCAAAGAGCAAAAGAACTCTGCTATGAGATAATTATGTAAGAAAGAAAATTACAAAGAAAGACTGATTATATTCCTTGCGGCTGCAGATGGGGAAGCTCTATACAGTCAGCAAAAACAAGACTGGGAGCTGACTGTGGCTCAGATCATGAACTCCTTATTGACAAATTCAGACTTAAATTGAAGAAAGTGGGGAAAATCACTAGACCATTCAGGTATGACCTAAATCAAATCCCTTACAATTATACAGTGAAAGTGACAAATAGATTCAAGAGATTAGATCTGACAGACAGAGTGTCTGAAGAACTAAGGACAGAGGTTCATGACATTATATTGGCAGCTGTGATCAAGACCACTTCAAGAAAAAGAAATGCAAAAAGGCAAAATGGTTTTCTGAGGAGGCCTTACAAATAGCTGAGAAAAGAAGAGGAGTGAAAGGCAAAGGAGAAAAGGAAAGATCTGAGTGCAGAGTTTCAAAGGAGAGCAAAGAGATAAGAAATTCTTTCTCAGTGATCAATGCAAAGAAATAGAGGAAGGCAAAAGAAAGACTAGAGATCTCTTCAAGAAAATTAGAGATAGCAAGGGAACATTTCATGCAAAGATGGGCTCAATAAAGGACAGAAACAGTATGGACCTAACAGAAGCAGAAGATATTAAGAAGAGGTGGCAAGAATACACAGAATTATACAAAATATATCTTAATGACCCAGATAACCACGAGGGTGTGAAAACCAGACATCCTGGAGTGTGAAATCAAGTGGGCCTCAGGAAGCATCACTACAAACAAAGCTAGAGGAGGTGATGGAACTCCAGCTGAGCTATTTCAAATCCTAAAATATGATGCTGTTAAAGTGCTGCACTCAATACGCCGGCAAATTTGGAAAACTCAGCAGTGGCCACAGAACTGGAAAAGGTCAGTTTTCATTCCAATCCCAAAGAAAGGCAATGCCAAAGAATGCTCAAACTACCGCACAATTGCACTCATCTCACATGCTAGTAATGCTCAAAATTCTCCAAGCAAGGCTTCAACAGTATGTGAACTGAGAACTTCCAGATATTCAAGTGGGATTTAGAAAAGGCAGAGGAACCAGAGGTCAAATTGCCAACACGCATTGGATCATCAAAAAAGCAAGAGAGTTCCAGAAAAACATCTACTTCTGTTTTACTGATTATGTCAAAGCCTTTGACTGTGTGGCTCACAACAAACTGTGGAAACTTCTTCAAGAAATGGGAGTACCAGACCACCTGACCTGCCTCCTGAGAAATCTGTATGCAGGTCAAGAAGCAACAGTTAGAACTGGACATGGAACAATAGACTGGTTCCAAATTGGGAAAGGAGTACATCAAGGCTGTATATTGTCACCCTGCTTACTCAACTTATATGCAGAGTACATCATGAGAAACACTGGACTGGAAGAAGCACAAGCTGGAATCAAGATTGCTGGGAGAAATATCAATAACCTCAAATATGCAGATGACACCACCCTTATGGCAGAAAGTAAAGAAGAACTAAAAAGCCTCTTGATGAAAGTGAAAGAGGAGAGTGAAAAAACCTGGCTTAAAGCTCAACATTTAAAAAACTAAGATCATGGCATCCGGTCCCATTACTTCATGGCAAATAGATGGGGAAGCAATGGAAACAGTGACAGACTTTATTTTCTTGGGCTCCAAAATCACTGCAGATGGTGATTGCTGCCATGAAATTAAAAGACGCTTCCTCATTGGAAGAAAAGTTATGACCAACCTAGACAGCATATTAAAAAGCAAAGACTACTTTTTCAACAAAGGTCCGTCTAGTCAAAGCTATGATCTTTCCAGTAGTCATGTATGGGTGTGAGAGTTGGACCATAAAGAAAGCTGAGCACCGAAGAATTGATGTTTCCGAACTGTGGTGTTGAAAAAGACTCTTGAGAGTCCCTTGAACTGCAAGGAGATCCAACCAGTCCATCCTAAAGGAAATCAGTCCTGAATATTTATTGGAAAGACTGATGCTGAAGCTGAAACTCCAGTACTCTGGCTACCTGCTGGGAAGGGCTGACTCATTGGAAAAGACCTTGATGCTAGGAAAGATTGAAGGCAGGAGGAGAAGGAGATAACAGAAGACAAGACAGTTGGATGGCATCACCGACTTGATGGACATGAGTTTGAGCAAGCTCCAGGAGTTAGTGATGGACAGGGAAGCCTGGTGTGCTGCAGTCCATGGGGTTGCAGAGAGCTGGACACGACTGAGCAACTGAACTGACTGACTGACTGTAACAAAGAAAGGAAGATAAATTCATCTGTAAAGCGATTCTAATTTCTAACATCAAAGATTATTTCTTACTCTTATACACACAATTCCTATTGACTTCAAAGGCAGTTCTGTGCAGCAAGCAAGGGAAAAATTAGAGAGGTGGGTTCAAAATTTCCCCCAAATCAAGAATAAAAATGCTCATTCCTGGGAGGGAGTTTGGGGGAGAATGGATACATGTATGTATATGTATGGCTGAGTCCCTTTGATGACCACCTGAAACTATCACAACATTGTTAACTGGCCATACTCAATATAAAATAAAAAGTTTAATAAAAAAATTTAAAAAGAAAGAATGTCAATTGGGTCACCCTAATCTTCAAGAGCTCATGCTCGTTCTCAGTCATGTCTTATTCTTTTGTGAGCCCATGAAGCCCACCAGGCTCCTCTGTCCGTGGGATTCACCAGGCAAGAATACCAGAGGGGGTTCCCACTGCCTACTGCAGGGGATCTTCCTGACCATTAAATGCAAACAGTTCTACAAAACACACACTGGTTGTTGCAGTCCATGAACATAAGCCTCAAACCTTGCTAAAAATATTAATTTGAATATTATTTTCCTTAAACCCGAATAGCAAGTTTACACATGACATAAATGATTGGTTATATCATCCTAATTTTGTAAGACCAAGAACAATGAACTCTGCTTCATCAGAATGGTGGCAGAACTGAGGTTCTCTTTAACAGACTCGTTCAAACTACACAGAAGTTACCATTTCATTCAGGATTCTTAATTTTCAAAGAACTGAAGTCTTTCACTAAAATAAAAGAAAGTTCTTTGGGAAAAAAAAATGACCATCCTTTTTAATGCATGGTGTTACTCACGCAACACAGATATTTAAAGAGACAGGAGTAAGAAGCTGAAGGTCTAGACAGGAAGAAATACAGACAGAAGCCAACAGGGGTAAAAGAGGTGGGGGGCGGGGTGCAGACAAGGAGTAACAGTTGCAACAGAGGAGGCATGTGAGACTCCACTAGCAGACAGGCGCGCTGTTTTAACGCCAGCTCTGCAGCTGTGGGTAAGACCTTAAGGGCAAAACTTGTCCTCATTCCCTTCATCTGTAATACCTGATGGGGAGCAGTGAAACAAGATTAGCGCTTCTCCAACGTCAACAAGAAAAAGAATCGCTTGGGCGCATAGTTACAGTGCAGGTTCTGACTCAGTAGCTTGGGGGTACGGCTCACCTTTAGGAAGATTTTGCACTTTCCAGAAGTTCCAAGCGAGGCTATGCCAATGTTCCATGGACCATCCTTGAGTATCAGAACACTAGGTGATCCCTTGGGAGTGTTTCTTCTAACTTCTAAAAATTGCTACTTTTTACAACAGCAAGGAGAAGAAGGGTTCCCTGGTAGCTCAGATGGTAAAGAATCCCCCTACAATGCAGGACACCCCAGTTTGATCCCTGGGTCGGGAAGATCCCCGGAGGAGGAAATGGCAACCCATCCCAGTATTCTTGCCAGGACAGTCCCATGGACAGAGGAGCCTGGTGGGCTACAGTCCATGGGTTTGCAGAGTTGGACAGGACTAAGCAGCTTTCACTTTTTCAGAAAGAGAAAGAATGGGACTGAAGGTAAGGAACACTGGGTGAAGAAAACAAGCAGTTTTCTCTGGCCAGGGACCCACTTCTCACAGCGAGTCTTTGCACGTGTTCTTATAGCGCATCAGAGTGTCCTGTGACCGTCCTCCAACGCCCCATCCCTGCACCCTCTGCCTCTGGCCTGACCTCCTCTTTTGAGTTTGGCGTTTATTCTTTTTAACTAATCACTTTTTACCTCTTTATTTATTGTTGGCTGTGCTGGATCTTTGTGGCTGTATGGGCTTTTTCCATCTAGTTGCAGCTAGTAGGGGATATCCCGTAACTGTGGTACCAGGCTCCTCATTGCTGTTAGCAGGGGCCACCCCATAACTGTGGTTCCAGGGCTTCTCACTGCTGTTAGCAGGGGCCACCCCGAAACTGTGGTTCCAGGGCTCCTCATTGCTGTTAGCAGGGGCCACCCCGAAACTGTGGTTCCAGGGCTCCTCATTGCTGTTAGCAGGGGCCACCCCGGAACTGTGGTTCCAGGGCTTCTCATTGCTGTTAGCAGGGGCTACTCCATAACTGTGGTACCAGGCTCCTCATTGCTGTTAGCAGGGGCCACCCCGGAACTGTGGTTCCAGGGCTTCTCATTGCTGCTAGCAGGGGCTACTCCATAACTGTGGTCCCAGGCTCCTCATTGCTGTTAGCAGGGGCCACCCCGTAACTATGGTACCAGGCTCTTCATTGCTGTTAGCAAGGGCCACCCCGTAACTGTGGTTCCAGGGCTGCTCATTGCTGTTAGCAGGGGCCACCCCGAAACTGTGGTTCCAGGGCTCCTCATTGCTGAGCATGGGCTCTGGGGCGCGCGGGCCTCAGCAGCCGCAGCCCACAGGCTCGGAAGTCTCGGCTTCCAGGCTCCAGAGCGCAGGATCAGTAGCTGTGTTGCACAGACTTGGCTACTCCACAGCAGGTGGGAAATTCCGGGACCAGACATCGAACCCATGTCTCCTGCACTGGCAGATGGACTCTTTACCACTGAACCACCAGGGAAGCCCTTAAATAATCTTTTGAAGGAATTATATCCTCTATTTATTTGAGTTACACGGGATCCAAATGTAGATCATGCATATTAAGGTAAAAGAAGACATGTTTCTGGTATGCTGTCAGTACACAGTGATGGGTGGGGTTCCACACCGTGGAAAAAAAAGAAAAATTCTACTGAAACACTGAAATTCTACCCCTCTTGCCAACACTGAAATCAGATTCTGTCATCGAGGAATACCAAGGTTCAAATGGATTTTATGTAACATTCTTGGGAATGCTCTCTATGAAAAGCTCTTATGGGGAGGGAGAGGGTCAATATGGCACAAATATATAAATTGAACTCTAGTTGATTTGTCATATTGTCTTCTTTCTATATTCTATTTTATTAACATGTTTACTAACATGTCTATGCCTTCATATTTTGATGATTTTGCCCTTATTTTTGAGTCTATTTATTAACAATTTTGGGCCTTCCTCTATGGCTCAGATGGTAAAGACTCTGCCTGTAATGCAGGAGACCTGGGTTTGAGACCTGGGTTCAATCCCTGGGTCAGGAAGATCCCCTGGAGAAAGGAATGGCTACCCACTCTAGTCTTCTTGCCTGCAGAATTCCATGGACAGAAGAGCCTGGTGGGTTACAGTCCATGGGGTCACAAAGAGTCAGACACGACTTAGCAACTTTCACTTTCACTAACAATTTTAAGCCTTTCATGTTGCACATCCCTGAATATTCATTAGAAAGACTGATGCTGAAGCTCCAATACTTTGGCTACCTGATGTGAAGAGCTGACTCATTGGTAAAGACCCTGATGCTGGGAAAGATAGAAGGCAGGAGAAGAAGGGGACGACAGAGGATGAGATGGTTGCATGGCATCACCAACTCAATGGACATGAGTTTAAACAAACTCTGGGAGACGGTGAAGGACAGGGAAGCCTGGCATGCTGCAGTCCATGGGATCGCAAAGTGTCGGACATGACTTAGCAACTAAACAACAACAACAATAAATTACATGTGTAGAATTTCAGATTTAGAAATGATCCCTTTATTTTAGAAAGGAGATGCATAGAGACCAAGAGACTTGCAGGAGAAGGGGGAGCCCACCTTCTCAGTCACCATGCCCACTCATTTTAAATTATAGGCATGAAGAAAATTTTCAAATAGAACTGTGACTATCCATCATGGTCCTTCAAGGGAAAGAAAGCAAGAGAGACTTACAGAAGTCCCCTGAGCAGAAGGAGGACAAGAGATAAACACACCGAGGCTCACACCTTCCCAGCTGCTGCACCCGGCAGACCTGGTCTAGGATCGCAATGCTCTGGAAGACACGACACCAAATACTGGGGAAAGACCAAGAAAGTCTAGCTTGCAAAAGAGGAGGCCTCATCAAATACTGAAAGACCTAGAGATTTATTCTCTATCCAGAGAACCCATGAGAAGGGCTTGAGCAAAATAAATGACGCCTATAAATTCAGAAATTTCTAACCATGAGGTCTCTCTTCCTATAAGTGGAAAAGCTGTCTCCTTTGGAAATGAGTTTCAAGTTATTAATAATTAAATTAATTTTAAATTAAAGTTAAGCAAATTTAAAGCTAAATATTACTGCAAATCAAGTTTCGGAGCAAGGAACTTTATTTCAAAAATAAGACTTACCAAGACACATTACCTTAACCTTCCAGACCCTTAAGCGTTAACTACTTTCTCAAGAAACTGTTTCCATCTAAAACACTTTATTTCACAAAGCTCATGCCAAGTGAGATTGGTTTACAAACACTAGTTTGGTCAACAATCATACAATTTTATCTATATTAAAAGGCCATGTAAAGGTTAACGACTATATGTGCTCATGAGAACCCACAAGCTGTTCACTATAAAGAGTTCTCTTTATTATGTGTAAATTATACCTTTATTTTAAAATGGTACCAAAAAAATGGTCCATCTGAAGTGGGGCGTCCCTTGAATACTCTCCCCACCAACAGTTTCGTTTATTCTTAACCTGATTTGCACCTTAAAAATCACCCAGCATAGTAAACAGAACAGCCCTTCCATCCCTTTTGAGCTCAGTGATTAGGAGTAGGTCATTTGGTCCTTGACCTCTCAAAGCTCATCATCTATTAGAGGAGACAGACATGACAAATCAATTGCTTTGCAGGATTCTGACAGCAACATCAGAGGCCAGACTGGGGACAGGAGAGAGGATACAACGGCAGCTTCTGGAGCTGACACCCAAACCATTCCTTGAAGAAAAGAGGAGTAACTTGGCAAGCAGATAGGAAGGGCAGAAAGCCTTCCTGCAGAGAGAACCATATGTATAAGGAGCCACAAATCAAGAAATAAAACACTTACTCTGGAATCTAAGCAGGCCTGAGGTAGAGGATGTGAAGTGAAAGTAAAATTCGCTAAGTTGTGTCCGACTCTTTACGAGCCCATGGACTACACAGTCCATGGAATTCTCCAGGCCAGAATACTGGAGTGGGTAGCCTTTCCCTTCTCCAGGGGATCTTCCCAACCCAGGGATTCAACTCAGGTCTCCCACACTGCAGGCAAGATTCTTTACCAGCTGAGCCACAAGGGAAGCTCAAGAATACTGGAGTGGATAGCCTTTCCCTTCTCCAGGGATCTTCCCAACCCAGGGGTCGAAGTCAGGTCTCCCACATTGCAGGCAGATTCTTTACCAGCTGAGCCACAAGCGAAGCCCGAGGTAGAGGATATATATAAGGAAAGATGGCAGGAAATGACTAGGGATTTACAGGTCAGATCAGACCTGGGGAGTCTCACAAACTCTGCTGAAGAGGCTGGAACTTAGAGATGCTTCCTTGGTCAGAAACTGGAGACCACACGTGGCTTTCAGCAGATGCTGACGGAGGCAGCAGGGGATGGACTGAGGGGAAAGGCAGGGAAACCAGCTGGGTCCGTGGTTCTCAAGTATCTGTCCGTTGCCCACAGAAGAACCATCTGCTCATTAAAAATGCAGATTCCTAGTTTCCACCCCAGATCTACTGAATCACCATCTCTGTGGGCAGGGCTCAGCACTACAAACCTTCAAATTCCCCTGCTGATGCTGACGGGCGGGCAGTCAGCCTTGGAGACCACTACACCGTGCAAGAAATGAGCGCAACCTGGATCCAAGGGCTGCACTGCCGATGGAAAAGACAGGCAGATGTGAAAGTCACAAGAGCGAAATCTACAGGCGAGGTGGCTGATGTGGATGTGAGAGGTGGGAATGAAAGCAAAGCTCAGGGTTACTCCCAGATTTCTGGCCTGGCTGGTGGCACAGATGGTGAAGTTGTGGATCTGGGACAGGGCATACAGGAAGAGGAGCAGGAGGTAATCAGGTGCTTTCTAAACCTCTTCTGCTTGAAGCACTTGTGGAACAGCCAGTGGGAGGTATCCAGCAGGGTCTGCATCTGGATACCAGGTGCAGGGGTATCTGGGGGCAGACTGCCAGGGGGCAGACACACAGAGGAGTCACTGGCAGTGAGAACTCCTCCAGGGTTTCAGGTCACAAGGGAAAGAACACACAGTGAAAGACTAAAACGAACGAAGGCTGAACCCTGCAGAACACCTAAGGAAAGAGTGGGATCAACGGCTGTGAAGCAACCAGAGAAGAAGGAAGAGAAAATAGAAAAAGACGTGAGGACCAAGAGAGGGGATGGGCAACACACTCTATGGATGCAGAACCAACTGTTCTTTCCAAGTCTTTTTAATGAGAAAAAATAACTGTCTCACAAGGTTGACGCGTGATAGTTAAGTGGGTACGTTCCCAGCACACGGGGACGCCGTAGGCCCTTCCTTCTGTTGTATCCTGTTCCCTCTGCATCTCCATGCAGGTGGTCCTACATCAGGCATCATCTGGGCCCCCTGGCTAAGAGCCAAGCCCTCTATGTCTTCTAGGCCTTTTCTTCCCAACCTAAAGGAGTTCTCTAGGCTCTGAATCTGAACTCTCAAGTCAGACTAGCAGCCTTATGACCCCAGCTTTCTCATTCACCAGCTGAATAAGCCCCAGCAAGTTACCCAGTCTCTCTGACTTTACGGGTGATGATAGGGTTGCCGGGAGGAATAAGACACGACGGACAGTGTCTGACTGAGAATAAGAGCTCAGTACATGTCAGCCCTGTCTTTACCACTGACAATAATCAAACCACTAAATCCTACTCTCTCCCAAGAGAAGAGTTAAACCAAATTAAAGAAAAATCGCCATCAGCAATTAATCTTAGCAGGAGACTGTAAAATGAGAAGACAGAATATTTTATAACTTATATGCTGAGAATACAGCACATTTTATAATTTATTCAGGAGAGCAAATGCGTAACAAGTCTAACTTTTTAATTATCTAAACAAAAGTTCTTTTTTAAAAAACAAAAGCATCCTTTTAAGAAAATGTAAACCAGATTTTAATAAATAATAAAATATTTTTAGTCCAATAGTTTTGAAGTAACCCAAGTCCTTGGAAACTTCTACTCATACACAAACAACTGTGATTAATTCTTAAAACAAACTATGTATAGTAAAGCAATTTTCTTAAAAATCTCTATAGGTATCTTTTTTCTTTGAAAGGCTTATCTCTTTTAAAGCTTTTTAGAACTCAGGATTTCTACCAGTTAGAATGAAATATCTTCTGCAAGCAGTCTAAGCTGATAGTTGATTTACAGGGCTTCCCAGGGGGCTCAGTGGCCATCAAAAGAAAAATTAGTAAAAATTTAAAATTTTAGAAGATCCAAATTCCCAGAATTGATAAGAAAGGACACATGGTTACAGGAGGAAATAATCTTCGTTGGGTGACAACTTGGGGAGTCACACGAAGCAGAGGGAATACGGCACCAAGGGACAGAGGACAGGACCTGAACTGACAATAGCTGGATTCCAGCTCTATCAGTCATTTTCCGGCTCCATGACTTTGAACCTGAAACTCTTGGGCCACAGTTTTCTCCTATGTAAAACGGGGGTGATAATGTGTGTGCGCTCACTCAGTCACTTTTGATTCTTTGCCACCCCATGGACTGTAGCCCGCCAGGCTCTTCTGCCCATGGAACTCTCCAGGCAAGAATATTGCAGTGGGTTGCCATTTCCTACTCCAGGGGATCTTCCTGACCCAGGGATTGAACCCACATCTCTTACATTGGCAGGCAGATTCTTTACCACTAGCTCCACTAGATTACCAAATCACAGAGTTGCTTTGAGGTTCAAACTGAAAACCCTCTGTAGGAAGCCACTCCAACATGAACCCTTTTTGCACTTAAAATTCACTAAACATGAATTTCTTCTGAAACTTTCCAAGCACGCTGTGGTTGTCTCTAGCATGCCATGACACTATCCTGGCACCATCTATTTAACTGTGTCCCATGCCGGATGGGGCAGGGGCTGCAACCATGATCTCCAAAACCACAGAGCTTCCCATGGTGGCTGCGCCCACAAACGGTTGAGCCCAAGCACTCTGAAGACCACAGAGTATCTAGAAAACAGCTACTATTATTATGGCTACTATGAGAATCGACATTCAAGACATTTTATTTTTCCCGAAGTATAGCTGACTACAGGGCTCCCCAGGTGGCTCGTGGTAGAGAACCGCCTGCCAGTGCAGAAGACCCAGGGGATGCATGCTCGATCCCTAGGTCAGGAAGATCCTTTGGAGAAGGAAATGGCAACCCGCTCCAGTATACTTGCCTGTAGAATCCCATGGACAGAGGAGTCTGGTGGGCCACAGTCCATGCGGTCACAAAGAATCTGCCATGACTGAGTGACAGAGCATACACGCAGTTGATTTACACTGTTGTGCCAATCTCCGCTATACAGTGAAGTGACTCAATGTTATACCTACATAGATCCCTAACATTCAAGATATTTCTAAACTGCCCTTTTGACTCCTATAAAATGAACAAGAGTCCTTGGTCAACATCATTCTAAAAGAAATACAAAGTCTCTGTTGGAGTGAAAAAAAAAAACTAAATATTCTATATAAACCCATGCCATTGCTGAGGTTCTCTTAAATACATTTTAATAATAATATTTTAAAATTCATAAAAATATTTTAAAATTTTAAAATAGTATTTTGAAATTCTTGTTTCTATCATAGCACATAGTAACTGCCGTGTTAGTCTTTCAGTCGTGTCTGACTCTTTGCGACTCCATGGACTGTATCCGCCAGGCTCCTCTGGATTTCTCAAAGCAAGAATACTGGAGTGGGTTGCCATTCCCTTCTCCAGGGGATCTTCCCAACCCAGGGAACGAACCATTGCATTGCAGACAGATTCTTTCGTCCAAGCTACCAGGGAAGCCCTAGTATATAGTACATAGTAGATTATCAAAAACATTAAAACTCCATCCTTGTGCTATTTGAAGCGCAGTCCCAGGCTTTCCTGGTGGTCCTGTGGTTAAGAATCTACCTGCTGGTGCAGGGGACCAGGATTCATTCTTGTCTGGGGAGATCCCACACGCCGAGGGACCACTAAGC
Source organism: Muntiacus reevesi (assembly GCF_963930625.1). Classification (NCBI taxonomy): domain Eukaryota; kingdom Metazoa; phylum Chordata; class Mammalia; order Artiodactyla; family Cervidae; genus Muntiacus; species Muntiacus reevesi. The sequence continues at coordinate 18,547,595 of NC_089267.1, forward strand.
CCGAGCACCCCATCTACTGAGCCTTAGCTCCTGGGCCCTCAAACTGCAACTACTGACCCCACGAGCCCTAGAGCCCATGCCCCACAACAAGAGAAGCCAGCGAAACAAGAAGCCCGCACACTGGAACTAGCAAGGAGCCCCTGTACGCAGCAACAGAGACCCAGCGCAGCCAAAAATAAATAATTTTTTTTAAAAGTGTGGTCTGCGCTAGCAGAAAAGCACCTCTTGGAAACTGACTTGAAATGTAGAAGCTCAGGCCTCACTCAAGACTTACAAAGCCAGAGGTCTGCTTTAATTAGTTTTCTAGGTGCTTAACACATTAAAGTCTATGAACTGCTTTAGTCTACTCAGAAGTGTGGGCCTACTTTATATAATACATTATCAAGTCATGTAATTTTGATCTGTTTGTTCCTAGAGCCTCGCTGAATAAATCAGCTGGTTTTGTTTTCTAACATCTACCTCTATTTAACCGCCCATAATGCTTAGTCGCTTAGTCATGTCCGACTCTTTGTGACCCCATGGACAGTAGTTCGCCAGGCTCCTCTGCCCATGGAATTCTCCAGGCAAGAAAACTGGAGTGGGTGGTCATTCCTGTCTCCTGGGGATCTTCCCGACTCAGGTATCGAACCTGGGTCTCCTGCATTTTAAGTGTATTCTTTACTATCTGAGCCACCAGGGAAGCCCTTAACCTCCCATAGACAAAAGAAAAACACAAGTTCAGCAGCCAATGAGATGCACTAACAGCTTCTGGCATACAGTCAAGACATCAAGAAGTATGTACCACACACTGTGCTCTGTAACTATTCACCCCTCCTTACTAAATCAGAACCAACAACTGCAAATCAACTCCATGCTTTTAACACCTGGCAGCTGATCACTAATACTCAGGAAATGGCAACCCACTCCAGTACCCTTGCCTGGAAATCTCATGGACGGGGAACCTAGTAGGCTACAGTCCATGGGGTTGCAAAGAGTTGGACACAACTGAGCGACTTCACTTCTTCTTCACTGTTATAAGTCCATTCACCTCTAAAGACTACACAAAATAACACTGACTTCATGTTACGCTGTACGCTGAGAGCACCCCAAAGAGAAACTGCTCTTTTTCTGAAGGATGTAGTCAATGTCCTGCTCCAATTACTGTAAGTGTCATGAGGGCCAGGGCTACAGCCCCCGTTCCTTGATGTACCTCTACAACAATACTTGCAAAAGCTTGCTAAAAGAAATGCTTAATGAGCAAATGTAGGTAACTGTTGTCAAGAAGAATCTGAGAAAGATCTTATCTCTGTGCCAAGGATAAACTAAACATCCCCTCTTCTGGGTCCCAGTCTAAAATGGGATGCTTAATATATTCTTCAAGCCAAGGAAGATCTGGGGTATCAGCGAGGTGAAATAGGCAGAAGCAGAGGAGAAAGGTCTGGATACAAGGGGACGGGTCACCAGCTGAGATTTACTCTGGAAATGAAACATTCTGAAGACAATGGAGGACTGACGGGTGAGTCAGGGTGATGAGCAGGGGACGTCTGTCTGCTTTAACCCATCTGTGCTCAGGGCAGAGGATGCTGCTTTCAGGTTGGAAGAATGCCTGGATGAAGTCAAGGAAAGGGCAGCTCTTGAAGAATTTGGAGGCTGAGCTAGAAAAGACTAAGAGGTCAGAGTGTGATGGGCAGACTGGAGGGAGTGGAGCTCATCACCAGCAAGGCCAGGAGGGAGTCAATGGCCAGCATAGAGTTTTATGAACTCAGCTGTATACTAGTCACCCAAGAGCCTGCAAGAATGCAAAGAGGAGTTAACAGCAGAGAAAAAAGAATTCTGGTTCCAAGTTTACCTGTACAGAGAACACAATAAAGGTGAAAAGCGAGAGAAATTATAAAATTTCTCATAGAGAGCAGATAAAATAGGGACGGACTCAGAAGCTTCAAAGGAGAAAAGACAATAACACAGACAAGGTGAGCGAGTCAGTGTGAGATATGAGCTGCAGATCATTTACACAAAGGCTTAATTTGGGAGGGCTGGTTCTAGATGGATATTAACTATCCGGAAGGTTGGTCTATCTGCTTGGAAAAAGGGGATAGTAGAAACTAACACAAGATTGCAAAGCAGCTATGCTCCAATAAAAATTGCTGCTGCTGTTGTTTGGGCCTCCCAGGTGGCTTAGTGGTAAACAATCTACCTGCCAACACAGAAGACGCAAGAGACATGGGTTCGATCCCTGGGTCAGGAAGATCCCCTGGAAGAAAAAAACGGCAACCCCCTCCAGTATTCTTGGCCTGGAGAATCCCATGGACAGAGGCGCCTGGTGGGTTACAGTCCGTGGGCCACAAAGAGTTGGACACGATTGAGCAACTGAGCACCCACACATGCTGTTGTTTAATCATGAAGTCATGTCCAACTCTTTGCGACCCTATGGACTTTAGCCTGCCAGGCTTCTCTGTCCATGGGACTTCTCAGCCAAGAATTCTTCAGTGGGTAGTCATTTCCTTCTTCAGGGGATCTTCCTGACCCAGGGATCGAACCTGCCTCTCCTGTACTGCAGGTGGATTCTTTACCAAGAGCCACCTGGGAAGCTCCAATAAAAATTAATTTAAAAAATTTTTTTAACTGGAAAAAAGAAAGAAAATGGGGATAGTAACATACTGAACCCACAGGAGTATAAGGATTAAATGTGACAAATACAAAGCACTGGTCCAAGAGCTAGGCACATAATAAACATTCAATAAATGTTCACCATGATGACTGGACAATAAAACAGTATTTGTGGGACAAGTAAGGAAGCTGTGTTCCTTTATGCAAAGGCCACCGATGAAAGATGGAGGTGAAAGGTCTCAATTCCATCCCGGCTCTGTTACTTTCTAGTTGTACAGTTTCAAGTCTCTCTCTTCCTCATGGTGGTGGTTTAGTCACTAAATTGTGTCTGACTCTTGCAATCCCACCAGGTTCCTCTGTCCGTGGGATTTCCCAGGCAAGAATACTGGAGTGGGTTGCTCTTTCCCTTTCCAGGGGATCTTCCCGACCCAGGGATCAAATCAAGTCTCCTGCCTTGCAGGCAGATTCTTTACCACTGAGCCACCAGGGAAGCCCTCTCCTAGGGACACTAAGAAACATTAACTAATACAAAGTGCATAAAATTCATATCATAGCGTTCTATAATTCATACTCATCCTACAGTAGAAGTTCAATAAACAGCAGTGAGTTCTACCATGTGCAGACGATATCTATTTTCATGGTTTAAAAAATTACATATTCATCAAAGCCAGTGCGGGGAGATATAGGGCAGTCATAGGTCACAGGGAGAGGCAGATGTATATGCATGTGTGTAATATGTACTTTTTAACCATGAATTTAGATATCATCTTCATATGTTGAAACTCACTGCTATTTACTGAGCTTCTAGGATAGGATCATTATGGTATAAAATGTTGTAATATGCATTTTATACACCTATGTTATTTAATGTTCACAGTAGGCATTTTTTAACAACTCTATAATGATGAAATGGACTTAAATATATGTACATTTAATATAGAAGAATAATGCTATGTATACTGAAGCCAAGACAGAATGCAGGCAAGTAATCTTCTCATCCCATTTTCACACTTTGCTGGGCTTCTCAGAAAAAGCAGTTGCAAAACATCCTCCATGTGGTAATCTGAGAGTTCAAAGACCAAATATCACACCTAGTGCTATCAGTGTGGCTTTAAGAAAACTAAAAGCAAAAAAACACTGAGATACTACTGGAGTATGTGGTGTGTTTTGACGGAACTTCGGTCAAGATCTTCTCTTGCAAACTGTTCTATTTGCTGAATATCCATAATGGATCCTGAATTCCTCTTCACTAATTAGCAGTAGTTTCTAGTTCTTATATTATGAAGTATGGCAAACACTTTCAAAATTCACTTTGAATATACTTTCTTTTATGGTTCTAGGCTAGTCCATAATATGGAAGTCAACTTCACCTTCTCAGGCTAAATACCACTACCACTTTTTATATTTTACATATATATATATATGTGTATATATATATACACACTATATATATATATATTCATATATATGGTATGTATACATTTATATATGGACTTCCCAGGTGGCACAGTGGTAAAGAATCTACCTGCAAGGCAGGAAACACAGGTTCAGTCCCTGGGCCAGGAAGATCCCCTGGAGAAGGAAATGAATGGCAACCCACTCCAGTATTCTTGCCTGGGAAATCCCACACACAGAAGAGCCTGGCGGACTACAGTCTATGCAGTCACAAAAGAGTCGGACACAATTTAGCAACTAAACAACAAATATATATATATATATATATACACACACACACACATATATATATGTATGTGTGTGTGTGTATATATATGTATATATAGATATATATAATACTTTAGTTTAATTTCATACAATAGCCCTTAGAGCACCATTAAGCATTTCAGATGCTTTTCTTTCAACTACCTCTAGTGGTATTATGACTGTTCAGATTTAGTGTTCTAAACAATGATTCTATGTCCATACGAAAGCAGTGTAAGGTAAGGTAAAATAAGAGAAGGTACACATCCGAGGACTTTGCCTTCTTGCTGGGTGAGCTCAATGGGAAACAAGGCACTGGGTTAAGAGACCAAACCACCTCTTTCGATTCAACTGCCACGTGCAAGTTGTTTAACTTCTAAACATGGAAAATATCACCGCCTGCCAGGCCTAAACTCCAGAGTTGTGAAGTTCTTGGTAATCCTGTAAAGCAAATTACAAAGCCAAGATTGTCGTCCCTGCCATTTGCATGCATGTGTGCTAAGTCGCTCCAGTTGTGTTCGACTCTTCGCGACCCTATGGACTGTAGCCCATGGGAGTCTCCAGGCAAGAATACTGGAGTAGGTGGCCAATCCCTTCTCCAGGGGAGCTTCCCAACCCAGGGGTCGAACTCACGTCTCTTACATCTTCTGCAGTGGCAGGTGGGTTCTTTACCACTAGGGCCACCTGGGAGGCCCTCCAGGACCATTTGGGTACTTTTTAAAAAAGCAACAGCTATGAATACTCTATAAAAAGAACCATTTTATGATAAGCTAAAAACAGAAACAGTTTTAGTGTTTTGGCAATGAACACTGAAGAAAGATCATTTCTAGAGATGCTGTATTAATTTTATGACATGTGAAAATCTTTTTCAAATTGCAGTAAAAAACACATAAACTTTACTATCTCAACTGTTTCTAAGCATACATTTCATTAATGTACATTTCATTAGTGTACATGTCATTAGTGTTACATGTATTCACATCACTGTGCAACCAGTCTCCAGAACTTTCTCATCTTGTGAAACTGAAACTCTACATCCATTAAACTATTCCCTGTCTCCCCACCACCTTCCCAATCCCTGGCAACTACCACTCTATTTTCTTTTTCTATGAATATAACTATTTTAGGGACTTCATAATCACCAGCATTTGTCTCTTCCTGACTAGCTTATTTTACTTAGTATAATGTCCAAAAGGTTCAGCCATGTTGTAGCTTGTGTTGGAATTTCCTATCAATATAAGGCTGAATAATATTCCTTTGTATGTATATATCACAGTTTATCTATTCATCCATCAGTGGATATTTGGGTTGCTCCCATTCTTGGTCATTATAAACAGTGCTGCTATGAATATGGGTGAACAAATATACATGAAATTCTTTAACAATACATGTCTGTGCCTAAGTTTTCATTTGATAAACAAATAAAATGAAAAAAGAGAAGCTTCCTCCTTCAAATAATCTAGTTAAAAATCACAACTGCCTTGATGTGATCACACCTAACAATGAAAAACTGATTCCTCAGTGGATTAATGCATTTGACTTTCAAATTCTAATTAAATGTGACCACAAATAAAGTATTATATTGAGATAATTTTTAAGAATTACAATATTCCATGAAGAAGAATAAATGACAAAAGTAAGATGCTTTAATGCCAAAGTGCCTAACCAAAGTTAAGGAACATACTTACACCAAAACCATTTAATTTCTTTTGTTTTCCCTGTATGCTAAAACCTACATATTTGTAGCAATTTTACAAAAAATTTAAGCCATACTTCCAAATTTGTTAGAAATGCTCAAAAAGTGCTTAAAAATGAAAATCTTTTCTAATAATGTATGATAAAATGTGCATGTTCTATAGAAAAAAAAGTATGAAATAAGATTAAGTTTAGACTATCTAAGCCATTGCTTTAGGAGATATTCTGAGAATTCAATAAAAAGGCCTTAAGGGGACATGTAGCTTCAAATCTTCTCATTGCACAAGCAGAAATATGAGCCCCCCCAAATCATAAGTAACTTGTCCAAAACCATGTAAAAAGCCAGCCTCAGAATAATAAACTTATTCTTTAATGTTACTGCTATTATTTTTGACAAAATAGTTAACTCTGGGTTGTTTGAGAAATACCTAGATCGTTAAAGGGGCAGAGTATTGCAGCCACACACACAGTACTATGTCAAAAAAAGAGGGGCTTAAATATCTGTTTCTCTGTGTTTTTTATTCCTTCACCTATCCCTTATGGAGCAGATAAGAGAAAGTGAAAAGGACTAAACATGAACTTGTTATTTTTAACATTTACACAGCACTAATAACAGTTTTACTGGTGAAGATTGGAATTGTTGCCTGGAGTCAGGTTTTCAGTTACTTATCTGTATATGTTTATTAGAAACTGCTTTATCTATGTAAAGAATTTTAAAAAGCTTCACCTATATTTACAATTTAAGAGCCAAGAGAGACCTCAAGAGATTACCTAATTCAATTCAATTTGCAGGTGAAAAAAGTTGACTTGGAAAAGCAAAGTGCTCGCTATACACACTCACTGGTAATTTGTGGCAGGTCCAGGACTAAAGCCTAAAGTCTAAACCTCAGTCCAGGGTCCTCTCCATCTGCGACACCACGTGCCCGCCTCACTTGCGCACACATCACAATGCTCATGTGCAGAAGATGAAGAGAGAGGAACGGCATCTGGTTCTAAATCTCTTGAGAATATTCTGTGCTACTAACTGATTTTATGTTTCATTCCTTCATTCAGTCGAGTCAATACTGATTGACTTAAGATTAACTTATGATAAAGATCATTCTTAAACTCTCCATAATTTAGTGTAATCCCTTAAACTCCCCATAATTTAGTGTAACCCCAAACCTTACTAATATTTATCAACCAGAAAGCATCTGAAATGTCACTATCTGAAATCAAGCTAGATTAAGGGAGTCGTGTCAAGCCAACAAATGTATGGACACTCCCTAGTGTTGGGGAGAAAAATACAAAGAAGGGAAAAAATAAGTAATGATGAAGGTTAAACAGTGCAAGAAAAGAGTCTCAGAAGAAACTGTACAAGGAGGTACATGAGCGATCGCTCAGGGCAATGGGGTCAGATGGAGCAATGAACTGCGCTGGGTTACCCGGGCTGAGAAAGGCTCCACGTGGGAGGGAGACTGAGGCAGGGCCTGGAGAAAGGCATGTGGGAAGGGAACCAGGGAGAAGGGCAGAAATGGCAAGGGCAGTGTGACAAGGGACATCACGTGCGCCTGTTTTACTCAAGCGTGAGTGTCCCAGGTTGGCTCAAGCTGCAGGTCTGCGGGCAGGGACCAGCGTAGACAGGAGAGCTGGACATTGGGTTTTGAGAGCCTATGTATTTCTTCCTCCCCTCTCTTCTCTAAAAGTCAGGATCCAAATGATTTTTTAACATATATATTGTAATTCATTCTCATTCTTAGGGAAAATGAAACAATGGCACCTTAATTGAACAGGAAAAAATGTCCCAATAAGGAAAAAAGAAAAAAGAGCCATCTCAATGTGAGAAAAGAGAGATTCTGCTACCCAACTCTTCTCTATGGTATGTGACCACAGACGTCTAATTCGAAATAATAAGTGACTCAATAAATCAAAGATAATACTTTGGTTAACATTAAACCATTCACTAATGACATTATCACAGGAATTACGAAAAAAAACAAAACACTGAATTTTAAAAGGATGATCAACTTCTTGCGGCTCTTAAGATCACAAAAGCACTCACTGATATAATTATCTATGTAATTCTTTTTTTTTAAATTTTTTCTTGCATTCTTTTTCTTTTATTTATTAAAAAAATTTTTTTTCATTTATTTTTATTAGTTGGAGGCTAATTAGCTATGTAATTCTTAAAACCTTGTTTCCCAAAGCCAAAGAATCTAACTGTGTAAAAGTGTGTCCCGATGCCAGTTTTAGAGCATGCGTTGTCTTCCCCTCCTGGCATTCCATCTGTGATTGGATACTTTGGGGGAATGGACGAGAGCATCAGACATCAGAGTCCAGGACCAAACAAACAAACAAAACCCTACAGCCGCATGGACTTCCTGGAGGCTGCAGGGAGGCTGTGAAAGGAAGCTAAGAGGACTTCAGAGGACTTCATTGAAAACACGGCCTAAGGGAGACGCCACGTTAGAAGATGAACATGTATCTGTCTTTCACTGCCCAGAACTTAGAATGTCTTTTCTCAAAGAAACACTGAAAATGAAGAGCTCCCACGCCAGTCCAAAGAGAAAACCTATTTTAGATAATGACGTAGATTGAAAAAAACAACTATACATTCACTGTGACAAATAACAAGGTCAATGCAATAATGCTATGCTCCGCTCCATCGTGCCCAACTCTCTGCGGCCCCGTGGACCTTAGCCCACCAGGCTCCTCTGCCCAAGGAATTTGCCAGGCAAGAACACTGGAGTGGGGTGCCATTTCCTACTCCAGGGGATCTTGCTGACCAGGGATCGAACCCTTGTTTGTCCCTTGCTTCTCCTGCATTGGGAAGCCCCAGTGTAACTGAATAGCCTGTTTAAGACCCATGTGCCTCTGGGGCCCAGGAAACTGTGAAACAGACCCTTGCCTACCTGAGCTGACTTAAACACCCCCTTCTGGGAGCCATCAAGTTTCAGCACACCAAGCTGACTCACTGGCACTTAAACTCATTCCTAGTTTCCATGGGCTTTTAGTTTTGACAGCCATTTTTAGTCGACCTATCAAACCCTCTCCAACACCATCCATGTCAATTCCACATGGTGAAACAGCTTAAATACTCTAAAGACGAAGCCATACACTCCTCTCACGACTCAAGACTGCCAGGCAAGTGGAAGTGGAGACACGGAGAGTCGAGGAGTTTCCTGACCTTCCCCAGGCTCCAGCGAGCCCTGACCCTCACACTGACCACACTTCTTTTAGACCACAACAAGGAAGGAAGGCAGACTTCACAAGCTGCCTGGGGTGGTGACCACTTGTCTTCATTCTCTCCCAGAGCCCAAAACAGTGCCAGCACATGGCAGGTGATGAGATAAGAAGGAAAGTTTATACAAGCCTCGCTTCCACATTTCATCATCACCCCACAAGAGTTCCCCACCCTCTTGGACCACGCATCCTCTTCTCCCATCTGACACTCCAAAGTGAGGGGAAGGTCAGATAGACTGGCCTTTCACACTCTGATCTCAACTCCTCCTCATCTACCTACTCTGATCTCAACTCCCAAGTAGACAATTCATTTTTCACCCAACCAGAGTGTGCTATATTAGTGAACACAGATCAGTGCCCTGCCCAGCACACATGCAATGTGCCAACATATTCCATGAACGATGGCTGTTTACAAACAAACACGTGGTCAAAAAGAAATATGGAACCTCGAGAGACAATGGGCCTTAGAGAGGACATGCTGGTTATTAACTTTCTAAGATGTTTCTTTGTTAATGTTAGTTACGCAAAATGCTACTAATAAGTAATTACTAAAATAATGAATGCAATGGAAAATACAGACAATTAGAGTATTTGTAAGTCGGGGATATTGACTCATCAGTTTTGAAATTGTATATACAATTTTTCTTGAGTAGATATACACTTTGAGCCCAGGATCCCAGTCCAATGATATTAATGTACTCATAAAGTGAAAGAACAGAGGAAAATACCACAATGACATCAGAGTATCTACTGTCATGCCACCAACTGCTATTTAAAAAGTCCTGTAAAAAAAAAAAAAAAGCCCTGTATCAGTCTGTACTTTCCTTTATATTATAAACTAAGACTCGCTTGTTCAAAATACCTAAAAATACAGAGAAAAATTATTTTTGCAGGTTTTCTAAGAGTACAGCTCTTTCACAGTTTCAATTCCAAGGTATACAGTGTTAATTACATGGTAAAAGTAACATTTTGCATGTTCATACACTGTGGGACATATTCTACATTTGCTAGATATGTGTCTTTGAAAAGACTGGTTTTTATGCATTGCTTTGGACATGTGTTATTAAATACCACCATTTAAAATAATAGCAAAAAAAAATTTATTTTTCCAGACATCGCCCTAGGGCAAAAATCTTTGAAACCATCAAATGTACTCCCCAAATGTGTAACAACTATTCCTATTAGACTGCCCAAGGTAGACAGAGCTAGGCAGAAACCTTGACACTAACTTTACACTTAGGCAGACACCTCTGGGGAGAGAAATATTTAATGAGATGATAGAACAGAAAGCAAGAAGCCCACAGCTACCGCGTGGGGATGAATGCACTCCAGGGCAGGCAGCCTTGTTCATCTCTTGCCCTCCCTAGAGGATGTGCATCCTTTTACCATACTCATCACTCTTTCTCAAGACCATCTTTCTCTCTGCCCACTTGTATCTTATCCTCCTTCCAAATTCATCAATTTTTTCTTCAGCCTCATCTCCTAGGCTACTTTTCTACTTTGAAACTCCTTCACCGAGATATTCATGAAATTACAGGAAGAAGGGCCTCTTGGAATCTGTCGTGTGAATCAGCCGAAGACAGGAGAGCACAGAAGCGGGGGTGTGGCGACAGGGCGAGAAGAAATGGGGCAGCAGTGGGTTCAGACCAGCTCTTCTGCCTGAGTCTGAAGCAGTCCTCCTTACACAGCAGCAAGGCAGAGCAGACTATATCCGACTAAGCCTCTAAGTTGGTTAAGAAATACCATCTACCTACACTAGGTAGCTCATTACAGAAAGCAAGGAAGCAGTCTCAGGTTTCGTAAGTGGATAGCCAGGGCATGGGCAAATACCTTCCCTCTGACCTGCTAGTGAGAGGTCACTTCTTTCTGGTAGCTACTCTCATTTCTCAGGCTTGGTCCACAATATTATACTATTTTACTTGCCTTTCACAGGCTAGCGGAAAGCTTTCACATGAAGGAACTGCACGAAATTTCCCACTTCATCTGTAATTTTTTTTTTATACCAGCATCATTAGGAAGGAACTGACCATCACAGAAAGGTACATTCTACCTTTGCTCTCAATGGTTCTGAAACTGAGCTTTCCCAAAAGTGGGAAAGCTCCGAGGGAGGGAAGACAAGGCAGGCAGGAGAAGTCCTGGGTGTGGCTGGCTATATGGAGATTGGAGGACCTTGACAATGTCTGGAGTCTGAAATATGCAAAGTGCAATTATCTGTCAACCAGTTTGCCTGAAGTTCAGCTCTGCACAATTGTGTAATGGGAAACCCTGATGCAATGTTTAAATTACCAAAATCACAGAGATGAAGGAAATGATACATCTCTCCCAGTTTTTGTAGGTACCACAAAACCTCAATGGACACTACAAAGAAGGGAGACTTTAAAAATGAATGACTCCATTAAAAACTGCTTTTAACCATTAAAAAATGCATTTAACCATTTTCAAGTGCAACAGCTAATTAAATCGCTTATTTCTCACTGTCAAACTTAACACCTTCTGAAAAAGAACTTTGCTAAAGAAGTTAAAACCGAGGCAATGCCAAAGAATCATTTTGTCTCCAACAGAAATAATTTCAGAATACGTTTTTTCCCACAACATATATCCATATATTCATGCTGCAACCACTGCCTCTAACAACAAACACCAAACCAAACAACAGACACCAAACTATAGGACTATATTTCCATTTCTAGGGAAGGGAGACACGGTGGTAACATGTCATGTAAACCTCTTCCACTCTTGGCATGCAGGGCAATATTGCAAAAGGATTGGCAAATGATAAAACATAAGATCCCTTGAAAAATCCTGTTGGCCTCGTTTTTTATTTCAAAAATTTGTAAACGCTCTAAATCCAAAAGTAACTGAAGCAAATAAAGAAAACAGATGGTAAAGTATCACGACTGCCTCCCCTTAGGCAGGAAAACCGCCTAGCTCAGCTAACTAAGGATCCCTGTCAAACTGCGACGGCGAAAGAGAAAAGTTGGCCAATTTAAGAAAATGGTACCCATGCAGGCTTCTGGGACCACCTCTAGGTGCTGCTGTAGAGACCCCCCTCCCCAATCCTACAGATTCCCCATTTCTCTCCCGGTTGTTTTAGCTTTCCCCCCTCCCCCTGACCGTACTGCACTGCGCAAAGCCAACGCAGACAATCACTTGGAACCTCCGTGCGGATGAAAAAGCCTCAGAAACTAACCCCCTCCCAGGTTCAAGGAGCCGAACAATGGCTTCCGACTTTTCCTTCCAAATGGTGTTGCGGACGGACGAGCCAGACAAGAAAATTACGGGCCGGTGCGTCAAGGCAACCAGGAGCCCAAAAGGACAGCGACCCCCCCCCCCACCCCCACCCCGGGGCCCTGGTCCCCTCCCCCGAGCCCCATCAAGGAATGTTCCTAAAGGTTACAGCAGACCCCGACCCCGGAGCCGGAGAGAACGGTCAGAGCCCGGCAGGTGCGCGGCCACAGGGTGGGGCGGGCCTGCGCCAGGCTCCAGCTGCGATCGCAGCGCCTGCATCCGAGAAACCTGGCGAGAGCCGCTGGAAGGAGCTCAGGAGGGAAACCGTGCGGGCGCCGGGGGAGGGGAGCGCCTTAACGTTCGGATCCGATTAACCAGTGCCCGCCCGCCCGCCCGCCGGTCCTCGGCTCCGCAGCACCCCAACAGCCGCCGGGCGGGGGGTGGAGGGCAGTCGGGGCCGAGGCCGAGGTCCCCCCGGGGGAGGATGGCGAGGATGGAGAGGACGGCGAGGATGGCGAGGCGGCGGCTTTACCTGTGATGGACAAGGTCCAGCGGTAGAACTCCACGGTGTCGTTGAGCGCCGTGGACACCGCGTTCAGGACGCTGCCCGGCTCCGAGTCCAGGAGCCCCATCCCGGCCGAGAGCGGGCGCCGGCGGCGACGCGAGGAGGAAGCTGAGACCCCGCGGGAGGGCTGGCCTCGGCGGCTGCGGCGGCGGCCGGGGGACCCCCCCTTCCCCCGCGAGTCCCCCCGTCTAACGGCGGCGGCGGCGCCGCAGCTGCGTCCTCGCCTCCTCCTCGGGGCGCCGCGGCGGCGGGCACGCGGCGGCGAGGAGCGGGGTGGAGGGCAAGGGACCGTCGAGGCTCCCGGGAGGAGGAGGAGGGAAGGAGAAGCAGGAGGAGGAGGAGGTGGAGGAGATGCCGCCGCGCGCGCCGGGCGCTGCACCAGTCTGCCGCCGCCCGCCGCCGCCGCCGCGCTCCAGTCTCCTCGGCCGGCGTCACGTGGCCGCGCGGGGCGGAGGGGCCGGTGCGCCCCTCCTCCCGCCCGCGCGCGCGCGCGCGCGGGGACCCGGCGCAGGGATGCTGCGGCGGGGGCGGCGGCCGCGCAGGCGCCCCGGGTACCCGCTCCGGCTGCCTCGTCCGGGGACCCCCGCACGCCGGCTTACCGGCGCCCTCTCCTCCCCGGTCACCCGCCCCACCGCATCCTCATCCCTTCCCCGCCTCCCTCTCCCTCTAGGCCGCTGCAGAGAAGTCCTCCGCCTGCCCACAGGTGACCTCGCATCCGCCCGGGATGCATCTTAGAAAACAGGACGCGGGGAGGATGGGCGTCTTGTGGGCAAAGCTGAGCTAGGCGACGTGCTTTGGTCCTTACCTGTCAATCATTTCGATGTCCCTTAGGTTTTTGTTTGTTTGTTTGTTTTTTGGTTTGTTTCACCTCAGCCTGCACAGATGTCACCACGATAAGGGAGATGCTGAAGCTATCCTTCTAAATAAGTAGAAGGTTATTTATCTTCTAAGCTACGGTGATGGAGAATGGACTTTGGGGAGCTAATCATTAACAAGTTAACAAATAATTTGAATAAACGCTTGCGTTTATTGTTCGGCAGAGACTTTTAATATTCAGGGAGTAATCAAAGCAGTGTAATTGTTAAATGAGGTTATAATAGTTAAACGAGGTCATTAGAAGAGAGGGCCTAGAGAGGCCTTACGGTTAGAGAAGTCCGCTCAGACCAGAAGGAGTTGTGGTGAATCTGAAAGGACGATTACTCAGGAGACAAAAGACTTTCTAGGCAAAAGAGGGAAGAGTTGTTTGTTTATTTATTGTTTAGGTAAGAAGAAGAAGATAGGAGGCAACAAGATAATCTTACCCCTGAAAAGTGAACCTCTAAAAAGTAGCAAAACTACACTACACTCAGTTCATAATTAGCTTCTGACATCAAACAAGACCTTTGAGAATAGTCCAATAACCTTTTCCCCTACTTGATATTTAAGCATGTCGCCTACTTTTTGTGTAATCTTTTCACCAATTGGTTTAGGATGCTCGGGTTGAAGGCCATTGATTCATAAATAAATACAGGCCTTTGATTGCAGTGTTAATTTCTTGTGCTCTTTGACAGTATTAAAATAATCTGAATACTATCTTTTGTCATAGTTATTTATTTGTTTTCCAGTTGACCTGTCATATGATCTTTGATTTTATTTTATATTGGAAGCATCCTGGAGGATAACAATTATTTTGGGTTCCTTTTCGAAGACCCAACCCAGTGCTATAAATAATAAGTATTTATGATGATGTCAAAATGATAATATACTTTTTCAGAACATAAAAAGAACTGTATGTGGCAGACATTTTAAGGAAAGAAGAGATAACTAAAAGTAACTGATGTACTGCACAAGCAACCATCAGTTCAGTTCAGTTCAGTTGCTCAGTCCTGTCCGACTCTGCGACCCCATGAAGCAACCACAGTCTTCATTAAATGCTCTTTTTTTTTTAATTAACCAAACAAATGTAATTTATCAAAAGCCAGACTAAAGGTTTTTGGATTGAAATATGCTTTCTCAAGTCTGAACCTAAATTTATGTGTATCTGTCCGATTCTAGAAGCTATACACTATCTTTAAAACATCCTGTCAAGTTTGGGGAGTGGATTGTTGTTTTAGTTGCCAAGTCCCGTCTGACTCGTGTGACCCTGTGGACTGTAGCCCACCAGTCTTCTCTGTCAATGGAATTTCCTAGGCAAGAATACTGGAGTGGATAAGAGTGGATAATGATCGACAATTTACTCTTCTATTTTGATAGTCTGGCAAGATTCAGATTAGTTTGAATTTCATCTAGAAAATTGACTACTATTTCTGCATTGTGAGATCCTAAATACTTTATTTGGAGAACGGATCCCTGCCTTCTTTTCCTTTCACATTTGCAAAATCTCAGCATCTCTACTTGTTTAATACAGTGTCAAATTCTTAAAACCATTTCAGATGGTTTCCCCAGCCTCTTTTTTACAGCGAGGCCAACTTTTGTGCCTCTATTCACTAGGGGGCGCCTGTCACATATACGAAAATCCTAGACAAGGGATGACAGAAACATCCGGCAAGGCACTTGCACCGCCTCCATGACCTACCCGGTGGAGTAGTATGTTTGTTTGCATTTATGGGCTGTCCAAACATACACTAAGAACCAGAGCCCTAGAACTTACCTGCCCTGACCTATCACCCAGCATGGAGACTGACCGGCCAGTCCTCAATTCACAAGATGTGTACAAACACCACTGGCTGACCAAACCCAAAGTCTACCTACTCTGTGGAACAGAAGGAGAACTGCATGTCCACTCAGCTAGAGTGGCAGCCATCTAACCAAGATCTTGGTGGCATTATGTCAGAACAAAATCAAATACAAGCATGCATGGTTGGTATCTGCAAAATTTTGAGAACGGAGTTCTTTCTTGGGGAATGACTATAAATACAACAGAGTTACCTACAAAAACTAAAGGAAAGAAAAAAAAAAAAAAAACTAAAGGAAAGGATATGATTATAATAAGATCATTTTACATAAAATAGCAAAATATATTTTAAATGTCTTCCAGCCCATACAGAGTTAAGAATATAAATCAAGCTATCCACTTTTTTCCCCCTAGTGTTTCTGTATTTCCATGTTGTCAATATTGTCAGCAACCTGTGCTTTCAAAGAAAGCAGAACTTAAAAATCTGTTGACTCGGGAGTGAAAGGAAGTCTGATAAAGAGCGGTAGAGAGACCCTGAATCTTACAGAAGTAAATGTTGCCGAGTGGATCATACTCACAGAAAATGAAGAAAATTGATGGTAATAGTAAAATTGCTGTCTATTAGTTCTAGTTTTATGTTAATCCCACTGGCCATTCCACCCCTACTCCATAAAGGTAAAAAAGTATGTAGTATCCATGACACCATGAAAGAAAGTGAAAGTGAATCACTCAGTTGTGTGCGACTCTTTGTGACCTCATGGGCTATTTAGTCCATGGAATTCTCCAGGCTAGAATATTGGAGTGGGTAGCCTTTCCCTTCTCCAGGGGATCTTCCCAACCCAGGGATCGAACCCAGGTCTCCCATATTGTAGGCAAATTCTTTACCAGCTGAGCCACATACATTCTTAGCTAGTTGAAATTACAACTTTGCTTTAAGGCATCTTTGATTACAATTTTTTTAGGATGTTTACTTTTTTGTTACCTTGTATTTAATTATTTTTATTATATGAAGTGGATATTGATTCTCCTGATAATTCTTGTGTATTGAAAAAATTACAAATAAAACAATGAAGTGAAAATCCCTCACAATCTCATCTCTCTTATTTTTCCAGATTTTTACACATCTATTGGAGAAGGAAATGGCAACCCACTCCAGTATTCTTGCCTAGAGAACCCCATGGACAGAGGAGCCTGGTGGGCTGCTGTCCATAGGATCACACAGAGTCGGACACGACTGAAGTGACTTAGCAGGCACGCATTACATGTCTATATAAGTTCTTTTCTCTTTACACAAATTTTTGTTTATTTTAATGCTATTCTATAATCTGCT